>NC_083350.1:168909245-169217300 GCF_030254825.1 Meriones unguiculatus | reverse complement strand
TTCTGGTATTGATAGGACACACAGAGTCTACTACCAGGTGAAAGTCTCAGCCTTTGGATGGAATAGGCAGGAGTGTCAGGAGTTCAGTGTCAGCGTTGTTACACAGTGAGTTTGGAACATAGGATCTCTGTTTCAATACATCATCATCATCATTGTCATCATCATCATCATTGTAATCGTCATTGTCATCCTTCTCCTCCTCAGCAGCAGCAGGGAAGAGGCTGATGTGCTAGCTAATCCCAGCACACAGGAGCTGGATACAAGAAAATCAGGAGTTTCAGGCTAGGCTGAGCTACATCAGACACATTTGTGTACATATGTATCTCTATGGCCTTCATACAAGGACAACAATTTTATCAAATTAGGAGCTGCCCTAATGACCTCAACTTATCTTGAGTGTAAGTGAAGGCTCTATTTTCAAATAAGATTTCATTTGCAGTTGCTAAGGGTTAGGACTTCAGCAGCTTTTGTGGAAGATAAAATGCAATGATAACAACATCACACCATGGTGAAGAAATGGTGGGGTGTGGGCGAATAATTTTGGGAGTTTTGAGCCTAGCCCTGGAGGGGCAGAGCACATGGTCTATTGGAAGAAAATGAACAACTCACAAGCTATGGAAATTAGATAGTGGGATTCTTTTGAATACTCAGAGTGTTTTACCCAACTACAAATATGCTTTTGAAAGGTGTGTGTGTGTGTGTGTGTGTGTGTGTGTGTGTGTGTGTGTTGGAGTTGAAAGCACCTGCATGCAGGTGGTGGAAAGCAGGAGACGAGGTACCCTACTCAATCCTTACGTCATTCTCTGCCTTATTCCTTTGCCGTGGGCTCTCTCACTGAACCCGAAGCTTGTCTTTTTCCTGAGCTAACTGGCTGGTGATCTATCAGGATCTGTCTGATCTGTCTACCTAATGCTAGGGTTATAGGAACAGGTGATCATTTCCAGATTTTACACATGTTCTGGGGATTTGAACCCAGGTCCTGATGTTTGTGCAGCAAGGGCTCTTATACACTGACCCATCTCTCCACCCCTGTGAATATTTTTTTGGAAAGAGATAAATTGAAACTAGATTTTAATCCTGGTCCATCTATTTTTCCAACTGAGTAACTATGTTTGAGCAATCTGACATCTGCAAAGCTTGTTTTCCTTGTCTGTAAATGGAAACTCTGACAGCTTGTAGCGCCAATGAAATGCTCTACACAACATTCCCAGAACTGCACCTATAATTTAGCAGAACTCAAAAATAGAAATGCCCTTCCCTCCAGTTCCTTTGCTATTCTTTTATCCCTTAAGTTTGGAAATTGCCCCTACTGGTGGCCATAAGCAAATGAAAATTGCTTAGTGTCACGGTGCTCGAAGATAAATGATTGAAGGATTGAAAAAAAAAAGTCTACCTACTATACTGTGAAAATGGAAGTATTCTGATTTGCCCTCTGTCTTCCATTCCGAGTCCTAGAATTTAGACTTAAAGCATTAAGACTAAATGCTTGGCTTTGATTTGGGAGATCATCAAATGAAACAGCCAAGGAATCTTGGGGGTAGGGCTATTGATTGGCTGACTCACCCGAGACCTTTAGGCATACGACTTAGTGAATTTTGTTAGGTCTTTGCTTTATGGCATTCACCTAGTGTATTTAAAGCTCTTATTAGTGTGTGAGCAGAGAAAGGTGTCTTCCCTTGAAAACCTCATCTCTTCCTCCCAGGAAAACCTCTGTGTACATGAGGACATACCTCATGGATATTACTGTGTATACTCATGGGTGAAGGTGAAACAAAGATACTGAGGAAAGAGTGTTATTGATGCCCTGGATGCAGAATATCAGGCTCCATTGACTGACTTCACTTACTGTGGGTGTGGTCATGGTGGAGAGAAAATGAATCAGTGACCATCAGTGTTAAAGGATGCTTTTGTTATGTCTGTACTCATAAGAATCTGTCTCAAGCTAGGATCAGAAGGAAGGAGAGGAGGACCTCCCCCTATCAGTGGGCTTGGGGAGGGGCATGTATGGGGAAAGGGGAAGGAGAGTGGGATTGGGAGGGGAAGAAGGAGGGAGCTTCAGGGGGGATACAAAGTGAATAAACTGTAATTAATAAAGAATATAGAATCTGTCTCAAAATGAAGCACAGTGAAAAGCTACAAGCAACTTCGCACAGTGCCCTCTAGGCCCAGAAGATAATGTCCTAATGAGGAAATTAGGAAGTTTGTATTTAGATACCACAGGCTAATCCAACAATGAGAAACAAGGCCTCTCTTAGTTTTTGTTATTGTCGCTCACAGTAACATGACATTTCCCTGAACTTACTCACTCTGAGACTTCAAACATGTTTTCCTGAACTGCCAGCCAGAGCTGGGGCTGGTTTCAGACCTGACCTTGTCCAAGTTCCTCAGGGGAAATCAAAGCACACTGAGATGAACGGATGGCCTCAAGCTCACAGCGTCTTCAGGGCAGGTCTACTTATGTCTGTTCTTACTGTCTTTCTTTCCTTGGGCAGTTGTTATGAAACAACAAGAAGACCACCAAACTCTTCAATTGCCAGCTTCTCCCCACATACATAGGAGATGTGAATTTCCTGCTTTTTCTCCCATTCCCATCTAATTAAAATTCAACTTTTTAGCTGAGATTCTTTGTGACTTAGCTTTTAGTTGTGTAAATTAGAGTTTATTAGTTTGGGTAGTTTGCGTTTTTCCTTCTTGCAGGGTTCTTTTTTTTTTTTTTCTTCTGTAAATAATCTTCACGGAGTTTATTACTCTGTGCCCCAATCATTCCTCTAGCTATTTTTGCCATTTGATTTCTGTCTTCATTAACTACCAGGTGTTAGGCATCTGGTCTCCTCATCTTGGGTTCATCCTAATTTTTTTTTGGGGGGGGGTTGTTTCTTCTTTATTAGCCTGGACTGTTTTATGTAGACTATCTTAATGGCTTGGCTTAATTCCAAATTACAAAATAGGTTTGTAATTAGTAAGCTGTTTGCCAAACCCGGTTGATTTCAGAATGAGCCACAGTTTTTAAAATACTTTTCACAGATTTTTTAAAACTGGCCTTACGTGGCGACTTTATTTATAACTTTGGATTAAAGACGAGTTATATCATAGTGTTCAAGGGTGGGAATGTAAAGTGATCCTGTTTGTTTTTCATAATTCATGAACCACAGGCATTTGAGCCCAGGGATTATGACATTAGTTTTGTACTTCCTGATAAAGCTGGTTTCTTATAGACATCTTTCATATAAACATACAGTTTTATTAGTCAGGAAGGAAGAAGCCTCTCTCTTCCCTCTGAAGACCAAATGATGAATGGACTTCTTAGCTATCAGGTCAACCAGAGTGACAGGCATTTTGGTAGTTTGTGCTGTCATGAACAGTAATTGATTTTTACCATTACAAAGTATATCAGCAAGTCCACTAACAACTGGGGTGCCACGGTCTTCACCATTTCAAGTTATCAGCAGCAGCCCCAAGATGGCTTCTGAAAGCAGAGACGGAAGCTGAAGCAGTGAGCAGTGCAGCTCGTATTTGCCTGGCTGGGCTGAGTCAAACTGATCAGCTCTGACTTCCTTGATCTTTGCTTAGGGTCAGGACACTCTGGTGGAAACATCTTTAGAAGAAGCACTGTTCCTTGCACAAACATCTCAGCACTGTCTCTAGCTGGATGCTCTCTTGAGCAGTGTGTCGGCAGCACTTTTCTGGTTGATTGTCTTTGGTTGGGTCGTACGGAGCCAAGACTGAGCAAGCTGCCTGCCCTTACTCAGTCTTGAGTTCAACATAGTGAGTTTCTACCCATAAGAGACCATTTAATCTAATAACTCTTATTTACTTTTAGTTTCTTCTTGGTCTTTTATTATAGCTTATCTACTGTTAATAAATGTTTTCTTATGAAAGGTAAATGCTTTTTAAAACCTTTGTATTCTTTTGGATATGCCCCTTTTGCTCCCACAATCACATTAAGAGATCACACGCTGGTGCTCAGCTCTCTTCTTTTTTCTTTTGATTCAGTCTAGGACTCCATGCAGCCCTGCGAATGGCACTCCCCACTTCAATTCAGCCAGCCCAGACAATTCCTCACAGACATTTGCAGAACCTTGTGTCTTAGGCCATTCCAGACTAGCCAGTTCTATAGTCAATATTTACCATCGCAGGGTCTTTTGCCTCTGCTCTGCTGTCATAGAAGATCAGTTTTGTCATATTATGTACTACAAACTCCAGTATATTTATGTGTAAGTAAGAACCATTGACATATCTTAAAAAGTAGCAAATACTTTTACAACTGTGAGGAGAGTTTGATTTGTGTATACTATGAGCTATGATCACACTGAACCCCAATTACTCTCATCCCCTTCTCCTGGATCTCTCCACCCACACATCCACCTCCTAACTTCATGTCTCATTCTTTTTCCAAGTTATTTTTTATTTTATTTCTTTTTACAATTTACTCATTATATATCCCAATTGAAGCCCACTCCCTCAACTCTTCCTGGTCCCAACCTCCCTCCCTTTTCCTCCCTATCCACTTCCCCTAGTCCAATGAAAGGAAGAATTCTCCTTTGCCATCTGCCCATAGCTTACCAAGTCTCATCAGGACTGCCTGGATCCTCTTCCTCTGTGGCCTGGCAAGGCCACATCACCAGTGGAAAGTGATCAAAGAACCGGCAACCGAATTCATGAAAGAGACAGCCTCTGCTCCCCTACTTGAGAACCCACATGGAGACTGAGTTTCCTAGTGGCTACATCTTAGCAGGGGGTCTAGGCCCTCTTTATGCATAGTGCTTGGTTGGTCTATCAGTCTCTGCAGGTCCCCCTGGGCTCAGACTTTTTAGCTTTGTTGGTCTCCTTATGGGGCTCCAGTCCCTCTGTGTCCTTCTACCTCTGCCTCTTCTTCCATAAGACTCCCTGCACTCTGCCCAAAGTTGGACTGTGGGTCTCAGCATTTGCTTCAATGCCCTGTTGGGTGGAGCCTTTCAGAGGACTGTCTATAGTAGGCCCCCATCCTGTTCCTTCTTCATGTCTCATTCTTAAAACTATTATCTACTCAGTCCTGTTAGTGCCGACGATATGCACATGACTAGGAAAGCATCCAATGAAGCATGAGACCCCTGCAGGTGCCCACGCCCCCAAAGAATGTCAATCTCTAGTATAACGTAGCATTGTCATATTTTTGTCCTCATTAATGAATAAGGCATGAGAACAGTCTTTCCTCTGGTTTATTTTTATTTATTTTGTTTATGTTCATGAGTGTGGAACTCTAGGACATAGTATGATGCATATAGAGTTCACAATATAAACTTTTAGGCATTGGTTCTTTCAATCCCATTTTTGAATTGTTTTTTTTTTTCATAGACTATATTTTGATCACAGTTTCTCTTCCCTTGTTTTCTTCCAGATCTTACCCACCTCCCTATCATCCAACTTCATGTGTTCTCTCTGTCTACCTCTTTCTCCCTTAATAATTCAAACAGAAGCAAAAAAAAAAAAAGAATAAAAAATGAAGAAAAAAAAAACAAGAAACACATGCATACACAGGCCCCATAAAAATACAAATAAAAACCATAATATACAAATCAAATAACAGTGAGACAAAAAAACATGTCTGAACAAATGAATAGGGAAAAAAGTCTACATATTTTGTTGAGTTTATTCCAGGCTGGGCCTGGGGCTGGGCCTGGGGCTGGGCCTGGGGCTGGGCCTGAAATGTGGGTTAATACACCCAGTGAATCTCCCTTGGAGAAAATTAAGTTTTCCTTTGCAATTAGATGTCAATTGCAGAGAGCTTCTTGGTGAGGGGTGGGAGCCCATGTCCACTTACCCCTATCACTGGGACCCTGTCTGGCTTGAACCTGTTCAGGCCTTCTGTTTGCTGCCAGTCTCTGTGAGTCCATATGTAGTAGGCTGGTCTATTGTTTCCTGAAGACACTATGTCCTTAGAGTTATATCCACCTCCACCCATCTCGTAGAATCTTTCTGCTTCCTCTTCCCCTTAACTTCCTGAGCTTTAAGTGCAGAGTTGAATGAAGATATTCCATTTAGGACTGAGTGTTCCAAAATCCCCCAGTCTCTGTACGTTGTCCAGTTGTGGGTCTCCGTGTTAGTTTCTAGCTAAGGCAAGAGGAAGCTTCTCTGATAATGGCTGAGAGGTTGCAATTCCCTTTGTTGAAGCCGGCTCTCTTGTCTCTGCCTCTATGTGTGTACTTCCCGTCTTTTGTTTGTCCTATGACCAGGATGGCCTGGGAGGCAAGACTAGCTGAAATATATAATATCAGTCTATTAGGTGATACCAGCTGTAAGCACACAGCATACTCACATAAGCACCTTCTGGTCAGGTTTCATAGCTATTTATAATACAAGGCATGTACTACGTGAAGTGAGGTGCCTCATGGGATTCCAAAGTCTAGTTTGGGAGAAGGAATTAGCTCAGCTCATTCCTATCGCTCAGAATATTGGCATAAACTAATAGCAGATTCCAAATTGAAGGTGTTCAAGAAAAGAAACATAATGACCACTGATAGAGAGAAAGAGAAGAGTTTGCCACCCTGTAGAGATTTCCATGGACCGTGAAAGCATGGTATTTCAGTGCTCTCACAGTAGATGTAATAGTGTCAATGTTCAAATCTTTGGCAGTAACAAGATCCCACCTCTGGGTAAGATAACAGTGATCTCAGTTTCCGGAAGCAGCATTTAGAACCGAGTCGGTACAGATAGGGACTGGTGACTGTCATTGGTGAGGACACCAGCAGCACCTCTGTGGGCAGCAGAGCATCATTGCTGCACCACAGACTGGCATTAACAGTAAAATTCTGTAGAAAGCAAGCTGCAGAGCAGGGATGCTCCAGTAGCCCAGCTTCCCAGACTTGTTTTGATATGGACTGGACTGTGTGTGTGGTCCCTCAGACTGAGATGCACCGTGAGGAAGTTGAGATGCTTTAAACTTGTTTTTATGTAAGTCATGTTAAGATTGTAACCAGTTGACAATATTTACTGTAATATTTTTGTCACCACCCCTGCTTCTCCTATTCAACATTTAAAATCTATTCAGTCTAACTCTTATGGCCTTATTTGATAGGGCTCCAAGCCAGTCACCCTTGATGTGGCACCATCATTACACTGTCACTGGTTTGCTGTGACTCCCAGAAGAAGGGGCTCCAGTGCTGGGCCTACTCTATTCTACGCATGGAAGGCCCCTCTTTCATTCCTCCGGTTCTACGCCTTCTTTTGCACAGCCTTGGGCTCTCTCTGAGTACCAAGTAGGGTAGAATGAAAATCACAATCCTTGTCAACTTTCCCTTTTCTTGCCTTTTGTTAAGACAGAAAAATGAATTTTATTTTGTAATTACTTTTCGCTTACGGTTAATTTTTTCTTTTAACATTTTGGTCTGACAAGATATCATATGGGAAAATATAAAAACATTTCATACAATGATTCAAGAAATGGTTTGGAGTTGGCTTAGTTGGCAGGTAATGAAACTATTTTTTTTTTTGTAATGAAACTATTTTAACAGGTGTGTTTTCTGATAAGAGTATTAATGGGAATGATATAAATTTAGCTCCTAATTTTCAAACAGGAAAAAAGTTACGATATGCTAGGTGCTGTAACAAATCCCAAAGGTCCAATGATTCAGATGACAGTACATATTCTGCATTGTGGCTATTTACTGGGTCTCTTGGTTAATGCGCTTAGCATCCTCTGATTTTGGAAGAAAAAAAAATTCAAATGAGCTTCAAAAATTGCAAGTTCTTAGTTTGGAATTTGCAACCCTCATTACTGGCTTCTAACATTCTTGAGAAGTGATTTCCCTTCAGGTTAGTTTGACATAAAACCATTGGGTCTTTGAAAAATAATTCTGGCTATCAATACTGACTCACACTGAAATATTTTCTTGGGATTCCCATATTACCATTTCTCTTGGAAAAAAAAATCTATTCAGTTTTAAAACCCACCCCAATGGAGCATCTTCTGAAGCCTTTGCAATATCCACAAGTAAAGGTAATCTCTGCCTTATTGAACTCTACAGCTTTCATTGTTGTTAAACATAATGTCATATTATAGTCATTTTGCCTGGACATCAGTACAGGTGGCTACTCCTGTCATCTGGATTGTATGTGAGCAACAGGGTTTTTTCATTCTGGAGGCTGGAGCCTCCAAAGTGATAACACCAGCAAGTTCTAGGTCCTGAGAGATCCCCTTACCGTTGGCCAGTTTTCTCACTTTGTTCTTAGAAGGCAACAATGACAAGGATTCTTTTTGGGTCTCTTTAATAAGGGCACTATCTGATCATGTTGTCTCCACAGTTGAGAATTAGTCAACTCCTGAAGGGTCTACGTTCTGTTATCATCGGGTTTTGTGGTAAAAACGGAGGAAGGCACACACAGTTTTGAGCTGTAGCTCTTATTCATGTTTTCACCTTCCGGTTCATTAATCCGCCTGCTGCACTGTGTGAAGTGAAAAAGGATACATTTTACTTTTATCTTTTGGAAAATTGTTATGTTGAGTCTGTTAAAAAAGGAAAATTTCAGTTATCTGCAGGTAAAGTTACAAATATGTAAAACTAAAGTCTTCTGAGTGTGACTTAAATAGTGTGATAGCCACTTGCTGTCAGAGTGACAAAATATCTGACAAGAAGGAACTTTAGGGAGGGTTTATTTAGAGTCAGGTGCAGCCTAGTTTGGAGGGAAAGACAGGAGGAGCATGAGGAAGCTGATCAGGTTACATTTCCCAATTAGGAAATAGACAAGGTGATTTAGTTTAGTTTACTTTTTCTGGTTCATTTTTCATTCTGTCTTGGACACCAATCTGTGGGATAGTGTCACCCACATTTAAGGAGCTTCTTTCCTCAGTAAATACCTTCACAAATGCAACCAGAGGAGTGTCTTGTAGAAGATTCCAAATCCAGTTCTATTGATGATGAAGATTAGATCCTATAAATGATGACCCTGGTTTCAACTTCAGGGCTTTGATTGGCCTTTGGTCAGGCTCATGTGGACTAACAAATGCTGAATGGCTGAATATCTGAGAAATGCAAAGAAGCCAAAACGGATTTGCAGTGTTGATAGACTGTATGATATCAAACAGCTAAAGAATTCTTGAAAATCAGTTCTAATGCTCTCTTGAGGGCTGGCCTGAGCCTGTCATGGTCTGAGTTTTATTTATTTCACTATGTATAGAACTCAGTAAGTGTTGGGGGAATTTTGAGCAATGTAAATATATAGTTTATAGGTGGTGTATATTAAAAAAAAACATCAACATACTTTGAGTGGCTGCCAGTGACAGCACACACTTCCCAGTGCAATGGTTTCTTCTTTATTTTTGATGTTTAAACATTTGGCCAATAAATCTTTTTAATGACATCCTTCTTAAAGAGAAGGTGCAGAAGTTTCTGAGAACAGAGCAATTCATTCTTAGCCTGTCTATGCTAAAAAGAACAATTATAAATAACTTGCCAGGAAAATGTGCCAAGTGTAACAGACAAACAAACAAAACAAAAGACTCTCAAGGCTGTCCTATGGTTAGATTTTCTGTTTTCTTAAAGAACTGACTAAACAATTTATATTTTAGCTACTTTAGTGGATGACGCCTTAAATACTTTCCTAACCCATTAGTGTTTGTACGATGAAGTTCCTCTGGGAGGCTAATTAGCTAGCATGCTGGGGAGAAAAGCCCATTAATTGCCTAATATCTGACATTATAACATGTTTATTTTATAAAGGCCCACGCTTTTAGTCTTTGCATTAGCGAATCACTTACATCTGCTTATTTCAATTTAGGATAGCATAAGCTCCTATTTGTTATCTCAAATTGATATATACTCATTTGTTTTACAATATATAGGTAGAGATTAATAATTCTGATCATATTTTATAATTTCATGTATTTCATCATTAGAAGATAATATCTGAACTTAGTATCATTTTGAAAATACCATTCCTGATATGATCTGATAGACTAAGATCAGAAAGAAGGAGAGGAGGACCTCCCCTATCAGTGGACTTGGGGAGGGGCATGTGTGAAGAAGGGGGAGGGAGGGTGGGACCGGAGGGGAGGAGGAAGGGGCTTATGGGGGATACAAAGTGAATAAACTGTAATTAATAAAAATAAATAAATTAAAAAAGAAAATGTTTAAATAATTACATTTTATGAATTGAACATATACTTGAGCATTTTATGTATTTCTGTAGAGAATTTCATATGTTTACTGGCATAAATAATATAAACTTATCTTGTTCTTTAGTTCAGAAAGCCTGTGCAACGGGTGTCACTGGTTAGGACTGTGTTACTTTTAGGGACTCTAGGAGATCATTTATTTATTTATTTTTGCCTTTTCCATCTAGCTTCTCAAGGTTTATTCCACTTTCCAAGAAGAGCTGTCAAGCACTCACATTGTATTACTCTGACCCTCTCTTCCTCCCTGTATCTAGTTTTAAGGACCATTGTGATTAGTTCTGCCTGAACAACCCAGCATCATCTACTTTCATAAAGTCTGCTGAAGTGTCAATCCAGTCCCATCTCTAACTTTTAACTCCCCTTTGCCCCTTTTACTCCATATTCATAGATCTGGGGAATTACCCCATGGACATTGCTGGTAGATGGTGGCAAGGCATGTTGTTCTATACCACATACCACATATCCAACTGACAAAAATGTTTTTACAGCTTTAAACTTTCAGTCTAAGGAAACTAAGCTTGAAGGCATGAAAGCATTTTCCTTGGATCTCTGGTGCCCAGTGGGCCTTTTCTTTGCAAAGTGAAGAAGATGCTGGCATAACCAACTGTAAGCTGTGTCTCCCAAATTTCATCTTGCTCTAAGCTTCAATTTTGTTTTGAGTGTGTTCTTGCTTTTGCTCTTTTTCTCTCTGAGGAAATCCCTACTTAAAGGACCGCAGTTCTTGTCTTCTCTGTTTCAAAAGCATTTAGTAAGAAAATGATTCAAAAACTCTTTTAGACAAAACCCTTATTTTCTTCAAGATGTCTGTAATGTAATTAGTGCTGGGAAATACTAGGAGTAATGATTAAGGAATTATACTTCAATACAGTTGAAAATTGTTTCTTAACAAATGCTTGGGTGTCCTTCCCAGAGGGGTGCCTACAATCCTGGGCATTTTGCAGGGGAGGTAATAGAGGCTGAGAGGTATCTTTACTTACTGTGTAGCCTTTTGGTGGATCTTTGCTTCAACACTAAATCTCTCTGAGTCAATCTATCTCTTTCTGGGCTAAGGTCCTTCCATGACTCCATGACCTAGGGCTCTTTCTAAGGAGTTTGTTTTGTGTGACATTCCATGTGCCCACCCTCTAGTTTCTAGAAAGCCACATCCTGATTTGCTTTTTGAGACAGTGATAATGCAGATAATTTAGTTAATTTTCGGTGCAGTAAGTTAACAACAGGATCTAAAAATTGAACAGAGTTCTACATTTCTACAAATAGGGCAGACATTTATCTTTCCCATACAACTTGTAGCAAATGCAGGGAATGCACAGGGGAATCTTTTAAAGTAAAAAGAAAATGCATTAACTTCAACAACAGTATAAGACATTCAGTCAGCAAATAAGGGAGACTTTAGTTGATATAAAGTACATAAAGAATCCAAAAGTGAACAACGAGTAGCTGTTGTTCACTTTTGTTTGTAGTGCAAAGGTCCCTCTGCTCTGCTCTTCTCCAGTAACGTGTCTGTTCATGCTTAGGAAGGTCTTGCTCTTTTTGTGCTTAAGTTTGTGTATAAAGTACCATTAAGTGGAAATATCTACTTTTAAAAATTCTGTTCATATTACCAAATACAAACTAACACATTTTCTATGTTCTGGAAAGAAAATCCACAAAGTTTGGTCTCCATAGCCCCTTATAGGTTTGTGTATAGTTTTAGTTTCTAGTATATGAAAAAGTTAACTGTTTCTACTTAGTTTTATCTATTGTGGACCTAAGAAAACACATCATAGGTTTGTAGCTACTTTACTGCCTAAGGTTTGACCAATAAATAAGTAAAGCTAATGTTGAGCAAGGGTTAGTAAAATATTTTACCATTTTTTAGTGACTTATATTTTTGAAAATAGGAGATAACTGAATGATTCCTTGATTACTTTAATATTCTTTACAAATAACATAGGGTTATGTAAGGCAATAAAATTTGGAAAGTACTGCTTTTACATTAATATTTCTTAAAAGATGTATGTCTTCAGAATAAATAATAAGTCTGTCTTCTTACAAATAATAAGTCTGTTTTGAGTAACTCAATTCATTTCTTAGGGGGAGAAAAATATGCTTGATATAGTCTAGAGAGATGTTTTAGAAGCATTTGAGATGTTATTTAGTATTATCAGTGTACTGGACATCTTTTCCTTTCTTTTAAAATAGGTGTTTTTGAGAAATTGTTCTTGAAGAGACGAAACATCCTAATTTCTGTAAGGTATTATAGAAGATCACAAGTTCTATAATCCTTCCTCCTATCTTCTATGTTCTGTGCTAATAGAGGTGTGTTAATAGTCAACATTATGTCTCCATGTTTTCATTGAGCAAATCTAAGGATTTACCTTTCTGAGTTTTCTTTATCTCTCTCTGGTACCGTAGAGAACACTAGTATTTCATCTTTGATGCTATGTTTCAGGAAACCCAGAGCGTCCATATATGTGTGATGGGTATTCCCTGAGGAAAACATTGTGAAAACCAAACTCACGCTACTTTAACTAAAACAGGACCCTGGGCTGTTTTAAGTTAAACACATCTTAAGATGTGTTGGCTGTGTGGTGTAGCATCCTACCCCTGGTCTGTGGTGTGCTGCTGGCCATCCAGCTTTATTTTGAAGAAGATGCCTTGAAAAAGGCTGAGTTATTCGCATCTGCCACACACCACATGGCACAGATCAACAATTCTCTGGTTTTAGTTAAAGTAGCATGAGTTTGATTTTCACAATCACAATCAAAGTCTTAAAAAGCATAAACACATAAAGGCAGTTAGGCGGGTAGTTAGCTGTGTCCTGGTGTCTCTTCCCCTTTCATCCTATAAATTTTAGCCTCTGCCCATCCGGTAAGTAAGATATCTACCAGGTAGAAATGTCCCAAAACACTGTGTATTCCAGGTTAGCCTAAAAATGACAGAGTTCAGGTCAAGGCTTCTATGTCAGGGTTGAACTATGCACTAAACCTTTGTCTGGGTTTGACAAAGTGCTAATGTCTGACCTTGGGGAAAATACCAAAGACGCGGGGCATAAGCTCTTATTCAGCTTTGTAGCATTTTCTTGGGGGAAGCCCTCTAAGAGCCTATGCTTCTTTCTCATGGAACCATCCATTGGGTTACATGAAGAAGAAGATCCAAGTTCCTCTACTATGCTAAACAGCAGCTTAAGAAAATGAGACTGCTTGTCCCAAGAGAAGAGATTCTTGACCAAAACCTTAATCAGCCCGAAACATCAAACTGAAGGGTTTGTTTAATACTCTGATTTATTATGAGGAATTATATTTTGATATGTGATATATTTTTCCATTTTCCTGTCACCTACATCCCCTTTTACATTCCAAATAATTATTATTGTTTTTGTTTGTTTGTTTTGTTGTTGTTGAGGCAGTATCTCATTGTGTAGCCCAGGCTGGGCTAAAACACTGCGTATTCCAGGTTGGTCTCAAATACTCATTAATCTTACGGCCTTTGCCCCTGAGTCCTGGGATTTCAGTTATGGAATCACCACATCCCTCTCCAAATAACATTGTAAAATTACCCTTTAAATGGCAATACTTTCTCATTCCAGAAAAATATTAGGCTCAGAAACCCAAATTTATAAAAATGGATCTCATATAGTACTATCTTCAGGGTTAGTTCTGCTTAACTTTAGGCATACATTCTGACGCTTGTTTTATGCAACAATACTTTAACACTAAAGGTAAAATGATAATGAATATTCAACATATCCCCATGTTTTCATTAAAAAAAAAATCTAAGGATTTTCCCTTCAGATTTTTCTTTATACCTCTCTGGCACCAGACCACCCTGTGAACATTGCAGCATTACGTCTTTGATGCTATGTTTCAGGGAACCCAGAGCATTCATAGTGTGTGTGCCGGGTTTATCACTAAGGAAAATCTAAACTAAGTCTTGGATGCATTTGTCTTCCCAGTTCAGAAAAAAACAAAAACAAAAACAAAACAATGTTAGACTTATAAGATCATATGATCAGATTGGAGATGTTGTGTTGTCAAGTGCATTTATAAAAGTGTAATAAAATATTAACATGCAGAAAACGGTAAAGTTTGGTCATTTCTTGGTAGAAGAAAAACATCAAGTGTGAACACCAGGCTTTCCAGACCTCTTGTTTTGTAAGCCGAGAGGCCATCATTATTCCCTGCAAGAGACAATGCTTATTTTTCTAAAGTTCTTCTGCACAACCAAGATCCCTTTTTAGAAACCAAATAAAAGCACATTTTGTTTGTGAGGTTGAAAAAGGCAAGGACATTTTTCATTGTTTTAGAGGAAATGCAAAACACAAAGGAGTAGACACTAATAAAATATAACTAGAGAAAAAGCAAGCACGCAACAAGCGTGCCATTTTGACAATAGTCACATGTGGCTCCTCTGTTCATGAAGTCACCCGAATGCTCTTCACATCTGCACATTTGGTTTTAGCCTGAGTCACCCAATTTCAAGTGTGACTCCTGTTAACATTTGGTAGCCATAAGAACAACCTAATCAGAAAACTGGCTGTCTTTAAAATGAGATGTTGGTAAAATAGTTCAGATTATTCTTTTTAAAAACATTTCATATGAAACTATGAAGAAAGTATAATAAGACTGCATAGAAACCAATGCCCCGTTTTAACTTGATATTTTTCAAGGCATAGATGGTGTGTGTAGATTTAGGTTTACATTGGTATTGGTGGGATTTGAACAGTCAACTAGGCATAAAAACAACATTATGAAAGTAGTTGTTATTTTCTACCCCAGAGAATAGGACCTAATTAAAAAAAATTCTGATTATACTTCTTTTGACACAGTAGAATATTATTTTCTTTCTAAAATGACAGATGCCTTCTACTCTAAGAGCTCTACCTACTGCTACCAGAATTATGCATACTTTAAAGAAGTTAGCAAGTTTTCCCCTATCATCACGCCTAACAGTAACAGCATCACAGGATCAAGCTTGTTAAAATTTTGGTCCTTGTTTCCTGGGTAACTGATTATAGGGAAGGCAGTATTGGTACAAACGGCTGGAATCTAACTGTTTTCGATTTGGGTAAGACAGGCAGAAGCCCCAGGGAATATACATGTGCCCAAGGTCACTTTGGCAGCAACAGCAGAGTAGAGCTAGAACAAGCCCTTAACTTCCTGGAGAGCATCCTTGCACCTCAAACACAGACACTGTGGTATAAAAGCAGACGCCTCGCCAATACATATTACCAGGAGCTTAATCTTATCATCACTGCTGAGTTACAACAGCTCTCAAGCCTTGGTGTCTCTACTTACAAACTCTCCCTGATCAGAACTTGAACATGGTGGGAGTGGATTTATGTGTCAGATTATATATGTAATGTGACAAACAGCTGGTTGCAATTAAGAGAGAACAGAGGGTTCTGAGTACCAGCTACAATCAGTGATGTCTGAATGTGTGAATTATAGGGGGAAAATGTTATTCTAACTTTTACATGTCCCTTAGCCCAAAGAAAATATTGTATGCTGTATATACAGTGGGGGTCTAGGCACCAGAATTGCTGTCATACAGAACTGGAAGCTAGATGCTTTAATGAACTACCAGTGGAGATTCTAGTAGCCATGTACAGTTTGTACTAGTTACTTTTCACTTTGTCTCTTTGGTTGCTATGACAGGATGTGGATAAAAATAACCCAGAGATAGCTGTTTAACTGAAATCTACTGCTACCACTGCAAATAGTAATCAAGTATATTTCAGTTGATTTCAAAGAAATGGTGATATAAGTATATTGTAATTATCCATGACAATAATGTTTGCTTTAAATGGGCAGGATAAGGATATTTGTGGTTAGTCTGAAACTGTATTTTTAATATTGATGATACTTTTTAGAAAGACTTGGGAAAGTGATTCTACTGATGTTTCAAGTAAAGATGAATATATAAGCACAGTTCATAATGCATAGTTGTATCATTTATAACAACCCAAACTAGAATCTTCTTGAGAGTCCATCAACAATAAGGTGGAATAATAATTTGTAGTGTAGTCACACAATGGACTCTTATTTGACAATGACACATCCATACAGAAACCAACCACGTAGCCAAATCTTACAAATGTAAGGCAGAGAGAAGATAAGAAAGAATGCATGTTTGAGTAAAAGACAAAAGGGGGCAAAGTTAGTGCATTATATTGGCAAACTGAATAATGTATGTGAAGTGATGATGGCAGGTGGCTACCGTGTTCCATTTCTTATAGGTTTTAGCTATAATTCTATGTTCAGAGAAAGTCAGTTCTCTGAACTGTATAGTTTTTTTTTCTATGCAGTTTTATATATTATACTGTAAAACATTTACAAGCAAATGGCCTTTATTTCAAGAGGCATGAAAACCAATATTTTTGATAGAAATGTGCTCCTCTTAAACTTTTGGTTAAAAAAAAAGGATTGTAGAAATGCTCCTCTTTTGTAAAATCTTAGTTGGACAGTGAAATTCACTAAAGTAAGCAGAGGGACAAGAAGGGAATAAGAGTGCCTCCAGAAATCCAATTAGAGTCCATGAATTGTAGAATTCAAGAAGTAGGTCCGGTGGAAGCTTCCAAACTCTACTCAGCCATGGGCTTTCTAGAGCTAGATGGCTTGCACACAGGCCTAGTGAGGGGATCACAACTTCAATTTATTATCAAAGTATTTCCATTGGATGACAAACCTGAAGAGATAAGGACTCAGGGAGCAACACAGATACACTTTAGGCCCTCTCTTAGCCATTCTCGAGGACAGACCTCATCTTGAAAATGCTGTTTGTAAACCACAACTATTATGTATCTCTAGACAGAGGTTCAGTGATAATCTTCACCCCAGAGTTTGTACTTAAAGCTTCTCACCAATATGATTTACAGGTCTAAAAAGTCTCAAGTTTTCATCTGCACATCAAGTTACAGAACTTTGTAACTATCTTTGTAACTTCAATATTTAATGATTATCTATATCAATGGTTACTCAGTCATAAATGTAGTTAATAATTAAATAATTATTCTTTATACATTACTAGAAATCCTTTAAAAGAGTAAGGTCTGAGAGGCAGAGAGAGAGCAAGAAATTGCTCAAAAACCTGCAGGGGCCTCAAGAATCTAAGCATCACAGTTTCAGATGCTCATTTTTGCTGTGAGAGTACTTAAGCTAAAATGATGCTGGATGAATGAATAACTTATGTATGGTGAAATGAGTTCAAAACAGCATAAGCCTTAAGGCCACAGTATGCATGGGAGTTCTTTGGGAGAGTTTTGAAGGAGTGTGAATGTTGCAAACAAATGTGAGTGCTGAGGCAAATCATTGTGGTGCTTTGGTGCCCAACTGTATTCAATGTCTTCTCCCCTTTGATCAGAAGTGGTAGTCTGCCTCCAGTGTTAACACTGTTCTCTACAGACGGCATTAAACACGCTGTCTGTAGGAGAAGCAGAAATGGACGGTAATGCCACCGTTTGGAAGTAATCATTATTTACACAGTGAAGTGATTGGCTTGCTAGAGCTTAGGCTCCCTCCCTTCCATTCACAGAGGGTTTGGTGATCTAATTTCATTTCTGCTAGCTTGTGCTCATCTCTGTGAACTGCCCCCAAGTAGCTGCAGAAACTTCCAGGGCCCACTTTCTCCAGAGGGAGAGGTCCTGTTTCTGTGGCTTTGGCGAGTCTCGCCATGGGCGCTCCACTTCTTGTGAAGATCACCAAACTCGGCATTTCTTTTCTGGATTCATGTATGAGTTCTTGCGGCAATGAAAGGCGTCTGCAAATTCAGCAGAGTTCTGCAAAGTCCCAATGATCCTTTGAAACAAACAAAGAGTTACTGTCAGCACTGGATACTCAGTGTCCAGATTGCTCTGGAGACCACAGAAATCCTCTGTCTTTTCTATTGTGAGGCCAACCTACAGCGCTTGAGGCATCTCCCCAGTGGGGCCTCTGCTCCTACAGAAGCTCGCTATGCAGCTCAGAAATAAGACAACTAAAGGAGATAAAGGGACTACAAATTGGAAAGGAAGAAGTCAAAGTATCACTATTTGCAGATGATATGATATTATACACGAGTGACCCCTCAAATTCTACCAGAGAACTCCTTCAGCTGATAAACACTTTCAGCAAAGTGGCTGAATACAAAATTAACTAAAAAAAAAAAATCAGTAGTCCCCCTATATACAAAAGACAATAGGGCTGAGAAAGAAATTAGGGAAACAACATCCTTTTCAATAGCCACAATTAACATAAGTACCTTGGTGTGACTCTAACCAAGCAAGTAAAGGACCTGTATTAAAAACAAACAAACAAACAAACAAGCAAACAAACAAACAAAAAAACAACTTCAGTCTCTGAAGAAAGAAATTGAAGAAGACATCAGAAGATGGAAATATCTTCCATGCTCATGGATCGGTAAGATTAACATAGTGAAAATTTGCCATCCTCCCAAAAGCAATCTACAGATTCAAGGCAATTCCCATCAAAATACCAACACAATTCTTTACAGAACTTAACATTACAATTCCCAATTTCATATGGAAAAACAAAAAACCCAGAATTGCTAAAACAATCCTGTACAATAACAGATTTTCTGGAGGTACCTCATCTCAAGCTGTACTATAGAGCAGCAGTAGTAAAAGCTGCATGGTACTGGCATAGAAACAGAATGGTGGATCAATGAAATTGAATAGAAGACCCAGAAATAAAACCACATATCTACAGATACTTGATTTTTGACAAATAACCAAAAGGATACAATGGAAAACAGACAACATCTTCAACAAATGGTGCTGGTCTAACTGGATGTCTACATGTAGGAAAATGCAAATACAACTATATTCATCACCCTGCACAAAACTAAAGTCCAAGTGGATCAAAGACCTCAACATAAAACCAGACATACTAAACCTGTTAGAAGAAAAGTGGGGAAGAGCCTGAAACTCATTGGCACAGGTGACAACTTCCTGAACAGAACACCAACAGCACAGTCTCTAAGATCAACAATCAATAAATGAAACCAAAAAGCTTCTGTAAAGCAAAGAACACTGTTGTAAGAACAAAATGACAGCCTACAGACTGGGAAAGGATCTTCACCAACCCTATATCTGATAGAGGGCTAATTCCAAAGTATATAAAGAACTCAAGGAATCAAGCTATCCAATTAAAAAATGGGGTAGAGAGCTAAATGGAGGATTCTCAATAGAGGAATATCAAATGACAGAGAAACACTGAAAGAAATGCTCAAAGTCCTTAGTCATCAGGGAGCTGCAAATCTATGCAGCTCAAAGGAGTGAATTCAGAAACAGAAACTTGGTATAATGAGTTAGATTTTCTCATTAACCCTGTTTTTAGATGAGAAGGTAACCATTCAGGAGTTAAGAGCACAGAGTTTGGAGCCTGTTTGAGGACCTTCCAGGATTTTTATTTGTAAGATGCATCTAATATATCTTCTCAAAGCTGTAGTTATAATATCAGTAGATTCTAAGATAAGGATTCATAATTTCTAAGTATGTTATGTGTTTGTTTAAGATAACTGAATAATTGATATTTGAAATTATGTTTTTTGTGAGAAGAGTTTAGTGTAAAGATGAAAAAAATCATCATGTTATTCATTGTTTCAGAAAACAATTTAAATAGTGCTTTAATAGTTTGTTTTATAATAATCGTAATATACTAATGGTCAATAATTTTATAAAGCTATTTTAATATTTTTATTAAGTATATATTTCTTTTAAACTTTAATTGATTCAGTATTATTTGACAATTTCACACTTACATATAGGTGTATATATATATAGGTATTTTTAAAATATTATATTTTGATTATATAATTATATAATATTATATTCTTCTCCACCTTCTCTTAGTAGATTTTTCTTGATTTGATTTAGTCAGGAGCATAGAGAAGTTATTTTCTTTCTTGCTCCCAAAGGACTCATTACAAATCTGAAACTGGATTCAGTCTCAGTAACTGGAAAAGGCTAGAAAATAGTGTTCATTTCTTTTTATTTTTGGCACCAATGGGCAAAACAAAGTCGTTCAACCCACTATCTGAACTAAGCAGCATTTGAAGGGAGAAGCAGGTCAATACAACAAGGCAGAGGTGACAATAGCACATCAGCCCTGAGCCAGCTCCTTCCCTTTTCCTCCTGCAGGTTGGGAGCTGAAGCTTGCAGGCAATTGCTTTGCAGTGATGGAAGAGAAGGCATGATTATGGAACTCTGCAGTGGTGGGTAAGGGCATGCACACATCTCAGCACTTGTCTCCCCACCAGACATTCTACATGGAGAAGTCTGAGCGGTCCTTAAAAAGTTAAACAGAATCTATAATTCTCATACCTAATTCCAGAAACACCTGAAGGAAATCCAGACTTGGTCCATGTAAGGCATTTTCCTTCCCATTCCACATCCAGCTCAAACTATGCCAGCCTGATATATTTTCATTCCTCACACCGACTACAACCTGATACCTGGGGAAATCACTTCTCAGCCATGACAAGGCCAACACCTTCCAGCTTTCATGCACATCTCCTTGGCAGCTGTGTGAGACAGTTTTATGTCAACTTGACAAAAGCTACAGTCATCTAAGAGGAAAGAATCTCAGTTAAAGAAACACCTCTATAAGACTGGGCTGTAGGCAAGCCTATAGAGCATTTTCTTAACTACAGATTTATATGAGAGGACCCACCCCATTGTGGATGATGCGACCCCCAGGTTGGTAGTCCTAGGTTCTGTAAGAAGGCAGGCTGAACAAGACATGAGAAAGAACAAGCCAGTAAGTAAGCAGCACCCCTCCATGACCTCTGCAGCAGCTCCTGTCTCCAAGTTCCTGTCCTGACTTTCTTCAGTGATGGGCAGTGATTTGTAAGCATAAGCTCGATATACCCTTTCCCTTTTAAGTTGCCCTGGTCATGCTGTTTCATCATGGCAATGACAGCCCTAACCAGGATAGCAGCATTTTCTGACTACTGTCTAAGTTAACTCCCTCCACTTGTCCTATCTTTATCAAAGCTGTCACAATATCACTAGACTGTCAACTCTCTGAGCAAACTGCTGTGGGTAGCCTGCTTTCTGCTGAAACTTCAAAGCCAACTAAGTGGTTTATATGTACCTGCTGACTCAGCGCATGCTGAATGCATGTCAAAGGACAAGATGAAGGAGAATGAGCACAAGTATTGTTCTTATGGAACAACTGGAAGAGACAGGCAGCATTGCTTTCCCTTCTCCTCACTGAAGGAAAGAGAGGATCTCAGCCTGACTTCCCAATGTGTCACTCATTAACCCGCTCAGCTGCTGCTTCATCCCACTCCATGACCTCAATTCCCATCCTTGGGGAAGACATAAACGTTTGGGCTGTTTGTGTTTTGGGACTATTAAGGGAGTCTTAAAGACATATCCTCTTCATACAGCATTTGAAGTTAAGTGGGGTGTTGATCAACGCTGAAGATGCTATATCTGCAAGTACCATTGGGAAGGAGACACCTGGCCTGTACAGGACTTGGATGCAATTCTGAGTGTTTCACGAAAGACATAAGCATTCCTCTATTGTAAACAAGGCCCTTGTGGGACCTTTAAGAGAATGGCACCTGGATGTTCTGGAATTGGAACATGAACCGGAAGCTCTGCCAGCATTGTGCACTCAGGTGTCAAGGATTTAAATAACTGCAGCAGGCTTGAGTTGAAGGCTATCCCTTAATCTCTACATTCTAATTTGGAAACCTGCAAGAAGACAGTAAGTTTAAGACTGGCCTGGGCTACAAAGAAATACCTCTTCTCAAAGAAGAAAAATAATCTTAGAAGTTAGAAATTTTGATGGTCTTAATTCTTTCAGAGTCCAGGCTCAACCACTCTTTCAGTGGGGAGGAGATATCATTTATTTAGATACTGGGGAGGGGGCAATGATGGTGGCTGGGGGCATCCTTTACTCAGAAGAAGCAGCTCCCTGGTTGATGGTGTATTTATGTGAAAAATGGAAGAACCCCAATGTCTTGTTGTTACTTAAATAAAGCTCTTTACCCAGTGTGTGTTATAGATACTGAGGGACAAGAATATCAATGAAAACGTCCAAATCTATGCCTTAATTTTACATTTCTCTTTCTCTTTTTGATTTCCTTCTCCTCCCTACTTCCCTCCCTTTCTCCCTATTTCCCTTTCTTCATATACATATATGAGACAGGGTGTGATGATATAGACCATGCTGGCCTCAAACTCATAGAGATCCACCTGCTTCTGTTGAGATTAAAGGCATGTAACACCTCAAAGAAATTCTGATCTTGGAAAAACACCATTGGGAGTTAGCAATGCAGATACAGTCAACACATGAACCCTCAACTCTCCATCTTTGTTGTATTTCCTCTTTTCCCATTCAATACTTCTAGATAATGATATTCTGCATAATTAGGCTAACAGCTTCTCTTTCTTTGTCAGGTGTGCAATTAATGATAGATGAAATTTATATCATCAAATATTTGGATAGGTGATATGAATAATTATTTTGGAGACGATACATTTTGAAAACAATGAATCTTTTCTTTAAGAGTGAGGTCATATTTTCTTAATATTGCCTACAATATTTACGTGAATCTTTGGCTACATTAAAACTCTGGCACTTGTATGTTTGCATTTTAATTAACAGAAGATAAAAATTTTCATTGTTTTCTTAACGTGATTCATTCAAAATTTTACTCTAGTATGTAAAATAGTCAATTGTGTTGGTGCTATATATGTCCTGTGCAACAATCACTTGTGTTAAAAACATCAAAGATTTAGGGAGCTGAACATTTATGTGACTGAATTGGACTTTTAGACCTATAATATATTATATTACTCCAGACATAAAGTCAATGAATTTTATTATATATATATTTATTATATATTGTATATGTTATATATAGATAGATAGATAGATAGATGGAGAGAGAGAGAGAAAGAGAGAGAAAGAATATTACTCTGTAACTCTAGCTGTCTTGGATCTCACTATGCAGACCAGGCTAACCTCGAATTCACAGTGATCAGCTGGCCCCTGTTTCCCAAGTCCTGAGATTAAAGGCTTGTACCGGCACATCTGGTAGTAAGTGAACTTTTTAAATTACTGAATAAATTGTTTTCAATGAGTAGGTACTCTGACCTGTTATTAGTTATTTGAAATTAATACTTATATTCAAATTTAACTGGTTCCACCTATGAATAGACTATCCAGTCACTATGATTTCCTAATTATTACGATCATTTCATGACAAAGCCATGTCAAGGAGAACATATTCCACTACACAGAATAATATGCAGGTGAATATTCAACTCATCAGAACCCATCCTGATAGTTGTAAAGTATCAGGGGTTGATGCTAATATTTAAAGTGAGTGGAAGAAACATTTCAAAGAACAACTAGCTTAAGCATACTAACTTAGGAAAAGAAACTAAGTGCCCATAAAAGTAGCTGCATAAAATATTGGGAAGACTATCTTCATAAACATATTGGAATTCCAGTTTTGAAATAGTTTATCTTTTGTTCTTGATAGTGTACCTGCTTAAGCATGGATTAATAACCTTCTACTATTCTGAAAATAGTTTCAGATTAATCACCAAGCACCAGTTTTGAATAATAACTTGAGGACTTTTAGTTTTTAAAGTTCTTTTAAAATATGATTCACTTTGAATGGTCAGGAAACAGCCTGTTTCCAACACTAACCGTAACCTCAGGCTTTGCCAAGGAAATCCTTTTACCTCTAGAGAAAATAGTAATTTCCTTTACAAAAGACTGGCCTTCTCTTTAATCTTAAAATATGCACATACTTCTCTTATTATGAATGAAAAACAATAATATCTTTGGTGTCAGAAACAAAAAATTAAAGATATAAATTACTACACATGTTTATGTGAAAATATTGGGGTAGAATGCAGTCACACACTTAACTCCTTGTGTTACTATATCAACACTCATTGACATCTTAAATTATGCAAACAGAAGAAATAAGCAACTATCAGCACAGAACTACTAGCTGACCTGGAAATGCTGTTAGGTCCATAACAGATATTTTAAAAGATGTCTTTATTTTTATTTTACATGTCTTGTCTGCATATATGTGTTTTATCTGCATGTTGTATGTGTGTCATATGCATTCTTGGTGCCAGAAGAAGCCAGTTTAGGGCATTAGGTCTCCTAGAACTGGGGTCAATTGTGGTTCTGGGTTCCTGATATGTGTGCTAGAAGCTGAATCCACTTTCTTTGCAAGAGCATTACAAACTCTTAACTTCTGAGCTATTTCTCTAGTCCTCAAAGTCCATAACTTTCTGCAGAAAACTTTTTATTATATCCAGGTCTCTTATCTTAAAACAAAATCCCTGTAATAATTTTCAAATAAGTAAGAGGCCCTTAGATCCATTAACATGGATCTTCCAGCAATTCTCTCTATAACTAAGTTCTTACATGTAAAGAAACTGAGGCCAAACATTGAAAAATAGCTAGTCCTAGCGCTCAGAGAAATAAGCAGAAAAACCTGAATAAAAGGCAAAAGGAGAAGGGAAGGACACCAGCACAGGGACATTGGCCTGGACATGCTACTGTGAGGATGTCACTAGGCTAAGAGACCAAAGCATAAGCAACAATAGTAACAGTGCTCCGTCTTATCAAAACAAAGTAACATCAAGTATGGCGCACGATACTGTGGTAAAGCAAGTATGTTAGAAATGTACTTTAAACAAAGAAAATTTTAGTCCAGTGGCCAACATAAAAATGTCAGTGCTCAAAAGGCACCAACTTTTACTTGTTAAAAACTAATGTGCAACACCTGTTCTCCAAGGATGGCAGGTCACTCAGCAGCCCAATCCTACCACCTGAAGGAATCTGGATCTTTATAGAAATCTGCCTATGTTCATAGGAACATACAGAGCAGGAATCTGACAAACTGGTTTATATGCATTTATAAATGTTCTCTGCTACCTAACAGACTAGGATCAGAAGGAAAGGTAAAAGAAGACCTCCCCTAACAGTGGACTTGGGGAGGGGCATGCGTGGAGAAGGAGGAGGAAGGGAGGGATTGGGTGGGGAGGAGGGAGGGAACAACAGGGGGGATGCAAAGTAAATAAAGTGTAATTAATAATAAAAAGTAAATGTTCTCTGCTATCCTCAAACATAGATTCTTATATTTTTAACTTCTGAAAACTTCAGTTAGAACAACCAAAAAAACACCCACTTTTCGAAAAATGTGCTGACAGTGTTGGGGCTCAAAAGAATAAACAAAAACAGACAAACAAAAAACAACAACAAATACCACTTTTAAACTTAAACTAACAGTCTCTTGGATTAAAGCATAATGGCAACAGATCCACAATGACTTTCTCTGGAGAGCAGTTAACCAAAAACAGTTAGTACGGATAAAATAACAGAACTAACTATGCTCATATCACATGGAGAGCAAGATGCAATAAGCTGTTATTGTGTGAAGGAATTTTTAAAGAATTGCTGATGACAGTGACAGTGATTGTATTAGGGAAAAGCCACATGCATTCGCCAAAGTTTAAGATGTTTTAAGAATGCTACTTATGACTTTACAACTAAATATGTTTCTCTCAGTAGTCAGAAAATTAATGTATTCACATTCATTTGTGGTAGAGTTTTTAAAAAATTAGCTAATAACTTATTTTTTGTTCTCAGACTTTGATTTCCAGAGTACAACATTTTCAGTTATTTTTTTTTTCACTTTTCTTCTTGGAAAGTGGTATTGATCAGCAAGTGGGTGTTAAATGTGACAGTGTGAGAGAAGGGAACTGTATTAGGATGCCAGTCCTAACTGACACGGGATGTAGAATTCAACATCCAAAGGTTGGCTACAGGGATTCTCTTCTAACACTTTGGTCTCTTTCTTACATGTTCACAGTCTTCCAGCTCAAAAAGCATTCCCCTAGTAGCCTTGCTGGGTCGTTCTCTGACCTTGGCTGTAATGCACTCAGTCCTGGAGTGTTTTAGATAAGGTTATTCAATGCCTGAGAACTTCCAAGTAGTAAAAGCTTCCCTTAATGTAGAAGGAAAATCTTTCTTCGTGGTTTGGAACTAACATTCACAGCCTCTTAGAAATATGTTCTACTAACTGGTGGTTCCATCAAGCTATTGTTAAGAGGTGACATCGTCTTTGCAATCCATCAGGCACTGGTTAGGACAAATGGATTCTGGAGGACAGAGCAGCCAAAGCCGTACTTGTGAAAGAATTACCCAACGTGGTATGTTGAGTCCTAACTTTGACATATACTCAGACACAGACATAGACACATGCACACACAATACATGCACGTATGCACATATGAAGGCATATATGTATGCATACACAATACATGCACACATACATACACACACATGCACACACATACATTCACATGCCTACAAATAAAGATAAGCACACATACATGCATACACATGTGCATGCACACACACTGTACATGGATGCACATGGACAAATCCACAGTGTTCTTAAATGGTACAGAATAAGATTTTTAAAAAGCCACATTTGAAACATGGAAGTAATGGAGTCAATACTGGAGCAGCCCGGCTATTATTCATAATGACGTACCTGAAATTGCCAGGACTGTGCACATCTGTTTTAATAGAATTGACTGCATACTCTGGTCGGTAGGTCCCACACCACACCTAGATATGAACAGACAAAGGAGAGCAACACACTCAGGTGTAACCATGGAGCATTGTGGACAGGTTGGGGGAAAAGCAAAATTAGTTTGGAATTTGCATTCAACCATTAACTTCAAATAATGCCGTGTGAAAGGCAACCAGGAACGTAATCATTTATAATGAACATGGCCTAGCAATCCTGTTGAAATAATGCAAGTTAGTCAAGTCAAATGCTCTGCTCCAATTGATTAAAAAAAGAAAACTCAGCATGCAATATCCCAGCTTGGATAAAATTGCAACTCAAAATGATTTTCACCTTTATCAAGCTTCAGAGATAAAGTACCTGGGCAAAGTTCAAGAAGAATAGTTGTTTGTGATTCAGGTCAAGTCCAGGGAGCAATTTTTCTTCCCCATTCTTTTTAACATAATTCTGATAGGCCTAAACAGCAAAACAAAAGTATATAATTTGTAAATTTATAAAAAAAAAAATACATTGCAAAAGACCACATGTCCAAGTAATTTGCCTTTTACAACAAATGACTGTAATAAGACATTTAGATATGGCAACTTGCAATGCTTTCATGGATTAGGAAGAAGATTAGAATACATCTATAAATGCTTGGAGAAAATACGAGACTGATTAGCAGATGACAAGAGCCAGGCAGGTCAGATGATCACACTACGTGTCAGTTTTATGATAAGATGACTTGAATACATGATGAAAGTCTTACCTCCATATTGTTCTATGGATAGATGTGTGAGTTCAGCCTGTTGGAGGAATGGGTTGCCAAGGGAGTCATCTGCAATTGCTATATTTAGCTGAGTTACTACTCTTCGCAAAATAGATGACACCAGATTGAGTCTGAGTGATTCTTGCCAAAAGTTAAGGGATTCTCTTCAGATTCCTTATAGCTTTAGTATCCTATGATCCCAAGGTTAAGGATAGGTAACTACTCTGTTCCCCTCAATATAGGACAAAAAGTAAAGTAATTTTTAATAACATTAGGAGAAAGGCATTTTGGCCACCTGAATATCACAACATGTTCTGAAACTTCAAAAATTTATATTCACTACTGAGAAATTTAGCTTTGCTCTGATGTCTATAATATTAATGTGGATTAATAATAAACTTCCTGAGAGATTATTTGTAATTTCTTTAAAAAATTAAATTTAAATAATTAAATAATAAAAAATTAAAATTAAATAAATTACCTTTTTTTGGTTTATTTACTTATTGGTGCACGGTGTACGTGATTATAATGTGGTGAATGTGTGGAAATCAGAGGACAGCTTCCAGGAGCCAATTTTCTCCTTTTACCAAATGGTTCTAAGGGACTCAACTTGGGTGGTCAGGTTTGGTTCCAAGTGCCTTTACTCACTGAACCATCTTGCCAGCCCTTTCTAACTTCTTATAAAGAACATTCATCAATTACATAAGTAAAACATGTATTTAATTTCTTTCTCTTTATCATCAACATAGAATAGTGAACCTTAACCAGCCTAAGATTTGGGGATACAGGGAAGGCATACGCTTCTACCCACTCAGGGAGCTCACAGTCTAGCAGAGGGGCAAATCATTACATGTGAAGAACTCATAGGTTGTCATAAATGTTTGTACAATTGTACTTTCTTTTATTACTGCAATTCTCAGCTTGCTGCAGGTGAGTAGTAGAACACCTGCCACTTCCAGTCAACATGGAGTGACAGGGAGTTTGGCTGAATCAACAAAATGATGGGCAAAACGCATAAGACAATGACTTGCATAATACTCAAAACCAGTCTATAGCATAACTCCTTACAAAGATGGATCGTCCCTGAGAGATGGTTAACAACAAAGACAAGTTCCATAATGGGCATAGATTCTTTCTCCATGAGCATTAATGCCAGAGCGAAGGAAGGAAAAAGTCTGTGGAAGACAGGGGATTCCGAGTTGAAAGGAAATATACTATTTGGAGTTACACTGGCCAGGGTACTGAGGAAGAGAAACTCTGAAAGAAGATACCAAGATCATAGTAAGTTGCCTTTGAAAATTCAGCTCTGTGTTAATCTGGAATTTACTCCAAAAGGATTACAGATAATAAGGCCTGGGGCACAGCAGGATAAGCATGGAGTTACTGGAGATCCTCAGGGCAGGATTTGACCTCAGTACTGGATTAATTGCTTCTACATGAAGAATTATGCCAACTAACAAGTTGTACTAACAAATCCAAAATGGAGCAAACCACTCCTAATGACTCTAACTCTGTCTTAGGATAATGCTCAAGAATATTTATTGGAAATTAAAAAATGTTATCCTGTGACCGAAAAGGTGAATGCATGCTATTTGCCACCTAGTGAGAAACAAACATTAATCGCCCAGCATTCAAGATAGTAGCAGTGTGTCATTCCCCAGTCATAAGCTGAGACTTTTATTTGACTTTATCTCCCAGGCTTCATACTTACACGATTCTGTGTTATGGGCACACTGTAGGCCCCTTCAGTCATCTCTCTGTTCTGTTGTTATGCTTTTGCTTTCCTGACACAATCACCATTTACCCTCAAGATTGCAGTGATGACCAGATAATCCTATTTAGTCCTCAAATAGTCTACCCATCCCACCTGTGAAAACCTGGCTCTCTCTCATGGACACCTTATTCTTTAAGTCATCTCAAGTAGATTGCTTATTCTCTCATACATGGGCTGGTTCAGGGTCAAGAGGTACACTCAAATTCATCTTGATTCCTCCTTGTTGCTTCTGGAAACACCATTCTTCCACTGGCATTCGTTGGATCATCATTTAATTTGTATTCACATTCTCAATTACTGACATCTTTTATGGAAGCTGTGTTGGTATCTCCCTAGCACCTAAAATGGTGCTAAAGCAAGTTTTGTAAAAGTATTGAGGGGGAAAGACTGTAAGAGCCAGAGGATCTGGACACTCACTGTAAAATAGTACTTCTAAGACATCACAGGAAAGCTGTATCCATGAAACCTAAATAATAGTGTTGCCTAAACAAGATGTACAAAACACTGCCAGCCAACATGCCAATGTGCATGGAGAAAATTTCACAAGGCTCCATCTGAGATGAAGAGTTACAGGCAGTCAATGGCAGCCTGAAAAGGGAGAATCAGTTTCTATAGGAATGAGTCCCCTGATGAATATCCGATCCCAAATGATCAATTGTAAACCCATGCACATGCAAGCAGCACTAAAAGGACTCAGTAGGTTTTGTATGTATGTAGGTATATATATATATATATATATATATATATATATATATATATATGTGTGTGTGTGTGTGTGTGTGTGTGTGTGTGTGTGTGTGTGTGTGCATATATGTATATATATACACAGATAATATATATGTATATAGACGTAAAGAAGAGGTTATGAATTTGAGAGAGTGTTGGCACAGGAGGAGTTGAGGAAGGAGGAAGGTGTGAAAATCATTTAAATATAGCACTCACAAAATTTTCAAAAAAAAATAAGTAGATAAAGCACTTCTATACAAATATAAGTGCAAGGCTAGCTGTGAAATCTAATATTCCAAAATAGTAATTCTTGCAGGATAATAGTTGGGCCAACTTCATGGTCGTGCTGGAGCCATATCACAATCAGGTCCTTAACTGTCTCTCAGCGAGCAGACTGCAGCTTAATGTTATATCTGCCATTTGTGCTGATTATCAACTCCACAGGCCGCCTCAACTGCTGGGGAGCTCAGGGTCCCACTTTTACTGTAAATGACCCTGAAATAATCCCCTGCATGGACATCTTTATGAAGAAATTTGTCACAGGGGTTATTTCTTGGAAATATTTTGTGTCCTCTCCAGGTCTACGCATCTTCTCATGTCTTTTGTTGTAATGTTCAGTGTTTCCTTTTTACCTAGGCCCTGTCCCATGCCGTCACCCTTCCTGACCCTTATGATGAGCATATGTACAACCCTCTTTTCGTAACATGATTCCCAGTTTCCATTCTTCACTTTCTGCTTATATATGTCTCTTATAAAAGGCTTCAAAGAAATGGGTAAACATTAGAAATGAGCACCCCCTTCACTGAAATAAGAATAAATATAAACACTCACTCTGTAGGCTTGGCCAATACCTCCATTATCAGCAATGTTTTCTCCAAGGGTATTAATTCCATTGAGCTGTTTAAAGAGAGTCTCTATTAGGATTGTTAAAGAAAGCACCAACATTTCACTCATGATTGAATGTCTAAAGCTGTTCTGGAGAATGCTGGTGACATACGTGCTGTCCACCTGCTAGGTCCCACGTGAAGTTTCCATACTGGTAAACCATGCACTGGGATTGGTCTTTAAAATTATTTGCAGACTGCTGAGTCCACCAGTCAACGAGGTCTCCATCTTTGTTAAAATTTCTTCCTGTAATGTATTAGTAAAAAAGAAAATTTGTTACAATAAAAATGGGAATAAGATTTTTTTCTCTTTATTTTATGATTGAAATTCTTGAAATAGATCCACATGTGCAGTTGTAAGAAACAACTTACAACTCGTCATTTCAGCTCCTCAATGACATTTTGCAAAACTATAAAATCACAGTAAGCATACTGACATGCACACAATCCCTCCATCTCAAGTTCTCTAGGTTAAAGTGGAAAGAACTAAAGTACGGCCATGTGAGTGACCATGACATGGGGCAGACAATGGGAGAAACTGCCAACTCCCCTGACCCCTGCTTTCTCTGGGAAAGCCTGAACTCTTTCTGCCAATGTGCCTTGGAATTGAGAGACATTTCATCCACTTGGCTCATGCTACTGCAAATGAGGCTACCAGAAAAACCCTAACCTTGAAAGCACGTCTTACTATTCTGGATGTTTTCCATCTGAACCAAGACTGGTTCAAAAGGTCAAAAATTTTATTCTGGCACTCATTTCATATTCCCAGATCCTTTACACAAAAGTAACTACCTGTTTCTTTCTACTTTAGCCACAGAGAGAAGCATCCTTTTCCTTTCCTTGAGTTTTTCTGCCAGATATTTCCCTTTTTATACCTCCAAATACATTTATATATTTTATATGTTTTGACATTTAATTTTTATCATCTTTTAAATATTTATGATACAGTGAATAAGAAAAGGGCCATGAACCAAAATTTGAATTTACATGCCGATCCCACCAATTCTAGGTTTATAACATTGTACAAATGTGTGGAATGCTTCTGTAAGTTACCATTGAAAAATGGAAATATTGTTAGTCGGTACTGGTTAAGACTGCTTCACCGACTAACAGACATCTTAGTAAGACTCTCTGTAAGGTGTCACTCTCCTGTCTCCTCCTCTCTCTGGCTTTCTAGAATTCTGTCTAGTCAAAACTTTGTGAGATAAAATTTGTTACAATTTTTGCTATGGCTTTTTTTTGCATATCTTCTGTATTTATTTCAATTTTGTTTGACTGTCACTAAAACTGTAAGTCTTCTTGGTTGTTTTAGGGAAGCATATGAACCTTTAAATGCCTACTGCTTACAAGGATCTAAATTTGCATATTAAGCATGGATGAAAAAATAAAATAAAACCACAAAATTCCCAGCTTAAGAGCCACACAGGAACTTGGATGGGTAACATCTTTCTCTAGGACACAGACCCTGCCCTCAATGAGCCTGGAGAGCTAAGTCATACTCAATAGGACTGAGCATCATTAGTGGTGTAGATGAGCACTCCTGTACTTTCTCAGGGTATTTGTTTCAGTCTCTCAGAATATAACGCACACATTACGTTTCTTACTGCCAGTTAATATTTTGCGTTTCTTAAGGAAATTTTTAAATAGAACAATGACTATGTAGTTAGACTTAGGTCAACAATACACTGAAAAACAAACGGAGTTTTGTACCGATAAGTTTTAACTCTCAAGCTTAGGAGGATGTATCTCAGCCAAAGGAGAATGTTACCTATACTTTACCATTGTCATCAAAGCCGTGCGTGATCTCGTGTCCAATGACCATGCCGATGCCGCCATAGTTCAATGAGTTGGACTGCTGAGCACTAAAGAAAGGGGGCTGCAAAATGCCCGCAGGGAAGACTAAAGGGAAAAAGATGATGGAAGATTTGTGAAGACTTATCTGTGGCATTGTCAAGAGCAGCAGCATGCTTGCTAACCTGTTTTCTACTATGTCAGTTTCACTCAGGTAGATAACAAAAGTCCTGTGTGATAGAAACCAACACAGTCATTTATTATTGATATTGGCAAAGTGACTGAGCCAGGGCTGTACATGACCTATGATTTATTCATCACAATTCACCTGCCAATCTCTCTTAAGAATTTTTTTTTCCTCTGTAAGGAGTTTGGGGCAAAGAAAAAGTATATACTACACTAAGGAAGCCCTTTCCCTTGTATAAATATTTGGAAGGAAGAGCTACTCAATAATACATAGTGTTCAGTGGTATCTCTGAATTTATATCTGTCCACAATACTATCTAAAATAAACTACCATTCAGTCAGACAAATCTTTCTGTCATTTAACCTTATTTTATTTTTATCAGGGTTCCTATGACTGGTCTGAATTCTGTTTATTTTCTTGTTTATAGTTGGAGTCCTTCTTTATCTGATTTGTTCATTCCATTCTGGAACTCAAAACCTCAGCTCTACAAGATCAGAGATTCATCTGTTTATAAACACATTTACATATATACTCTTTGGCCCATTTGTTTTTAAGCTCATTAGCTCTAGAACCCCTAAATCAGACAGTGCTTGGAATATAACTAGTACTCAGAAATATGTGTTGACTGAATAAATAATCGTTCATAAACAAATACATATTTTTAAAAAGTGAAAATCTCAAAGAATAAAATTTGTCTACTTAAAAAGCTTGGTAGATAAGTGAATAGGACCTTTTACACATTTGGCACAACATCTGTAGTAAGCTGAAAACTTTCTCCATTTCTATGCCTCACAGCCACTTGACAATATCAAACATCAAACATTTTCCCCCTTTCTAGATACCAGTCTCTTGCCTACTATTTTTTTTTTCTAAAGGCACCTAGCAGAAGCAAGTGCTAGCAGAACGCAACCCCCGATGTGAACCTCTTCTGTTGAGCTTAGGTGCCTTTTTTCCTCTACAAAGTTGACACAGCTGGAGGCAAAGACCCGGTGGTGCACTGTCCTTCCGAAAGCACATTCTGCTGCTTCTGCAGGGAAGTCTGACGGTGCATCTTCCTCACACGTGTTGCTCAAGTCAAGAATGACTAACTTCCTAAGAAATGTTCTCGCTTCCTGCCCCACCTATAATCCACCCTAATCTAATCTACCCTCTTATCCTAGCCTGTAGCCAGATTAAAGTGCAACAGTGCTCATTATTTCTCTCTTGCTAAGAAACTCTGGGAGGTGATTATTGCCCCACAGCCAAACAGCGTTATCTTGCTCACCCTGGATGACCTCATCCTTCCCTGCTCTCTGGTTCCTAATGACCACCCCTGTCTAGTCCTTGGCATTTTCCTCTTAGAATAAATGTTCCTGCTGAATACCCCAGTCTGTAAAATACGCTAATGTGTTTCAATTCTTTTTTTTTTTCTTCTTGAAATATATTGCCTCTATTTAGAGCAAAGGGACCATTGTTTTGGGCCAGTGTTGTCCAGAGGTAGTTAACCTCTGACCTTAGAAATGAATCAAGACGGATGCTTATAATTCAGTAATTTTACTTTACGTGTTTTAGAATTCTAGTACTCACTTGGTAACACCAGAACTATGTTCTGGACTCAATAAAGAATCTGTAGTATGAGTGTATATTACATGCAAAACTCTGGGCCTTTCCTATATGGGATATCAAGAATATAAATGAAAGACCTTGATCTTAAGTAACACACACAAAGAAGAAGAGAAATTTAAGAGATACTTAACACAAAGCAACAAATATCTTTTAAAAACAGCATAAATATGACCCATCCTTCCATGAGCTTCAAGGATAAATATTAGATATTTACAAAGGTGACTTTAGAATATTCGAAAGCAAATTTCTTCTTCAGACATTTCAGTATGTTGGCAAATTGCCATTGCCACCACTTCCAAATGACAAAATAATAAAAGTGAACCTTTGTCCTGGGAGAATTTTGGTGGAAGTCATAGCTCAAGTGTATCTGCTTGAGCTAAACAGCACCAAGAGATTATTTTTAGCTTGAAGTATAAAAATTATGTGCAGTACTTTATTAACTTACACTGAGCATTATCTCCCACACTATGTACTTTGATTAAAACCCACCCATTACATAAAATGTTCTTATGAAATGTGCTGTCAAGGCTAAACATTAACCACAGAGATGCAGCTGACTTAATTATAGCCTTAGATGCCATTCTTTAAATAAGGGATGGGATTTTTATGGCTCATATTAATACCAGTCTTCAGGTTCAGCCTGGCAGGTTATTAGCTCCTTTAACTTGGTCAGATCATTTTTTTTTTTAAAGGAGAATTTGCTCTATTAAGATCACTGCTTGACTAGTAAACATCACAGTATTGCTTGTCACTGACAGGTCACTTGCACATTTTCACAGCTGCCAACTGGTCAGTTAAAGAAAGCGCAACAATGGCCATTAGTCCTCTCCTGCTAAGAAATTTTGTTAGGGAGTCATTGCTCCGTAGCCAAACAGCACCCTCTTCCTCACCCTGGGTGACATCATTCTTCCCTGCTCCCCTGGACTCTAATCTCTACCCCTTGTCTAGTCCTTTGAGTTGTCTTCTTAGAATAAAAGTTCCTGTTAAATGCAATGTCTGTAAGATACACTAATGTGTCTCAAATATTTTTTTTCTTGGACTATATTGCCTTTATTTAGTGCAAAGGGACCATTGTTTTGGGCCAACGTTGTCCAGAGGTAGTTAACCACAAACAAAAGATTATTTGTTTTCTTCCTTCCTGCCTGCACTTTTATCTCAGTAATTGCTCCCTGACCTTTTCAAGGTTTCAAGCAACTCAAACATTAAGAAATTTTAAACATAAGATTCCCTGCACTCTGCCCAAAGTTTGGCTATGAGTCTCAGCATCTGCTTTAATACCCTGTGGGAGCTCCGTAAGGAGAGCAACAGAACCAAAAAATCTGGGCACAGGGGTCTTTTCTGAGACTGATAGTCTAACCAAGGATCAAGCAAGGAGAAGACCTAGAACCCCTGCACAGATGTAACCCTTGGCAGCTCAGTCATCAAGTGGGTTCCCTAGTAAGGGGGACAGGGGCTGTCTTTGACATGAACTCAGTGGCTGCCTCTTTGATCACCTCCCCCTGATGGAGGAGCACCCTTACCAGACCATAGAGGAAGACAATGCATCCAGTCCTGATGAGACCTGATAGGCTAAGGTTAGATGGAAGGGGAGGAGAACCTCCCTTAACAGTGGACTGGGGGAGGGGCATGGGAGGAGACGAAGGAGGGAGGGGATGAGGAAGGGGGCTACAGCTGGGATGAAAAGTGAATAAACTATAATTAATAAAAAAATAAAAAAAGAAATTTCAAATGGCTCAAGTATGCTTTCAGGTAAAGTCTGAGTGTGAAACAGTACTGCAATCTGGTATGTCCAAGGCCTTTCCTGCACTTCACTGAGATGAGGTTATGCTACATTCTGCCCTAGGCAGAAATAAAGGTCTAGCTGCTTCACTTGATGCTGAAGAACAAGTCCACTGGTAGAGTTCTGATATAGATCTCACACTACCTTGTGTGATATACTCACTTTAACTTTCCCGTTACAGTCAAAAGAGGTGCACGAATACACGGGTATTTCAAGAAGTGAACCAGTAACTCAATACAGGCTTTATTTTTAGAGGGGTATAAAAAACTGGCCATACAGCAAATGGTGGACTGAGAAAGTTAGGGAACAGTAAAGAATTATTTAGGAATATACCTTACCTATTTGATTTCTGCCTGCAGAGTAAAATGCATTGACTACAGCTGCTCCACTTATCCACCTATGGAAGACATATGAACTTGTTATAAAGGATACTCCATTACCTCACTCAATCTGCTTACCCACAAAAATAAATGTTAACTTTCTGTATGAAATGTGATAAACAAATTAATGTTAGCATACTGGAATTAAAACCCACTGGAAAATAGTTCAATTTCTTGAACAACTTTTCAGAAACTGTAGTAGGTTAAAATTATATTGAAATGTTCTCAGCTTCATGCTTTGGTACTAAATTGTTCCAACAATTCTGGAACAGTTGACAATATTTGAAACATAGGCTAGTAAAACTTCAGATTCAAGTAGCTTTAAATTTTTCAATTTTTAGTTCACAATGAGCCTTTTTGGGAGCTCTGGTATCTTAAAACCTGTTTTAAAAACCCAACTCTGGGAGAGATGGTGCAGCGTTTAGTAGGAATTGCTCTTCCAGAGGACCGGAGTTCATTTTTCAGCAACCACATTAGGCAGCTCCCAAATTCCAGAAGCTCTGATGCCCCTGGCCTCTTGGGGCACCTGCACCCATATGCACATACCCACACACATGTACATGATTAAAAAAATAAAAAAATATTTAAAAATATATTAATAAAAATGCAACATTATAGCTTATTGAGGAAAGATATATTTTCGTATGCCTGTAAGGTAAAATCCAGGTGGTGTTTAAGTTGAGTTGTCTGTCCATCCTCTTGACTTAGGCTCTGCACAGAATTTAGAGTTTATAAAACACAGGCCCTAAATATAGAAGACTCTAGTTGTGGAAATGAAAGCAATTCATAAATAATTGTTAAACAAGACTGGATACGAAATTAAATAGAATTCAAAAACTGGTCTCATGATAATTTAAGGGCTGAAAGGAGCTATTGTTCCCATGCCTTTCTGCTTAGACACTAAGAAGATGCTTGTCAATCATCAGCTACTGAGCACTTATGAGCAACATAAGTTCTATTCCTATCTTAATAATATACATTATCTGTCCATTGAAAATGGACACTGCTTGATTCCAGATAACCTCTTACTTAGCATGCCGACATACACTAAACACAGTCTTGGAGTATTGTCTTGTTCTTCACTAGTTATTCTACCACAGGGCAACAGCCATCATGACAATTATTATCCTTCCAACAGCAAATCACAGTAGTACAATAACTCATTATCAGAGGTCTTTCTAGTCTCTGCTGTGCCACATAAGCAGTAAAAAAATCAACATATTAGTCGTAATGTCAATAACTATTGAGGATGTCAGGTATAAGCACTATTTTTAATCTCTAAATAATAACTGGCGGAGACCAATAAGTAACAACCAAGTGAAAAATTGTAATTTTTTGAATAACATGATTAAAACTTTACATAAGATACATGACTTTACAACAATCTAGTTCATATGTTCAAGGACCTCTCTTTTGGGAAATAATGAGCCTGGAAATGGTGAAGAATGGTTTCTGTGCGTTTTTTGTCAGTTTGTTATTGCTGTTATTTTAATAGAGCAAACACTTTAAGCAGGATGGGGCTGACATATCAGTCTTTGCTAGCTTCGTCAGAGCTGAGTCATGAATATTTTAACATTTCCTGCAGGTTGATGATAACAAGAATATATCTTATTATTTTAATTAAATGTCAATTGCTTACTACACAGTTTGTAATGACTCACAAGAAAGGTGAGTATTTGTAAACCCAGGATATTATATTAGAATGGAAAACCAGAACTGCACAGACAGGTGGCTCTCATTTAGGGAAACAAACCAGCAAATAAAATAAAACAGAGAAGATGTCTGTATGGACAAAATGGAGGTAAGGAAGAGTGCTGTATTCAGACTACATTTGCATAGGTTCACACGGGTACAATGACTTGGATACAAGCAAAGTTCTTTGGAGCAGGTGAAAGGGTTGGCATGAAAGATGCGCTCAGGCAACTCTAAGAAAATGCTATTGTATGAGTTAAGAAATATTCCTTGTGTATTCTCAACAGTTTCAGAGCAAAACTTGTAAGTAAACAGTTTGTGATTTTTAAAATTTAGTTACCAAAGGTATTCATGAAAATTTCTCAGTGCTTTGGGGTTACTCTCTTAATTGTGAATTCTGATTTGGTGGCAACAGCGGTGCATTTTGTGAGTAACTGCAAATAATTATTGTAAATTTTTTGGCTATGAAAGTAGCCAAAAGTCCTGATAGTAAAGTAGAAAAAGTGGCTATTCGAACTGCGTTAAGATAAAATGCTATACCGAAGCAGGGTGCTGTTGTTGGTGGTAGTGGGGGGCAGATATACTAAGCTAATGCTTCAAGCAACACACTTCAAACATATGACTAAAAGACACAGACATGAAAAGACGGACTCCATACAATTTCGCCTATGTAGGTGTACTGCTTTTGCAATAATAAATGCCATCTCTTTTATTTTAGTACCTTTCTACCCTTCTGATCCATTACTTTAGGGAGTTTAAGACTGCATTTTGATTAATGTTTGTAACTCTCCAAGAGGGAGAGTTTTACATATTAAAATGTCTACTGTGAATTATATCTTCTAGAAAATAGGTGGCTATTTATGATCATAGGGCACTCCCATAAAACTAGAATTATGGTGGAGGGCATTAGTGTGTAGTACTTTGCCTTTTGCTCCTCTCAAAATCTTTAATGATGTGTCCTTAGCCCACTCTGGAGAATCATACAGATTGAAAAGCCCAGAGCATTTTGTCCCAGGTCATGGTCAGAACTTTGAGTAATATAATTATAACAATTGTTACATCTTAAGTTAGGGTAATGATAACAGAAACAGACTCAGTGTATGATACTTGGGGTCAGTCATAAACTAACTCATGTCAATGGAAAAGAAAAATTAACAAGGCAAAAAAATATTTTTTCAAATTTAATAGTGCTGTACAAAAATTGTAAGTCTCTTTGATTTCAATTCATCTATATAAACGGAGATACTTTTTTAAAATATATATTTAAAACTCAGAAAATTCTGACCGTGACAGTAGCACATGAAAGATAAAATGCACATAACAAAGAAAAACAAAACCAGAAATAAATGCAAGTGCTAGTGCTCTAAAGTAATGGTGATTGTATGCTAACTCAAGTGTGCAGGCCAGACCCTAGCAGCCGCTTAAATGCAATATTAGGCCTGGGAGAAGAAGCAAAACACTCAGTTCTCTTTTTCCTTCCTGCCTCCACTGGTTTGGGTATGTGTAAGCACAGGCTGTATGGTTGGAAGGCAGAGTAGGAATGGAGAAAGTAGGTAATTAAGAAATTTATTTTTATATAATTAGTATTACTTAATTTTAATTTCTGAAATGTTGTTTTGCCTAATTTCTTTTTGAATTATCAACGTGGTGCTCAAAGACAGACTCACTGTATGAGTTGGAGGTATAGCTAAAATACTCTTGAGAGAGGACCCAGATGTCTGCCTTACAGCTCTCTCTACCCTGAGGAAGCTAGGTAGTGATGAAAGGAAGGGGCACAGACTTTAAGACAGGCAAGAAAAGTAGACATGGACATCAAAATTTAACAGCCCTAAGACAAAGCGAACCCAGTCGACTGCAAAAACACTGAGAATAAGCCTCTTTTCAGCCGCTCTGAATAACTTTAAAGCTTAAAATAAAGAACAAGACAATTAATATCCTTCTCCTTGGAAGTGTTCAATTCTTAGCATCTATTCTGAGAGCAACTTCTTTGAAATCAGCAGTACAATAAATAGATTTTTTTTTTTGGTGTCTTCTTCAAGTATTCCTGGGTGAAAGGAGAAATCTCCTGGAATCGCAAATCATTAAAATCTTTTACACTCATTATTTTTTTTCCTCAAATGCTTCCCACATGCTCTTATTGATCTTTCAGATCCTCCTGACAGTATAGACAGTAGCTTCAGTCTGCAGGTATGGAAACGGAGTCACTGCATAGTTACTAAATATTTTGTCCTAATGCATGTACACTGTAAGTGATGTAAATGGGGAAAGTATATTTAAGTGAAAAGAAAACAGGGTCTACTTGCCTTCCTATCAAATTCTACCACCAAACTGCTGATCCACATGATACACACATTTCAGTAAAATTGGATATTATTAACCCAACTTAGGAAAAAGTAAAAAACAACAACAGCAAAACCAAAGACAGAGCTCAAAGGCTAACTTTACAGAGCTAATAAATAAGTAACAGTAATCAAAATTTAGGACTGCCTAGTTTCTGCAACCTCCTAGCCCCCTACCATGTTACCCTGATTCTACTGACATAGTGCTTTAATCCCTAAACAAAAATGCAGAAGAACTAAAGATCTTCTCTGAGCACTGCATTTGAGTAGTGACCACAATTAAGGTATAGTTGGTGACTGAAATCATCTGAGGACAATGTCATGATACTGAATTGGAAGAACCCACGTTTCCTGATATTACGTAATCCTGAGATCCTAGGGAAGAATCCAGAACCTCTTCTATTCCAGGTAACTGTGCATGCTTACCTAACATGCACGAAAGCATTTTCTTCCTAGCCCATTAGAAGGTAGATTCACACAAATAATGACAGCCCATGTTTTATTTTTTATCTTGAACCACTAGGACTTAGCACAATGCTGGGAACATGATAGGCTCTCACCAAATATTTGGGCCCATCAATGGGTGTTCCACACACCAAAGGCTGACTCATCTCTCCGTGATCTGAGAGGGTGAAGAGCATTGCCATGTTGTGGCCACAGAGTGCTGTGACAACTAGGGTGGTACCCAGGCTGAGCAGGGTCCTCCCAAGAGATTATATACAACAAAAGTACCAGAATCTTCTGAAAGGTCTTCTCCAGCTAAATGGAATTATAGGACATCTTGATCCTATGTTGTGACCTCCAGGATTCTACCGATTTCAGCCAATTGTCATCTGGTTATCCCAATCAGAAAACCCAGAGGGCATGAAGTGAGGAAGGCATGCAGTGAGTCAGTGAGTATTGTCTTTTGTTGTTGTTGCGATACTCTCTTCAACTCATTATTAATTTAACTCCTAGCTGTTGTTCTCAAAGAATGATTTAGCAACTGGATTTTTGAAAAGTCAGTATCAAATCTAAAAACTTCATAAGAAAATCGTATTGTTTTGTCATTCATGAACACACATCCCCTAGGCCTAGAGGTTTATTTTTGTTCTATTATTGCTAAGTGAATAATCGTGTCAGTAGAAGTAAATGATTTTAGATGTGTTATTAAGTTATCTTGCCCACACTTATACTCCCAGTTCAGTGCTATTTTTCTCTGAGCTGGACATATTTGAAATTCCTCTGCAATTGCACCAAACCCTCAGGAGGCATCATGTTCAGGGTTAAAAAAAATACGTAGGTATCCAGAAACCATATGAAGTTTTATAATTATTCAAATCCTTGTTTTCTTCAGGTGTGAACTGTCCACAAGGACAAAGGGAGGCCCTACAGCCAAATGATTAACTTGGACATATCAAAGGCACATTCCTTGAGATTAATTTTTAAAAATAGTTTAACAGAAATCAGCCATAGTGATGTATAGCCTCACCAGCTGTGGGGATAAAATGTAGAGGTGGAAGCATTTTTATTCTATCTGCTGAGTTAACTTTATCAACATTATATATTAGCTATTGCATTTGCACACTCTATCGATATGTCTGAAGGGTCCACATTCAATGGATTGATGTTTTTCTTCTTCCTACACAAGTCAGTTTCTTGGACAACATAGAGCTGTACTGGTGCTTTGACTGAAATTTGCAAGGTACCCTTCTGTAGGGGTGAAAAGAAAGTAGCCAGGGTACAATGAATAAAGAGACAACACTTGAATCAAGCCATGTTCCATCTAGATGAACAAGGGAAGAAAGGATGCTACATGCTAGGTGTGACAGCGCACACTTTTATGCTCAGCACTTGGAAGGCAGAGGCAGGGAGATCTCAGGAAGTTGAGGCCAGCCTGGGCCACATAGCAACCTCTAGGACAGCCAGGTCTACATACAGAAACCCTGTCTCAAAAAAATAAAACAACAAACAAACAAACAAACAAACAAAAAAACCTAAAAAATTAAAAGGATGCTACAAGTTCAGAAGCGGTTGAGAGAAGGGCTGAGAGGCGGTTTGGAAACATGGCGTACAGCTGGAGTTTTGGACTGAGGTGGGAGTCTGGATGACTATGAAGGAGTTATGGAGAGCTACTGGCAGATGTAAGAACTTTGGATCTTTTTGAAGGTTCATATTTTCTGATCCATTGTAACAGGAATCACAGAAAAGGTTTTTATCCAGAAAGAGCATGATTCAAGCTGTATCATGGAGACCCCGGGGGATAGCAGTGTGAGGATGAAGTGAAAACGTGGGATAATTGGAAATAAGTGTGTGATGAAAACAACAGAAAAATGTGTTAAGGAATTAAAGTGATGTTGATTAAACAGAGCTGTTTACACTATACAATATTTAACTAGCAGCAAGTAGGCGTAGTTCTGTTCTTTGGGTAAAGATTTGAATTAGCATTGTAGATGAAATAGATCCATCCAGAGCGATCAAGATGAAGCCTTGGTTTCTGCCTGGGTGGAGACAGGAGGGAAGCGCTTAGAAAGTAGGTGAATACAAGGAACAAGATTAATGTTTGCCTAAGTGGGAAATGTTGCTCAGTGTGTGGTTGATAGAGCTACACAGAAATGCTTGCTAATCATCTAGATATTATATGTGGAGCTCAGGAGATGGACCTGGGACAGATTCAAGTACTCATATGTAATAAGGATGGTAGAACTTCAAGAATTATATGCATGTGTGCACTGGGTACACATGGTGTGGGAAAAGTTACCTAGGAAGTACTAGTTAGTTACATAATTTATTCAAGCTAGTTAGTAACTTGAAACTTTAATAACTAAACATTTCTCTAAAGTATCTTGTAACGTGACTTGACAATATCCTATACTCACAACCTCATTCTTTCCATATGGGTGTGAATATATATTCCTCCTACAAGTCTTTGGGAATGAGGATCTGAGTATGAAATGTGACTTCAGGATACATGAACAAAGTGGAAGCTATAGACTTGTCTTTGTGAAGGTCAGTGAGGACTTGAACCCTGGGATACATGAAACAAGGAATAAGACAACACAGCAACAGTTTGTTGTTGTTTTTTGTTTCCTATTAAACAAGTCAGAAACTTTCATGGGGAGAAACCCAAATATTACAGTACAACTCATAGTATTAGCCCTATTTAATGCAATTACAGCCAGAGTATTTCTGGTGATTTTAAACACAAAAATAAATTTCACAAAATTAAAGGCATCACGTTGGGAAACATCTATTTAAAAAGGTAAATATAGAGGAAGAATGCTATAAAAGAAGATTACTTCAGAGGATCGTATCGGAGGGAGAACTCCAGTACCTGGGCTCCAGTCTCAGGCAAAAGCATCATGATCTATGAGCACTGATCTGGGCCACCACTGAGCTGTGTCACCACTGAGCTGGGCCACCAATGAATTGGGGCACCACTGAGCTGGGCCGCCACTGAGCTGGGCCCCCACTGAGCTGGAGCATCACAGAGCTGGAGCATCACAGAGCTGGGGCACCAGTATTTTTGTTTAAATGTTACCCATGTGATTCCAGTCAGATTTTTGAACTTTTGCATTCATTCAGTGCAGAGGAAAAGATTGCAGAGGAAAAAAAGAAAAAAAGTCTGGCACTTAATGGCAAAGACCTTGGAAGTTGCATTGAAGCTGTGGCTGTCAGAATCTTTGGAAATGATTTAAAAAAATCCTACTGAGGCACCCATGTTGTATAGTAAGCTTTTAAAAATATATCTTTGGTGCTTTCCTAGCACAGTTTTTTTTCTTTCCTGTGGTGTGGGTTATTGTATCATTCAGCTCCTGTTGTGCATATCATCTACCTTCTGCTGCTGTTTGCCTTTTATTTTCCCAGAACTCAGTGACAACTAGACTAGTCATTTTTCTAAAATAGTAGTTACAGAGAAAATGAATGAAGCCCACTGTTAGTCAATACTCAATGAAGGTGGGACATTTAGCTTTCAGTAACTGACTAATTTTAATTGTAGCTGCCCTTAGTGTTAGGTGCTGAGAATGGTTTCAGTTTTACAGGGCTAAAGGCCTTGGAAGAAGATCAACCTCAGCAGCTCTTCTGGGTTTGAGAGCTCAGTGCATATGCAGGTCAATGTTCTGAGTAGTATCTATGAAGCCAAAAAAACAAAGGTCAAAACTAATAGCCAGTATGAAGTTGTGATGGAACTAGCATGCAGTGGTTAGCAGTATCCAAGGACTATTGTTCAGAATGATTCCTGGCATCTCCTGTGTAGCCTCTGCCGGGTTAAAGGCAGTGTCACATGAAATAATCAAAGAAGGGGTGGGCTTGTGGAATGCTTGACTAATAGAAAGAGTAGGGACTAAGAGCAGAAGAATATTCTGGATACAGAGTAAGGCCAAAGCACAGGCATAAAGGGCTGAGTTACATTAAGCCAAGATGTTTTTGAGAACCTTTGTCCACAAAAAAGTTAGAGATGGTGACAACGTAAGAAGCCACTCAAGAGGTGAAGCTGAGTGTGAGGATGCCTTAGTGAAGAGAGGCTTTGATTTGAAGGTTGTTAACACAGCACCATTAGATGTTCTCAGTGCTTCCTAAGAGAAGGAGGTATTGCAGCTGTCAGGGAACTTGAGCAAGTGAGAAGGCTTGCTCCAGAATGAACAATTATAAAATAGACTATACGCACTCATCTTTGTCCACCTTTTCTCGGAGCTTCTTCAACTGCTTGCTTTGGCTGAATTTCAAGTTTTGAATTATGTTCTCAAAGTATTCATCTTCCTTGTAGTTCAACTGCATTGTGTAGAAAATTTGAGGGGAGATATTAATGCCAGCATCATCAGAGTTTTGCCAGAAAACAAGTTAATACAGTTAAGAAACAGCATTAAAAGGATGCTTTATTAATTAGCCTTGTTACGTGTTGTAGGTCAGTCCTGTTCTAGCTGAATCCCACTTTCAGTGTATTCTTTTATAAGCAATCAAATGAAACCAAAGGTCAGGCCAGCCTCACGATACTGATATCATTCTCCTTAACACAGTGCGTGTAGCCACACCCTGCTTACTTAGTACTCGCTGCTCTTGGAACTGCTCTTAGTATTTCAAATATATATTACAGTTATTTGATCTTTCTGATAATCTTGTAACCTAAAAGCCGAGATCAGCATTTTAAAGTAAGAATGCGAGGTGGACATATTTCTGGTCATTTGCTGAGATGTAAAAGAGTAACAGAGCTGGAATTTGGGCGGCAGGTGTTTAGCTTTGATTCTGTCTCTCCTCTCAGGCCACCCTCTCTTGTAGAAAAAACAAAACAAAACAAAACAAAAAAAAAACCAAAAACAAACCAAGAAGGCTAATTTCTTGTGAAAACGGAAAAGGACGTGTGAGCATTTTGGGGTGTAAACCTCCACATGTGCTACTGTTTAGTGGATCGGCATCCGTCACTGTCATCTCAGACTGGGGGCGCGTCACCTGCTGTGGCCAGGGTGTGTGTCATGGTGGTGGCCACAGAACAACGAGCATCTCAGTCAAGTCTGATAGCAGGTACTGAGCCACCTTAACCGATGTTACCTCTTCTAACAATTACACCACCAGGAGAGCAAAAGGGTTTTGGTTCTCGGTTATGTTTGGATTTTAATAGACCAAGCATCATGTGCTATGCCCTCAGGGATAATAATGAGCAAGCAGAAGGCTTTTGACTTCTGTCGCCTGCGTAAGCCATTGTGAAGAACTGTGGGCAGCCCCTCACTCATCACTCAGATGTCTACGCCTGATGCTCTAAAGTAGTGGCTCTCTACCTTCCTAGGGCTGCGACCCACAAACATGACTTTTTGTTGTTGTTGTTGCTACTTCATAGCTGTAATTTTGCAGCTGCGATGAGCAGTAATGTAAATATTTTTGGAGACTGAACTTTGCCAAAGGAGTTGTGACCCACAGGTTCAGAACCACTTCTGTAAAGGGTATGATTTTTTTTTTTTTTTATATATAGAGAAAACAAATACAGTCTAGTACAATAACAAAAAAAGATTAAATTAAACATAGTTTGGGTATCAGTGTTCAGGGTTTTAGATAGCATCAGTGGGGTTTAGGGTTTTAGGCTATTTTACATTGTCTGGTATTCCCAAGCTACCGCGACCTTGCCACCAGCTGCACGTATTGCTGTTGAGACTTACCTCAAGATACTCATTATTTAGTTTGTTATCATTTGAAATGATGTCATCAGGATAGCCAATCCTTTCTTTAATTGCCAAGGCCTGTGAAAATTACAACATTGAAAGACCAGATACAATTATCTCCATAACCGCATCCTTCAAATACAAACGTCACATATCCACAGCTAGCAATTAAATAGCCCGATATGCTATTTACAAGTGGAGCACCTGACAGCCTCAACCACTGTTCTTTGCAATGGCTCTTTGCTTTAGCTAGAAAAATAAAAACAGGCTTGGAGTTTAGCCCCTAATACCATGCCCATCCTTCCAGGTTGCAGCTTTCCCATGGAAACTGACAGAAGCCATTGCTCCATGTATAAATGTTTTTTTATGATTTTTTTTCCTCTCAGGACTTTTCAGTTTTATAGAACGGATAACATTTAGTGCTCCCAATCTTGCAGGATATAATTATCTTTCCACTCCACTGGTTCAGCTGAGAAAACAGAAGAGGGCTCCATGAGCTTCGCATTAATACCCCCCGAACACTGCATCCTCCAGTTTTTATGTTCCTCTTGTTCCCCACAGTCAGTGCAGCTCTCCTCAGGTCAAATGAATGACATTAACTGCAGGAGTGGGAAGTAGGTCTCTTTGGTATCTCCCTCATATTTGCCCAGTGACGTAATTAGTCCTATGTCATTATTTTAACTGTATTTATTGTAATTATTTCATTTCTTATTTCTGTTTACTGTTTCACCATCCTTCTCTGAGGCTGAGTTTCTGGCTGTCCTGGAACTCACCAAGCTGGCTGACTGGCTAGTAAGCTTCAAGCATAGACCTGTCTCTAGCTTCCCAGCACTGGAACTCCAGATGTGTGCCACCACACCTACTTTCCTTTCTTTTTCTTTTTTTCAACATGGGATTTTGGGATTAAACTCAGGTTGAACTCAGGCCCTCATGCTTACAAGGCAAACATTTACTAACTGAGCTTCTATGCAATTTTTGATTATATTTTTACCAAAATATTCTTTACAGAATATTTTGTTAAATTAAAAAAGTTAAATTAAAAAAAATTTAACTTTTTCCTACATGTAGATTTTCTTTGATGGCCCCGACTGGTCTTTACCTTCTCTTCAGCTTTCTTTTTCGTCTCAGCATCCATCCAGGTGAGGTCATCTAAAGTATTAATAAAAACTTCCCGGATCTGTGCAATCAAATCTTCAACCTCAAAGCAAAAAGATAGTAGCTTATTAATAGTCTAATACAGAAATACAGTCCATGGGTTCATTCTTTGTTACAGTTTTTAAAACAGAGAGCTACATGCTGCCTTTATAGATGCAATAGTATGCTAAGAAATGTAAATTTACAGATGAATTGTGACACCAAACAAATGGATGCAAGTGGGCATGCGGGATCATTATATTTTTAAAGCAATACTGCTATTACCAAAAATTCCCAATTAAATAGACCTTATTACGTACACAAAGCTAAAACCATCTCCTGAATGTCCTGCTTCTTGCTACCCTTTGAAAAGAAGAGGGCATTAGCTGTCACTGTCACCAGCGGTTCATTTAAGCAAGAAGTAGCATTTCAAGAAGATGTTTTACTATGCCATTAAGCTCCATTGTCTTAATTTCAGTAACAATTAGAAAATAGGATCCCTTTCTCAGGCTTCAAATAAACTGTGGCTTACTCTTTTGGTATTTAAGAAAATGGTCAGTTGGATAAGGGACAACTTTGTAAGTCTAATACATGACTGTGAACATTAAAGTCATTACTTCTGGGAAGCAGATAAGTACTTTCAATTAAACAACATGAAGGCAGACAGATAACTAGGCTTTTAGGAGCTACAGTGTGAAATCTGTTGAGAACAATGATATATGTGCACTACGATTCACACTATGATTAAGCAAGATTGTGAGCAACTATAACTTCCGATCAAACAGACGGACTGCTGCGGTGCTGCTCAGATGCTGATGTGCTGTGTTGAAGCATTACCAAGTGTTTGCTCTCTCCAGCAAACGCTGCTTCCACATAAAGCCGCCCCACAGCATTCTCCATATTCCCGTTAACATAGTTAGCGCACCGTCTCCACGTTGCCGTTTCTGAGGTAGTGCCGTAAAGGGCCTATAAAACAGAAAAGGAAAATGGCATCTGACCAGGAGGGAGGGCTGCTGAACCGTAAGAACATGCAGCTTGTAAGACTCTAGTCTTTCTGTCTGGCTGAAGTTCCTGCAGTGCTCACTGCTTCTCTTCACAGAGTAGTTGTCCCTAAGCTACAATAAAAAGTAATCTGACTGGACTGTTTACTCAGAAAAAATGGGCTTGTGCAAACAAGGTATCTTTTCAGAGGCATGTCCCAGTAGAACTTTTAGCTATTACAAGTTAATAACCTTCAGGAAAGCTTTGGGAGAGAAAATACAACATTGTACCCACTATACAAACATAAACGTGAAGAAATGTTCAATAAAGGAGCAGAAAGGAAATCTGACACATAAGAAAACACATTTCTCCTTTTAATGTTTTAAGTGAAGCTCAGGTGCTTTAGGAAGACTGTGTATCTACAAATTTTAGTATCAATAAGGGGATTGGCTTAGGTAAAGGCAATTGACTGAAATAGCATTTTGTTTTGCAGTGCTTATTTCTTTATTTAAGACAAAGTCTCACATGGCTCAGACTAGCCTGAGCTTCACTATGTAGCTGAGAAAGATACTGTCCTGATCTGCTCCACCACTCAGGTGCTGGTACTCCAGGTCTGAGCTACCACGCTCACTGTCTTGTTTGCTTACTGGTTTGTTAAAAAGTGATACTCAGTCATGCTCACAATTGAGCCACATGCCAGGTTTGCATTAAAATTTGGTCATTTTATTTGTAGTGGAGAAACTGGAACTTTCAAGCAGTTGTTCTTTGCCAGGACACCAACCAGTATAATATGGTTTTCCTTCCTCAGTTTCTAGGGCCCACATTCTTTACACCAGGACTGAAATGTTTGTTTAGATACTGTACATACAGCCTAAGAAAAGGCTTTCGCTTTCTAGCTTCAGGTTCGTTTACCCCCTACTGAATGTATGACAAAGAAGTCTGCTTTTGTGTATGTCAGTGTGCTATGTGCACCTGAAAATCAAATCAACTGAGAACGGTACCTCTGCAGTGGATTTTAACACACTGGCAACAACAAATAAATGCAGCAGTCTTTCGGGCATCCAACGTTAACTTTACCAGGCTACAAGCTCATAATGCTGTGACAGACCAGCATAAGAATGACAAGGTCCAGGAGCAGTGACCTCTTCCTACCCATGTGCAAAATAACCAAGTCTGGGCATTTTGTCTCTTGGGGACGATCAGCACATTCTAGCATTTACATGGCAAGCATTATAACCATGTATCTCTTTATCGCTTAAGTCTTAAGAAAAGAGAGATTTTGTCTTCACCTTGCGGAAAGCATTTCTGGACTCCTTGTAGTTTCGGCTGAGGCTGCTTACAAGATCCATTATGAACCTCCAGGACATTAAATTTTGAAGATCTCTGTATAAAAAAAACCACCACCCAGCAACAAAAAAGATGAGGCTGTAAAGCTTCTAAAGACTGATATGAAATGTAAACTTTCAGAACGTGGGTACACTGACATACCTACCTGGGAGAATATTTGGTAAGAATAGGCTTAAGTTTGGTTAAATATTCTGGAGCATAAACAACCACTTCTTCCTCATTTTGAATATTAATATTCACAGTTGACATGATTTCATTTGTGAAATTTGACCAGCTGAATGGCTGGGGAAAAAGCAGGCAGAAGACATTTAGTAATTATGGCTTTCTCTCCTTGGTTACCAGAAATATGGTTAGAAGTTCGCACACTAAAGGGTGTCAGCTGTATCAGGAAACGGTTAATATACGAGTTTGTATTTGAGATTAGTTTTTGGTCAATTGTTTCAATCAATTGTTTTTGAATAAATATTAGTTCTGCAGGATGAGTATTTAGATAGTAGAATTAAACCAACCATTTAAAAGCAAAAATAAGTCTGTTGGGCCTACAGAGTACAAAATTAGAAATTAGGCTCGTTGTCATCTTTTCCTCTAAGAAATATTTTTTTGAAAAAGAAGAAAAAAATACAACTTAAAAAATAAAGCTTCCTTGGTTTATAAAAATGCAAGTTTATACAAACTGTCTTTTAAAAGAGGAGATTAATAACCAATTCATTCAGACACAGCAGGGTACCTGAGCAGAGTGAACAGAACATTACAGAGGTGCCGTGGAGCCAGACAAAAGAACGTGCTTCGAGCTATTCACCTCAGTTCTACAGATAAGCATACAAGTCTTAAGCTTCAGTAGCTAAGTTGAGAATTTCTAAAAGATGGGATCTTTTCTATTTTTCCTTACACGGGAATTGAGTGTCTGAGTGCCTCAGTATATTAGATTCTCATCTGTGTACACAGAGGTCTTTCCCTGGTGCAGAAGGCATCAGGCTAGTCCATTGGCTTTCCTTTGGTGCTTCAGACCAGTCTTTCAAAACATATTTATTTAAGACATTATATCAACAAGTGTATGGAAGAAGTGACAAACTCACTAAAAAAGGAATCAGAATCAGTTTCACGTTATAGTTCGTACAAAGAGAATGCTGACTGTGGGAATAGTAACGTAATTCTATAAACATGGCTTTATGTCCCAATCACATAGACCAACTACTGCTATACACACACACACACATACACATACTCACACATACACATAGATACACACACATACATACACACACACACACACACACACATGCACATACACACATACACACTCACACGAGCACAAAGGACAGTGTTTGAAATCAGTTAAACAAAAACCAAGCAAGTCTTGTTTATTAGTAGACTCTAAAACAGATTTTCTTCTCACTTCCTGATTCTGTTTGTAATTTTGGTTCTGAACACCCCAATAGACGGACATGAAAAGTTCTAAGAGTAAATTATGCTGTTTTAAGAATTAAAAAGAAAGTGTCTTCTTGCTAGATGGCCCCATAGAATGACAATGTAATGGGATCTCAGAAAAGTCTGTACCTTTTTCGAACCCTTTTCTGCTAAGGTGTCTAAAATCTTGTAAATTTCCCTTAAAAGTTTTGCTTTCAAAACTCATTCTTGTTTACATACAGAAATAGCAATTTTAAAGTTTCCCCTGCCTCAGGACTTCTCATGAAGTCAAATGGTGTCACTGAAATGCATTTTGAAGTAACTTTATTTTTAATAAATAAAATGTAATGTAATGAAACAGGAAAAGGGCATATTAAAGTTGAAAACTTCCTACTTACCTTCCCATTGATCTCTAGAGAAAAGTTATTTTGGAGCTCAGCCATTGTCATTTTGTTATAAAGCAGCATTGGATCATTTCGGTCTTCAGGTTTAGTTGTAGCCTATAGATTTAATGTTTGATTGTTGTTTTAGAAAAATACAGTCATATATGATGGAAAATAAAGTACAGAATAAGTATAAGATAATTTGACATGGGTTCAAAATTTACCACTTTACATATATTTCATAATAATTAACATTACTTAACCAGATCATCAAGCTTAAACTTTTCAAAAATCTTTTTACTTTTTGGAAACTGTCCAAGCCACATAAGTAATATTTGCGGCTAATAGTTAATTCAGTTGGGTCTGCAGCTGTTTCACATTATAACTTTAATATATATATATATATATATATATATATATATATATATATACATACACACACATAGTCTTCTCCAATTTATTTCTCAAATACTGGCTCCTGCCCTTACTTTCTAAATCAGTATCCTAGCTAAAATTAAGCCATGGGGGAGGGAGACACAAAAGTTTTTACAATGATTCATGGCAGTTGGCACAGCAAATTCTTAGTTTATAGCAGAAATATAGGTTGCAAAGTGGCTAAGAAGAACAGCCACACTTCCTGCTTTTGTGACTACCCTTCCTTCTGAGTAATGACCCACATTCTGTTGCATCCAAGTTAATTTTGTTCACTGAATCTAAAAGATGACATTATGACAGCAACCCCTAGGTTAGCATTTGGGATGAATAAAAGCCATTTTATGTGGGAAGACACAAAGAGAAAGGTGAAAAATGGTTACTGTGTGACAATGCCTTCAATGCCCCTGTGGGTAACTTATCTACTCACTGATGAAGACAATCAATACTGAATACATTCTTCAAACAAGGCAACATGTACGCTGTTAGATAAAAGTGAGTGATACCAAAATGACTATGACCCTAAGCCAACCTCAGAGCCTAAGGCAGGAGGAAGCCTAATACAGGATCAAATACATCAGAGGCAATGTAGAGTGACCATTGCAGAGCCACGGCTGGCCAACAAGAAGACAGCCGGAGGACACAGGAATGATAAAATCCGGTTCTCTGGAAATTCAGTTTTCCTCTGAGAGCCCCAAGTAGCCTATCAAATGTCTGCTCCACTGAGCAGACTGACTGTGATTGGGGATAGGGTCGATTTTATGCAGCCCCAGAAAATCTAAAATCACTCTCCAGGATCTTCAGTGTCCATGCTTCAGATGAGGCCAGATGCCAGTTGTAAGCAGATGGGGATGTAAGGAAACAGGGCTCTGCTTGTGCTGTTAAGGAACTTGGAGGCCAGGTTCAATCACTACCTGCCTTTTGGAGAGAGCCAGAGTTCATTTGCTCATGCATGCTTGGCCCTCTGGAGACTCATAGAAGAGAGTGCCAGCCCAGCCTGGAAAAGGGAAAAGGCAGAAACACCCTTGGCTCTGTTGCTAAGGTCTTTCTGTTTTCCAATAATCTGAGTCCGAAGTTGGTGGCATCTCATTGCTCTATAATCAAGGACAGTTGATGGATCCCTGTAGACATTTTGTATTTCAAAATAACATAAAGTAAAGTGGTTTAGAAAATCTGCCATGTTTTTGCATGTGTCTTCCTGCAGCATAAGGGTATCTCACAGTCCAAGTATAAGATTTTGATGCAACTGCTTATTGCATATGTAGGCTGTGATGCATAGCTTGTTTGCTGTTTGTCAAGGTTCGGATGCTTCTTAGATTTCAGGAATTCTATAGTTTCAAAGGTTCGCCTGAAGCTAACGATCCATTACTAGCCTATGCATTTTTATCACTTGGTTAAAGAGCTAGAGTTTTATTTTCAAAATAGCATAGAGAAGAAGGAATGAAACAGAAAGTGTTGACGACATTATTCAGCATCCCAGAAAAAAAATATGTTTTACATTGGCAATTTCTTTTTCCAACTCCATCACTTTGTTCATTTCCAAAGAGAGCTGATTTTCGTCAATAGGCAAGCTTTTTTCCTGACGGATTAATCTGGCCACAGCAATCATAAAATCCACATATGCTGTGCAAGCCTGCAAGAAATAAATAATAAGTTGTTAGGAAACCTTCTGATAGTTAGCATGATACATAAAAGTTTTTAAAATATTAATTTTGGGTAGCAGAAAGGGCACAACAAAATGAAAATATTTTGTAAGTGCTAAAAGAAATGACTTGTACAGATTCCTTTAGTGAGAGCTGAGACACAGAAATAAAATATTACATGGAATGTTTTAATTTACAGTCATTTGGCTATGGAGACTATGTTATTTTTAATGAGTTTATTTTGCTTTTATAAAAATACAGTTGTAAAGCACTTGTTAACTAATTACACACATCACTTCTTTTTCTTTACTAACCCTTCTCCTCCAGTTGACTTTGTGCATACATATAGGCAGGTAGTTTTTTCAACATTTATGAAAAGAAAGTTGGAAATTCATAGAATCTGATCAGAACACCTTTATACACTCGTTGGTCCAAGCTAACTTTTTTGAGGCTGATCTCAGGAGTTTATCCAACAAACAACTGAAGGTTTTAATTTTTTCCATAGTACCTCATTACTTTGAAGTTTTACTATAAGATGCCATAGATTTAGACACCATCTTTCTTCCACAAACTCAATTTCTTCTTTATTTATTTATTTTTAAAATAATTTATTCACTTCACATCTCAACTGTAGCCCCTCCCTCGTCTCCTCTCAATCCCACCCTTCCTCCCACTTCCCCTTCCCCTTCCCCTAGTCCTCAGAAAGGAAGAGCCCTCCTCCTTTACCATCTGACCTTAGCCTATCAAGTCTCATCAGTGCTGCCTGAACCCTCTTCCTCTGTGGTCTGGCAAGGCCAACCTGCCAGGAGGAAGTAGACAACAGAGTCCATGTCTGAGACTGTCCCTGCTCCCCTTACTGGGGAAACCACATTGAGACCAAGCTGACCATTGGCTACATCTGATCTAGGTCCTCTCTAAGCATAGTTGGTGCACAGTCTCTGCAGGACCCCTGGGCTGAGATTTACATAAACTCAGTTTCTTGGTAGCTTCAGATAAATTTCAGTTTGTAAGCAGTAATTATAAACCATGTGCATTGCTAACCTTCTGTGGATTATACAGATATCTATTTGAGTTCAGTGACATCAAGACTAGGAGAATTCAATCCCATTTCTGCTAAGTCTCAATATTCTATTACTTATTAGCCATTGTGATGCATCACCAATTAAAATAACATGTGATCTTCTCATCTCATTTAAAATTTACTCAAATTCAAGTTTCTGGCAGGAGCTTTCGTCTTAGTAGAGCAGGAGCTGTCATCAGGGGAAATCTGCCACACAACTTGGGGATAAGTGAATGAACCTTTGATGCTTCCAAGCCTTGGTATCCGGGCAAATGCAAAGGAAGGCTACAATGTGTGCGGAAAGAGCATGCCACTTTCAGTTTCAGGAGAGTCTTATATCCTATTAATGGATTATAAGTAGAAAGAGCACCCTTATGTTCAATTTGAATAAAGAAGTACATGTGTTTTTACAGGTGCTCATCAGCAGACATCAGTCAAATAGTAAAGTGAAAATATGCTACCAAGCAAGAGCCTTAAACAAAACGAGCAATTACTGTGAATCTCAAAGGCTCAGTGAACTGCTACCAGCGACCCCCATCAAATGTTACACAGACAATTCCCTGGAACCAGGGGCTTTCTCTGTTTAGTGATCTACTATAAAGTTATGACTACCTGGGTAGTGCTTCCACCCACGCTTTTCATAGGATAAACTATTTTAGTGTGTGTGTGTGTGTGTGTGTGTGTGAGGATGTAAATTAGTATTTAGAAGTTCAATCACTAAAGTATTAGAAATGAAAAGATAATTTCATATAGGCTATTGGCAATTTCACCCCTTTCCCATTAAAAGCTAATCAGAGTTCTTATTTTCCTTTGAAGTAAACAAGTGTGTCTGGATTCATACCTCATGGGAACAGACAGTCCAAAGTAGGAGAATGTGGTATTTTGAATTAACTGTATTTGAAAACATATAAATCCACCTGCTTTCAGCAGGTAATTACCACTGGCTGTGAAAGAGATGGTAATTCGAATTTTCTAATATCAGTCTTTTGAGATTTTTCTTTGCTATCTGAGACCATTTCTGTTAATGTATCTTATACATTAATGTATCTTGTACATTAATGTATCTTATACATTATACATTAACACAGGAATGTTAATGTAATATAATATATCTCATATATGAACAGAGGAAAAAAAAACAAGAAATCCTTCAGTGTACTTTGTTGATTCGGCAATCTGGTTCTTATTCTTTACACATGTATTTGATGATTGTGGAACGTAGGTGGATGACACCATAAGACAATCCTTTAGGCCTGCTGAAATGCTGAAAGCTCCTATTGCTATATCCTGAGACACTTGAATAGAACACAGTGTTTTAATGAATGAGTTTCAGCCTGGCAACCACTTCTTATTAAAACTCATATTATAATGTCTTTTCCTTCCAAATTCCTATAATAGCTGTCAGAACTCAAACTCACTGCTGAAAGGTTCTAACCTAAGGCTTTAGCTTTTTCTCATTTTTAAGCATTTAAAATATCAAATGATATCAAGTATGCAGATTTGGAGAAACTGAGATGTTTTTGAAAGGGAAATTAATTTTCCTTGTGACTTAGAGAAGATTTAGTTGTCAGGGCAGGAATATGAATGAACTCTCACTTTAACAGTTGCGCTTTGAAGAGACAGAAAATCAAGAATCCTCTCAGTGGAAAAGAACCTGAAAACACCTGGTTAATAAAAGATTGTAAATCCTAGCACTGACAAAAGTAGTTTTAAAGAGATAATTGCTTTTAAGAGGCAGCATAAAAGTCATATAGTAGTAATTTTCTGGGGTTTAAAAGTATACATTAGCAAAAATAATATTTACTAATCCTAATATCATGGACTATGATTTTGGTTAGAATGATTACCACATTACAATAGCAGATAATGGTGTTTATAAACTAGTTCTTTAAAAGTGGGGACTCACCACCCCCAATCTGGGAGAAAGCTCATACTTATTAGAATTGCTAAAGAGGAACACAGCAAGGTCATTTTGCTGCTGTCCTTCAAACTTTAATATCAGTTAATGAAAGACATCTAGACCCGGGAATGAGAAGAAAGCTCTTCAATCAGATCAGCTGACCTCTGGGTAGCCTGGTGGTGACCACTAAAGATCAGGAGTCTCATATCCAGAGGTTATGACTGTGACACTCAGCTCTTACCACTTTTCTGTCTTTTCCTTCCTTAGAAGAAGATCTACAAAATGTAGACCAGGAAGTAACTAAGAAGTCATAAATGTGTTCGAGTTAGCCATTACGCTGGGGAATATCACATGTTAAGCAGGAAGTTCGCTGGTGGAATCTACAGTGTTCCAAATAAGGAATGGAGGAGTGTTCCTTTGCTCCACATCCTCATCAGTGTGTGTCACATGATAGATGTATATACCCTGGCTGGGTAAACCTGGGTTTCGTCTTTCTTGGTCTCCAGAAAGAAGAAAATGAGGTCAACAGTCTTCTTTGTTTCATATGTAGGTCAATAGTAGTACACAGAAAAACTACATAGGCCATATGTATTAGCTGACAAATTTCAAGGACACATTTTATCTATAACAAGTGAGCCATCTTGCAAGCCATCTTAGACCCACTTTCCCTCATCTGGGTCCACCGCCCTCCTTCACATGAATGACCAAACAGCCTTCCCCTCTACGTCACAGAACAGTCTACACACTGCAGCCAGAGAGATCTCTTCAAAAGCCAAATTGAATGGAGCCTAAATTGCTCATCTACTTACCCACTCATTATCACATCACTATTTTATTTTCATCATAATATTTCTACAATTCACATTTTGTCCTTCCCTTGTCTTCCTTTTCACTTTTGTCTCTTTTATTTCTGCATTACTTGAGTTCAATGACAGCAAAAATGTTTGTTGTCTTTGAATTCCCACTGCCTAGAAGAGTTGTCACACTGATATAAATTCAATGAATATTTATTAAATAAAAAACTGACGTGAAAATACAAACATATCAAGAAGGATTCACTCATTTCCACTTGATCCAAACATCTCTAGAACATAGCAGCTTTTATTAGTTTGCATTTTGTGAGCAAGCAAGTCAAATCCCCTCTATGTTTAATTTCAATTTGTTTGAGATTACTCACCTTTAAGACTATAAATCTCAGCTTGTGCTTTGGAGTTAGTGAGCTGAGGGAGGGGCTCTGTTTTTTCTCTGATTTAGACACATAAGCCTTGGGTCATCTCTTTCTGGCTTTGACCTACTAAGGCCATCCTTCAAGCGTTTTATCCTTATCCCTAAAACACCTTCATGTTTTATGAGCCTGTCAGTTTTAGAAGAATTCTAAATTAACCTATAGCTCTTGCCTTCCCCTTTCTAACCATCATTGTAATCCATAGCTTCTTATTTCCAAACTTCTGCCTCCTCAGACTCAGTTTCTTACCTTCTCACTGAGGGGTTTCTTCATTTGATTTTAATTAATTATTTACTTAATATATGGTTCACACAAGTAGTTTGTTAGTAGATTAAAAAAAAGTTAAAATAATTATGCTGGCTTTTCTTAAAGAGTAGTATGTGAGGACTGACTGCCCAGAGCCCTGTCATTGGTACATACAGAGCAGGAATGGAAGCTAGTGCTCAAGGCTAATATGTCTTGTTAGACAACCACTAGTACAGAGGATATCTATAACAACAGCTAAATATTTAGATTTCTTGCATGCAGATTTCTGTACAAAAAAAAAAAAGAAAGGTAATTAGATTTGATGAAGTGAAAGGTAGAAAAAAAAAAGAAGAAGAAGAAGCCTTGAGACTAATCCTAATTCATCCCCAGTAAAGAGCTCAGTGGCTTTTCTTGAGGAGGGCCATTTCTTAAGAAAATGAAGATTTTTTTTTCTCTTTATTTAAAAGGACTTTCTCATGTGAGATGGTTCATTGACATTCCAAGAATGGGAACGGTTACTTTTTACTGGCAATGTTTTCCCAGAAACATTGTTTTCTCAGAATAGACTTTTATACTTTTGTTTTGCATCTCATTACCTCTGTCTTCTAGAGAACGATGTATCATTAACTCTTTTCCTCAGATAATCAGATTAGCCATGGGTTCTCTTGCTAAAAGAGAGATCTAGCAAGATAGACTCCTTGATAAACTCATTTTGAGAACAGTTGTCAGACTGTTGCCCACACGGTACACATGTGTTCCTTTCTGAGAAGTTCATCTAGAGCTAATTTATTGAGGTTTGGTTTGTACCCTGGTCATCAAAAAGCTAAGGAAGAGAACAATTACAACTTTTATAGCTGAGTGACCTCATGGTACTCTGAAGTGGCATGTATAGGCTCCCGTGACCACTAAATGACAACAAAATAATGCTTTAGGCTGAGAGAAATTAAGTCATCTGGGAACTGATGATACGTATAGTTTTTAGGTTTAGAGTGCAAAGTCATATTGCGCTCATGAAACTCAAATCCAACGAGTCATCAAAAGACCATTGAAGTTGTATGCATTGATGAAAAATGCTGCTTTTCTGTTCATTTTGCATATCTACTCTCATTGATTGTACTGCATCCTAGTACTACAGCGCATTGTCTTCACAAAAAACCAAAGGGACCTAAGTTAATCCTTCTCTTTGTCAATTGTCATTGTCTTCTGGAGGATGCAACTCCCCTCCTGTTCAAGAGAACAAATGGCTGAAACCCATCCGATCAAAGCCAATTTTTTCTGCCCATATTATTATGACTATCTGTTGTAGGATGCTCAAGAAAAGAAGAAGGAGGTGTATGCTACATTTGATGGCTTCACTTCTGCACTGCTAAGCATTTAAAGGAGAATCAGGGCCAATGTTTCTCAGACTCTTCCATAAAACTGAAAAGGGTAGAAAAGTTACAACTCTGATTCCGAAGCCAGGCAAAGTCACTATGATAAAAGATAAAAGATTGTCATGGCAAATATCCATGACAATGACCAAGGTGAAATCCTCAGCCAAATATTGATAAATATGTTAACTGTTTGACAGAACATTAAAAAGACTTTTATCCATGATTAAGATAAAGTTATGCCAGAAGAAAGTATACAAGTATCATTCAATAATAATTGATCAATAGATACTACAGACTGAATTAACAAAATGAAGTACAAAACCACTTGGTCATCTCAAACTATGAAAAAGTTCAACATAATTTTAAAAAAATTTCAAAAGCATAAGTTAAAAAAAAACATACTTCAGCATAATAAAAGCCACAATGACAAGTCTACAGCTAGCCTAAGACTTAGTGATGAAAAGCTGAATAATTTCTCTCCAAGATCAGAAAGAAGACAAGGATGTCTGTTCAAGACAGTTCTAAAAGTCTTAGCCAGAACAGTTAAGGCAAGCACAAGAAATAAACAGCATCTCTATAGAAAAGGAAGCAGTGGGATGGTCTGTTTGCCAATGGATGATCTCATATATAGAAAATGCTAAAGGTGTGATCAAAAGTAGTGAGAGAGCTGAGAACAGTTCAAAGAAACCAGGACACAAAATCAGTAGCATTAGTGCAAAAAATTGAACTACCTGACTTAGAAATGAACAAAACAATCCAATTTATGATAGAATATATAAAAAAAAAAAAAAGGGAGTGAATTAAGCTGACATTGTCAGACCTCCTTTATATTTACTGGGTGCAGCTTGACAGCCTGGTCAGCCTGGACCACCAAGCAAACCCTTTTCGAAAAAACAAAGAAGCCTAATAAAGAAAAAAATCAGGGTAGATGGTACAGCACTTTCCTTCTTTTCTAGTTCCCTTTGGCCTTAAACATGAATATGGCACAATAAAGCCAATTTTGACCAGGCAGACTAATGTAAATTGCAGAGGAGGCTGAGATTAGAATAAATTTAAAGGTAGCTTAGGCCCCAGAAAGTCCCCTGGGTCCTATCTGACCTGGACTGCCTGCTTTGAGATTGGAAAGAAAAATGAAAATACCGTCTCTCGCTTCAGATACTGTAATTTTGAATGTCTTTATTGTTGTGGCCTAGGCAAAACCCAGTTCAATACAGACTTCCATGCCTATAGAGACCAGAAATCCAATATAAGTCAATTAATTCTCTAGAATCCTGAGTCTAGATGATGGCTGCACAGACCTGGAGAATTATGCTCTCTCTCCATGGAGTGGCTAGAACAGCTGTGGCTTAACAGCCTTATGAGAATGAAAACTAAGAGTTTCTAATTCTACAGACCTAGCAAGAAATGTGTGTGACCAAGTGAAGGTCCCAATTCTGTAATGGATGGATAATTCAAAAGTTCAAATAAAACAAACCATGCGGCTTAAGTAAAAATGCATCTGTATCAGATGCAAACTCCAGCTGTCCCGTTTGACATTGCAACTAACACTGAATATAAAATCTACAAAGTATACCATCATCTTAATACAATCTTATCAAAGGGAAAAAGAAACTTTCCCACCTGTATTAGCAGGTACACTTTGATATCAGAAATCTTACAAACTATCTAAGGATTGGAAAAAAAATGACAGTAAGAGCACAACTGTAAATATGAACAGCTCTTGAGCTGAAAATGATAAGATGTGATATGATATTCCTCCCTCATTTTTAACTGTGACAGGAAGCAGATGGACACTTCTCCATGGCAACAGCTGCAACCCACACAACAACCAGCTCACACAGATGTCCTACATCCACTTAATTATCTGTGCCATTAATTGTGGCCGTCAACATTACAGTGTTTGTACTTTTCTTCATTTCAGTATTGTGTATCTACTCCAACACATAGCTTATTTCACTTTGATTGAGCCTAACATGAATGCAAGAGACGAACACTTTTAGCCAGTAATTTGAGACGAACACTTTTAGCCAGTAATTTTATCTAAGAAGCGATTCCAGTCACACTACCACAGAGCTGTTGCTCTTTAGGATCGCTACTGTGTTTCAAAAGAATTATGAGTAAAGTATCTGTAGGACAAACACCTTCCCTCTGATATCTAATCACACCCACTGTTGCTAGTTTTGTCTGCTGGGGCTCCTTCCATCAGTAAGCAAGAACACATTCACACCAGCCTAAGGCAGGAAGGCTTGGGAGATAGTAAGAACGCAATTCAGGTCAATTGCAGCTGTGTGAGATGTGATTCTATAGCTTAGGAAGGAGGTATAGAAAGGAGGTAAATGTTCCTATCTGCCTAGTTGTCTGAAAGAATCAGAAAGTTCTGGAAGGGTGTGTCTTACCATACAAGTTAATCCCTAGTTCTTACTGTTCTTACTGACAATGTTCTATACTATGATTAACCTGACAGTTTGGGTTTTCTTTAAATGATTCAAGTTAAATGTTAATGGAAACATTTCTAAGTGACTTTAAAAACACACCATGTGACTTAAAAACTAAGTAACAAAATTCAAACGAGGAATTCCATGCTTCCTTGCTTCCTTGTTTGACTTCCATTTGTTCGGTTGCAATGTTCATTCTATCAAAGGAGCATCAGCACTCTTTAGCTTTGGTCTCTCCCCAGCAAAGAACATACGGAGTTTTAAATTCGGCTCTATTCCTTTTCATTATTAAAGGTCTGCACAGATGGCTCTGTAGTCTGTGTCTGCTTTTCCCCCCCTTCTTTTATTTACCTCTTTATATATTCCAGTACATTCATAGTAGTCTCTGGAAGGTAAGCCAAGTCGCGGCTGGTCAAACTGTAAAAAAAATAGACATCAAAGAAAACAAATTACTCAGCAAGATATAAAACATTTAGATAGGATAGAAATAGTCCCACTCTACCTGCTGTTTGTAAGGGCAAAGATCAGAAACAGAGTAAATAACTAACAAAGAAAAGGTTTCTACACTACTTGCAACTATTTAACACTCAGCAAGATATAAAACATTTGGATAAAATAGAAATAGTCCCACTCTGTCTGCTGTTTGTAAGGGCAAAGATCAGAAACGGAGTAACTAACTAACAAGGAAAAGGTTTCTACACTACTTGCAACTATTTAACTTGCACAGGCAGCTAAATAATCTGGGGGATTTCATTGTGGATACATGAATGAAACTAAAGAATACTTGAGCTGAAATTAAGCTGGAAATGATTTTTTAATTCAGAGCAAAAGGTACAAGCAAAAGCATATAGGATCCTGGCCCAATGAGCCCCCAAATTACTCATCTACGGAGCACCCCAGCTTCTGGACCTTCTAATACAGGCTCTTGGCCCCACCCCTAACTGGGGTACATTCTCACTGGTAGAAGTAGGTCATGTTCTTCCACGTTATTTGGGTGTGAGTTGGTGGAAGCATAGAAAATTACTATAGTCACTTTACAGTCGCTATTTGCCAGTATAAATCATGCCAGAAATTTTGAGGTAGTCTACCAAAGTGGCATGGAGGAGACTCCTCCTCAGATGTCCCCTGAGGTGTGTGCTCAGAGGACTTTAGCAGGTGCAGATGGTAGCTGGGTATGGGAGACACTGCTGATCTCCTGTAGGTGCTCCGCTTTGGGCACCGACGGTGAGGATATGCGGGCACACTGACAGCTTTCTGAGACTGCCTCCTGCGCAGCATACGGAAGAGTGGATGCAAGAGTAAACTAGGGCACTGGTGAACAAAGGTGGGAATCCTGGAAGTTTGGGAGTCCAACCTAATCCAGAGGAAATATGCATAGACAGAAAAAAAAACACGTAGGAAGAGCTACAGGACATCTCCACATGAAGGGCCCTTAGAAGGATGGTATTTTGTTTACCTTAACTGAGATTAAAAGCACAGGTAATCGTTGGTGAGAACCAAAACTGTATTTCAAACCCTCCTTAGGGCTTTTATATTAAGTCAATGAGGATTTTTTTTCAAGACGTACATTACTTTATGTAAACCAAAGCATAACGCATACAAAGAAGCTGGAGGTTATTCTCATAATACGAGGATCCTGGGGAGCTCTCTAAGACAGAGACAACACGGTGAGAGGTGAATATCTAGAACATGTCACTAAGAAAAGCTTTGAACATGCAACCCCAGGGCCAAGGGCCAGGGCACAGATTTACGACACCTGCATGTACTGAAAAGGAGAATTATCCTTACTCAAATATCAATGAAAACAGTGCACGTGGAAATTTCATTACAAGTTAGAGATAGCTTTGGCTGCCTGACACACACACACACTTACATGAATTATATGCTGGGTGGAAGTCTTATCATCAGTGCCAACAAAAAAATTAATGAGCACTTTTTTCCCATATTTTGAATTCAGTTGTGCAATAGATCTCTCAGCTGTCCAGGAAGTACCTAAAGGAACAGAAGTTGAAACATGTTTCCTGGAGTTTTGTTTCATTACCAATACTATGATGTGGAAATTATTAATTTAAAAAGGAGGGAAATTGCCTTACCATATGCTTGATCCCAGTTGTCTGATGCTACCGGCCATTCGTATATATCCGGTAACAAGCTGAGTAGAGGTTGTCCGCCTCTGCTATCAATAGCAGCTTTTTGAAACAATGAAAAAAAATTTTAAATGAGGTTGTACATATTTTATTCATATTTTGTTACCAAATATACATATTCCAAATAAAGAACACTTACACTCATTTATACAAGACCTGTACAAGGTTTTTGCTTTCTGCACTGCTACTATGTCTTCAGTTTTGGGTTCTTGAAGGACATCTGAAATGGGGCATTTAGTAAAATGCATCAACATGATTGCTGAGTTTTAGCTGTTTCAACATTTTCAACATAGGTCTAATTAAAAATAAATATTTTATCCCTCCCCACTCCTAAATCTTGAGGAAAACCACACTATCGTTCCTAGAACAGAAGTGGGGTTTAACTCTCTAGCTAAGTTACATGTAAGTCTTTTTGAGTGATCTGCTAGTGTATTTGTGTGTGTGTGTTCATGCAAGTGCACGTGTGTATGCTGTTTATACCCTCTTCTCGGCCACAGGTATACCAGTTCCCTTTCTTGAAGTTCATACTAAAAACAAAACAGATAGTACAAAGGAATTTGGGACCTAATGTGGATAATCCTCTCCATGCCTAGGAGATAATTATTTTTGTGTGAATGTGCTCTGGATGATCCAAATTAAATTGTTCTCCCTGTCTAGATATTAAAACATACAAAAATTCCATTTTTTCCTACAAAGCAATTTCTAAAAGAGAAGTGAACTAGGTATGGATGGAGACCGTAGAGGTGAGTCCAAGCATTCTCCACTTTTCAATGAAGGAAAAGGTTGGTAAAATCTTTAGCAACTTTAACACAGCATAGGGGTGAGTTGGGGAGTAGTGGAAATGGCTCAGGAGCCATTAGCCTGTTCTCTTCTCTACAATGACATGAAGACACTCTCACTTGAGATGAAGAGCTTTAGAGCTTGTGTGTCTAAAATTTAAGCAGAAATATGAAGAGATGCCAATACATCCATTTTGCTTTCTACTACCTTCAGACTGACTCAATGGAGGTCTCAACTCTAATCTTTTGCAAAATTTTCTGTAATGGCCAGCAGTTACGTCTTTAAAAATAAATGTAAAAGGAAAAAAACTTCACGGGCACAGTCAACACTAACCTTTCAAAATGACTTCTAGCTCATCTCTTAAAATGTCAAAATTACTGTATCGGGAACTGGTCTCGGGAATGACATTGCGTTTCAACCAGCCTCCACAGGCGTATTTGAAGAAGTCTGCACATGGCTCAACAGAGGCGTCCATGTTCTGGATCAGTCGAGCGGCTGCAAGAGCAGAGAGAGGACCAGACGAAATGAAAGATGCATTGCAGGAAAGTGAGATCAACACTTTGCAAATAAGAAGACTGCATGTAAAGTGAGAACCCCACAGACGTGGAGCCCGAACACAGTACTAACTGAAGATCCTCGAGAACTACACTCTGGACAATTTTTTGGAGCTTTTTGGCTTTAAAAATTGAAAGTAGTTGTTGTAAATGCCACTGACACTTGGGGAACAAGTCCATTCATTCTCTCTCCAGGAAAGCGGGTGTTTTATGTGAACCCCATAGGACTGTACAAACTACTGAAAAGTCGTAAAGAGCTTGTACAATGAGTTGTAGGTAAATTTTATTGCTTATTTGGAATACCACAGACCCCTCCAAACACTCCGAATAACAATGATGGTTGAAGTTCTTGCTCATGAAGACAAACATCAGACCCTTAAATGCATGTGAACTTTCTCTACCACCCATAAGGGAAATGGATTGATGTTTCCTCTCAGGCCAGCTTTCCTTGCATGATCCTAGTATCTGCATGAGCCTAAAGAAACAACATTGAGAGACAATCATGACCTCGTAATGCAGAACTCTTATTGCTAGTTACTTCCAGTGCTGACTGGTAAACCTCACTGACCAGAGATCTCTTGGGGTATTACCAGGGGTTCCTGTTGTGACAAAGAAAGTTTTGTTCTGATGAATATTTGGGGGCCGTGGGTGAAGGTAAGTCACGGGCTAGCACTTTTAAGCTAGGTCTTTGTGCTGTGTTTTGAATTGCTGGACATCTACACACAGCTATACCTGTGCTCTTCAGATGTTTCATTAAGCATCAGTTTCTGACTTCTGAACAAACAACTGTGTTTTAAAGTCAAACAAAATTATTTACCTCAATGAGTAAACATTAAAAGGCAAATGTATTGATACGGAATGTTGTTGAGCAGGTGTAAAGTGGGAGAAAAACGCTACAATGTAAAAAGCCCTATCTAAAAGCCCTAAAGTCTACAAGGATAGATGCTATGGTGCGGGGCATGAGGACCAGGCCACCAGGGAAGCTGCTATGGAGCTAGGACAAGATGGAGACATATCCAAACCCCGGAAATCTCAATCTTGAGATTGGTGGAAGTAAGGATCGTTTCCTCCCTGCTCTGTGCCAGCATGTGCTGATGCAGTAGTCTTGACCCTCTCCCTCCAAGATGCTCGGAGTAGTCACATGGCCTGGCACCTGGAATTTTCCTCTCCATGTAAAACAGGCATCACCCGCACCCCGGCTCCAAACAATGACATGAGCCCACCCTGGGAATCCTTTCCCACTTCCCCAAGGTTCATACAGCCCTTGTTCAACCCAAATAAAGTGCACAAGCTGTTTCATCGAGTATCTTCTAGAGTTGTTGTATCACTGGAAAGGCTCTGAGATAAAAGGTTGTAAAGCTTGAAGGAGGAGGGCTTTCTCTCTCTGAGCATTCACCACTGGATCAGGACCCTCCCTCGGACCTGTCCGCCCAGCTGGGCTTCTTTCCTTGGTCCTGGGCCTGTATGCTCCAGTGCCCGGATGCTCTGAAGAAGCGGACCCTAGGCCTGCTATCACCCAAGCGACCTAACAGTGGGAGAAGCGCCCCCTCCTCCCACGACCCCACATCCCTTGGGCTCCTCTTTGGACTGGTATCCTCTGGACTCAGCTCCAGGCTCTGCTCTGTCCTTCCCTGCCCAGTGTGCACCAGGTGCCTGGGCGTCCTGAGGGAGGAAGTGGAGCACGGAACCACACTATGCTACTTACTATAGTTCTATCTATGAGGAGGGGTGTGGGGGTGTTTAATTTTGTATTATTTGCTTATCTTTATTTCCCAATTTGTATTAGATGAGCTCGAATTCATTACCCTTGCAATAACGAAAAAGTTAATTTTTAAAATAGTCACATAAAGACAAGCAAAGTAATCTTCCATTAATAATGAGCTTATTTCTTATAAAATGACAATTCTGAGTGTTCTGGGCTGATAAATGGCATACCATTTTTTCTCCCTAACTAATCTTCTTGTAACATTCTCCCAACTTATTTGACTCTGGGAATTTAAAAACAAGCTCAGCTAGCATCTGGGAAGTCATTAATTACTGTATTCATTACCGAGGGTGTATTGTGTGGGTATAGCTTGGAGATGGAATATAAGCCAGGGAAGCATTTTGGTCTTTTTAAGTCAGAGAGCCTTGCTTTGAATTACAAAGTTCTGCTGTTGTTTAGTTGTATATGGTTAAATAATTTTCACAGGACCAACAGCTAGTCAACGTTAGAAGTATGTGTAAGAGTGTGAGAGTGAAAGAGTGTGTGTGTGCGTGTCTGAATGCAGGCTTTCCTTTCATGTGAGAGCCCAGAAGTTTGGGGGATATGATTCCTTCCATCTCCCCTTCTACTGCATCCCAACTGTGTTTTCTTTTCTCCTTGCTCTGTCTTCCTCTTCACTTTCCCATGCCACTCTCCAGTCACGTATTCCCTCCTTGAGGGAGAAAGGCAGGGCAAAATGTCGGGGCCGGGAGTGTCCCGATGGACTAACATTCAGTGTAAGCAGCACTGGAGCAAGCAGGAATGGTATGTGAGCTAACGGAACATATAGGAACAAAGGTCTGTCTCACCAGTATTTAAAGCCCACTGAATTAAGGAGACCTAAAGATCTCAGTAAAAAGTTTGGAGAGCAGTACTTGCCAGCCCTGACCAAAAGCCACTGAAATACACAGATGTGTAGGATCCCTTCCTGATCAATTACTTCAGTTTGGGGAATGATAACATAATTACCAAGGCTTCTTTACTGGTTCTAATATGCAGCAGATAAAGCAACAGAAGATTGAATATTTGAAACCAGAGATGCCTAGTATTTTCCAAATCAGAAATATTTCCTCTGCAAGTATAAAACCACTCACATCAACATACACTAGGTGGTAATTTCTGCTTCCTAAGAGTTCCTAGGAACCTCAGTGTGTCTCACACCACAGCTTCACACACTTTCTCCACTGATGTAAGTCTCTGTCTGCTCCTGCCCAGACCCTACGTATGATCCAGTTTCCTCTGAGTGTTCAGGATGGATACAGAAAAGTGCCTTTTTCCTTGCTCCAGCATCTCTCCTTGTTCCAAGTCTCAGGCTGGGCTTCTCGACTCTCAGCACCTCTCACGGGGGCCTGGTTTTGTATTTTGAAACATAGCAAAAAAAAATGTGCTATGTTGAGAATCACTTCTCTTCAGTAATGACCAAGAGACATTTTGTTGGCATCTCAAGGAGGATGCTTCGCCATCCAGAAGAGAGTTGGAAACATCATTCTACAAATCCGTCAGACATGGTTATTATACATGGTTATTAAAATTGGACACTGCCACACCTATTAAGAAGAGGTGGGGCTGGGATGTAGCTCAATGGCCAGGTGCTTGACCAGAGAGATAATGTAACTCCAATATCACATAAAAGGTGGTGGCAGTCTTTGTGCTGTCTTTGAATGACAACAGGCCCATGTCACACACTCTCCTCCTTTCTATCTGTTCTCTGCTTTCCAACAAAACTAATAATAAGCCAATTAAAAGCAGGATTTGGGGCACTACAAATGACAAATATTTTAATATTTATACGAGAACATTTCCCAGGTGGCAGTTTTCTGGTCCTGTATGTGTACACTGGTTTTAAAAGCAACCCCACATTTGTCACATGCTCCTGGGGCAAGTTTCAGTGAAACAAAGGGACCTCAAATCAGTATGATTGCTTTAGCAGCAAATGAATACAGCTCACGGCACTGCAGTGCCTCCTCATAGACTTCACTTTTTGAACTTGATTCCTATTTAGCAGGTCATTGATGCTTTCCCAAAAGAATGAAGAACAGATGCTTGGTAATTTCAAAGCAAATATGGGTGACTCTTGCTATTGATGGGAGCCCTGACAGATAAAACTAATAGCATAATGAATCATACACATTGGAGAAGATGGTCAGGGTGAGCCAAACCTACGCTCATTTTGTGTACTTCTGTTTAAGGACCTCACTTAGTATAGACCACTGACCCCTGACATGGCACTTATAACAGCCTGCATGAAAGACACTTAATTACAGTAGTCACTGCACTCAGTGAGTACAAGTGTGAATAAACATGCAAACATTCTTCTCCTTTCCACACATCTAGGAATTTCTGGAAAAGAGCCCGAGCTTTTGGTTTAGGGGTTAAAAGTAAATTTTAGTGACAAGGCAAATTATCAAACATGGTTTCACAAATAGTGAGGATATTTAGATTTTTTTTGAAACATCTACGAAAATGAACAAAATGGAAAAAACAAACAAACAAACAAAAGTTAGAATATACAACATTTATTTCTCAATTACTATTTGATTTAAAAAAAACTTCCTGTCATTATGAATTGGATTAAGTGGATCAGGTATCAAATAGACACCTCTCCTTCAAACTCATTTCTCGACTATTGTTGTTCTACCCTGAAGGGGGGTTTAGGGAATTGCACAGAAGCAAAAAAAAGTGTTCAGTCTGTTCTTTTCAAATTGCTCTAAGCCTTCTTGTACCTGGTGCCAAAAAACATTTTGACTTTAGTGTCTTAAAATGACTGAATTCTCTAAAAGTATCCAAAAGAGGTCAGAGAAATGTTATGACAGCTAGCAGCAGGTGCTTCCTGTAAAAACCTCAGGCTACTCGTTTATGACCAAATCATTTTTCATCAATATGGCCTTTATTAACAGATAATAAACCTGGTATTACGTCTGGGGCAACTTCTGCTAATTTGAAAAAAAAATCTTCTTTGACCACATTTTGAAGGTAATGTCAACTTCATTCCTCTGCCTGCACCTCCACCCTTCGCCCTCAACCACTGTAATAGCGGAGCTGTAACATTTAGAAAGAACACGGGGAAATAGAAAGTGATCACCTGGAAAGGCAGCAATAGGCAAACTAGAATCTGGGGGGCCATTCCTGAGAAGAAAATGACCCTCATGCTAATAAGAATCAAACAGCTTTCATTACAAACCTTCTGGATTCCTTCACAAGCCACACTTAATCTGTAATGAAGAAAATCCCTGCCCCCAAATTGCTTTTGTGTTGCTTTGGCTGGAGAGAGACAAGGTGTGGAGGAACTGACTTCATCTACACACTGGTTTATCACTTAAATGCAAACACTCCCTTGAGCCCATGTAGGCTAATGCTAAGACCTGCAATTGTTTAATTGGTCAGCATTGAGAAAAACCATCACCGGCAGTGCTATAGTTTAGTTACCATAGCGCTTACCCAAAGCCCTAGGGTGAATTCATAGCACCATTTCAACCTGATTCCATGCCTGGAATCTCAGAATACACAGGCAATGCATGAGGACTAGAAGTTCAAGTTCACCTTCAGTGGCACAGCAAGTTCAAGGGTTAGCCTGGGACACAGAGAACTCTGGGAATGAAAAAACAACCATGGCCACATAAGCGTTCACACTCCGTGGAAGATGTGTGGAAGCCTTCGCAAACAAAGGATTTACTCTGTACATCTGTGCTCTCAGTAAGGAGATCTATTTTTGGTGGCCTGCCTTGAAGATTAATAGGTCTACAGCTATATTTCACTTACAGATGCTCTGTGACTTACAGTAGGAGTGGATCCTGATAATCTCATCAGACGTGGGGAATATAATTAACTAGCAAACACACTTAATACACCCAAGCTACTTAGTTAGCATCATAGCCTAGTAACATGCAAACTTAAGAGCATCAGAGCCATGATTACATGACTGACCAGGAGCTCACTGAGGCTGGCCAGCATTTCAGGTGTCATTCAAACAATCACTAACCTTAGAAAAGACCAAAATTAAATATAAGTTCTAAGGAATGCTTATTCCCTTTACAGGTAAGTTTAATGGTCATAACGGTCAGAAGAACTACTTTTCAAACATGGGCTAATTGACCCCCAGTGCATAGGCTGTGTATTAGTTACCCTTTCACTGCTGTGACCAAAGTACCTGGCAGAAATTCCTAAAGCAATGGGATTTGTTTGAATTCCATTCGAGAAGGCTCAGCCTAGTATGGTGGGGAAGGAATGGCAGAGCAGGAGCTAAGAGAAAGGGATGGGCACCTGGCTTTCTTCTTTTTACACCTTTTATTTTGCCTGGGAACCAAGCCCATGTGCTGGAGCAATCCACATTCTAAGCATATCTTCCCCTTCAGTTACTCCTCACTGCAATCACCTTTAACATACACCCAGAGGTGTGCCTCGACCTCCTAGGTGATTCTAATTCCAGTGATGTTGATAACAAAGACTAATTATATCAATGTTCACATGTATGTACACACAGGCACAAGCTTTTACATAGTGAACCTGGAAACTATTCACTATCAGACTTCCAGACAAAAGAGAAATTAGAGGGGCTTCAAAGGCATTTAAATGTAATCATTATCACCATAACAACAACAGAAACCAACATTCACCAAGCACTTAAGTTCATCCTAGGCACTTTCCTAAAAGCTTTAATGTTTGTTTTCATTTAAATTTTATGGTAAATATATTTTGTTGTCATTTTGATACATAAATATTCTAGATAAATTATTTGTATCCCAGAACACACCACTGGTAAATGGGAAGGTGGATCAGACTCACTTAGAAGCCATGGTCTACCTTCCACCTACATTTGTAAAAGAAACATTATTAAAGCTGAAACCACACACTGATCCCAACACCTTAATAGTGGGAGACCTCAACACTCCACTCTCACCAAGGGACAGGTCATCTGGTTAGAAGCAAAACAGGGAAACAAGGGCACTTACAGAGGCCCCAAATCAAATGGACCTAATAGATGTCTACAGAACTTTCCACCCCAAATCGAAAGAGTATACCTTCTTTTTAGCACCTCATGGAACCTTCTCTAAAATAGAACATATAGTTGGTCATAAAGCAAACTTCAGCAGATACAAGAAGATTGAAATAATCCCTTGTATCCTAACTGACCATCATGGTCTAAAGCTGGACCTCAACCACAACAGAAACAGCAAAAAGCCTGCACATACATGGAAACTTAATAACTCACTACTCAATGACAGCTTGGTTAGAGAAGAAATAAAGAAAGAAATTAAAGACTTCCTAGAATTCAATGAAAATGAAAGCACAACATACCCAAACTTGTCTAAAAGGAAAGCTCATAGCACTAAGTGCCTCCAAGAAGAAATTTGAAACATCACATACAAAAAACTTAGGGACTCAACTGAAAGCCCTAGAAAAAAAAGAAGCAGATACACCCAGGAGGAGTAGACAGCTGGAAATAATCAAACTCAGGGCTGAAATCAATCAATTAGAAACAAATAAAACTATTCAAAGAATCAACAAAACCAAGAGCTGGCTCTTTGAGAAAATCAACAAGATAAACAAGCCCTTAGCCAAACTAACAAAAAGGCAGAGAGAAACTATCCAAATCAGCAAAATCAGAAATCAAAAGGGGGGTATAACAACAGACACGGAGGATATCCAAACAATCATTAGATCTTACTACAAAAGCCTATATGCCACAAAATTTGAAAACCTAAACAAAATGGACAATTTTCTTGATAGATTCCATCTATGTAAATTAAGTCAAGATCAGGTAGACAGACTGAATAGTCCCATATCCCCCAAAGAAATAGAAGTAGTCATCAAAAGTCTCCCTCCCATCAAAAAGAGCCCAGGGCCAGATGGTTTCAGTGCAGAATTCTACCATACTTTCAGAGAAGAGCTAACTCCAATTCTCTTCAAACTATTCCACAAAATAGAAACAGAAGGAACATTACCAAACTCATTCTATGAAGCTACATTTACCTTGATACCTAAACCACACAAAGACCCAGCAGAAAAAAAAGAGAACTTCAGACCTATCTCTTTTATGAACATTGACGCAAAAATACTCAATAAAATACTTGCAAACCGAATCCAAGAACACATAAAAGATATCATCCGGCAGTTCAGTGTCCAAGTGGGTTCCATAGTAATGGGAACATGGACTGCTTCTGACATGAACTGATTGGCCTGCTCTTTGATCACCTCCCCCTGATTGGGGAGCAGCCTTACCAGGCCACAGAGGAAGACAATGCAGCCACTCCTGTTGAGACCTAACAGACTAGGATCAGAAAGAGGAAAAAGAATCCTCCCCTACCAGTGGACTTGGGGAGGGGAGTGTGTGGAGAAGAGGGAGGAAGGGAGGGGTTGGGAGGGGAGGAGAGAGGGAACTAGAAGGGGGATACAAAGTAAATAAAGTATAATTAAAAAAAACATGAAAAAAATATCATCCACGATGACCAAGTAGGCTTCATCTCAGGCATGCAAGGGTGGTACAATATATGGAAATCCATTAATGTCATCCACCATATAAACAAACTGAAGGAGAAAAACCACATGATCAACTTTTTAGATGTCGAAAAAGCATTTGACAAAGTCCAACACCCATTCATGTTTAAAGTCTTGGAGAGATCAGGGATACAAGGCACATACCTAAACATAGTAAAGGCAATATACAGCAAGCCTATAGCCAACATCAAACTAAGTGGAGAGAAATTTAAATCATTCCCACTGAAATTAAGGACAAGGCAAGGCTGCCCATTGTCTCCATATCTCTTTAACATAGTACTAGTCCTAGCTAGAGCAATAAGACAACTAAAGGAGATCAAGGGCATACAAATTGGAAAGGAAGAAGTCAAAATATCACTGTTTGCAGATGACATGATAGTATACATGAGCGACCCCAAAAATGCAACCAGAGAACTCCTTCATCTAATAAACACCTTCAGTAAAGTGGCTGGATACAAAATCAACTCAAAAAATCAGAAGCCCTCCTGTATACCAAAGACAAAAGGGCAGAGAAAGAAATTAGGGAAACAACACCCTTCACAATAGCCACTAATAACATAAAATACCTTGGGGTGACTCTAATCAAGCAAGTGAAAGACCTGTTTGAGAAAAACTTCAAGTCTCTGAAGAAAGAAATTGAAGAAGATCTCAGAAGATGGAAAGATCTCCCGTGCTCATGGATTGGTAGGATTAACATTGTGAAAATGGCCATTCTGCCAAAAGAAATCTACAGATTCAATGCAATTCCCATCAAAATACCAACAAATACCAATTCTTTACAGACCTTGAAAGAAAAATTCTCAAATTCATATGGAGAAACAAAAAACTCAGAATTTCCAAAACAATCCTGTACAACAACAGATCATCTGGAGGTATCTCCATCCCTGATCTCAAGCTGTACTACAGAGCAATAGTAATAAAAACTGTATGCTATTGGCATAGAAACAGAAAGGAGGATCAAGGGAACTGAATAGAAGACCCAGAAACAAACCACACATCTATGAATACTTGATTTTTTACAAAGAAGCCAAAACTATTCAATGGAAAAAAAAGATAGCATCTTCAACAAATGGTGCTGGTCCAAGTGGATGTCTATGTGCAGAAAAATGAAAATAGATCCATATTTATCACCCTGAATAAAACTAAAGTCTAAGTGGATCAAAGACCTCAACATAAGACCAGACACATTAAGTCGGTTAGAAGAAAAAGTGGGGAATACCCTAGAACTCATCGGCATAGGAGAGAACTTCCTGAACAGAACACCAACAGCACAGGCTCTAAGAGCAATAATCAATAAATGGGACCTCATGAAACTGAAAAGCTTCTGTAAAGCAAAGGACACTATTATCAGAACAAAATGACAGCCTACAGGCTGGGAAAGGATCTTCACCAACCCTTTATCTGACAGAGGGCTAATATCCAGTATATATAAAAAGCTCAAGAAGTTAAAAAGTAACAAATCAAGTAATCCAATTAAAAAATGGGGCACAGAGTTAAACAGAGAACTCTCTATAGAGGACTGCAGAATGGCAGAAAAACACTTAAAGAAATGCTTAATGTCCTTAGTCATCAGGGAAATGCAAATGAAAATGACCCCGAGATTTCACTTTACACCCATGAGAATGGCTAAGACCAAAAACCCAAGTGACAATACATGCTGGAGAGGATGTGGAGAAAGGGGAACCCTCCTCTATTGCTGGTGGGAATGCAAACTTGTACAACCAGTTTGGAAATCAATCTGGCACTTTCTCAGACAAATAGGAATAGTGATTCCTCAAGATCCAGCTATACCACTCCTCGGCATATATCCAAAAGATGCTCAAGTACACAAAAAGGACATTTGCTCAACCATGTTTATATCAGCTTTATTTGTAATAGCAGAACCTGGAAACAACCCAGATACCCCTCAGTTGAGGGATGGATATAGAAATTGTGGTACTTTTACACAATAACCCATGGTAGCTCAGTGTCCAAATGGGTTCTCTAATGAGGGGAACAGGAACTTTTTCTGACATGAACTCAATGGTGAGCTCTTCCACTCCCCTCCCACGAGGGAAGAGCAGCCCGGCTAGGACACAGAAGAGGATATTGCAGCCAGTCCTGAGGAGACTTGATAAGCTAGGGTCAGATGGAGGGGGAGGAGGTTTTCCCCTGTTAGTGGACTTGGAAAGGGGCAAGGAGATGAGGAGGGAGAGAGGGTGGAATTGGGAGGGAATGAGGGAGGGGGCTACAGCTGGGATACAAAGTAAATAACCTGTGATTAATATAAAAAAATAAAAAAAATGTAACTAATAAAACAAGACAAAAAAAAATATATATATATATAATTCTAATTTTAAAGAAATCAAGAAGAAAGATTATGAGCACAGAAGAAAGATTATGAGCCCAAGGCCACAAAAATGAACTGAAATAGACTGTCCAGTCTAATTTGAAGCTAATGTTTTCCATATGCTATTTTTCTGCCATAAGTCTAGATAACATTTAAAACAAAATTTCAAGAGCCTTATAAAGGGAGGAGGAAAATCCAAGCTATGTCACCTGCCATTGAAATCTTAGATTCGTAGATGAATCTATTTTCTTATAATGTGCATGTAGTTAGATGTAGCTTTTCACCTCACTTGGCCCTGGATTTCTGTACCTTCAATTCTAATGGTCCTACAATGATAATCTGTAGTTGGCTGTTCCCAGATAAGTGAAATTCATCAGGTTTTTCTCTTAGTCCATCTCAATGAATGGCTCACAGCCAATAGAGGGCCAACAGTAATTTTTCTCCAGGGATTCCTTCAAAAATCACAATTAAAACACATGCTGATAATAAAGACCAGCAGTGTAATGGTGTCACAATTAACTTTAAGTGTCATGAGTCTAAAAATAGTTTTTCTTTTCTAGGTGTAATTTGCATTTTGAATCCTAAAAGACTGCTGGCAAAAAGCTACTAGGGATAATACTGTGATTTAAATAATATATCACTTAAAATAAGTTACCAAGTTTGCTTATAATGATAATGAATAATAATGTTCCTTTAAAAAAAAAAGAAACTATAGCTGTGAAAGGTCATGAAAAGTCTGCATTGTTCCCTTGGTAACACTTGGAGTGGATCCCAAGCTCCTCAACCCACCCAGGTTCCTGCTGTTTAAACGGGTTATTTTGAATCATGTGCTGGTCAAAGATGACCAACAAACTTCAATGGTATGCAATTAGTGAGAAGAGCTCAAAGCAGTCTGTCCGTGTGTCAGTCAGTTCCTGCTAGGGAGTGGTACAAAAAAGAAAATGAGGTCAAGTCACGTCAAGACCCTTCTGGAATTCTGTCAAATGGTAAAATGCTTCTTCCCTAGGGAGCACTATTAAGCTGAGTATCTATTAATAAGCCAAGAACTGAGGTGATATAAGAATGTTTAGCCCCACACATCCCTATTTTTATTAAATAAATAGCCCTTTCCTATTAGAGAGGATTTACAGGATTATGTAAATGATTTGTCTTCTCCAAAAGGTTTTCTCCTCAGGAATAGTGGACAGACTTTGAAACTTTTCACTTTATTTCACCAGACTTTTTGAGTACCATCAATTACTCAATGTTATTCGGCACTGAGTAAAACTGTGGTAAATACAATCTCCAAGCTCAGAGAACTGCAGACTTTCATCTTAAACAAAACCAGTTCCTTTACATTACAAGTGAAGTCTGCACTAATACACTGTCATGCATCTATGAGTTCTTTTGTTAGGCTCAGGTGTCATTTTCAATTCTCTAACTTACCCAGTGCTCAAGTGACATGAAAATTCCTACTTTAAATGTCACCTAAAGTTAGTTGTTTGCAATGTGCTCCTGGAAACAAGATAGATGTCTATGTATGCGAACAAGGAATTTGAATTGGCATTTTACTACTGAGGCAGACAGGGATAGAGGAGCATGGTTGTTGAAGGCAGCCATGCTTAGCTATGTAAGGGCATTCGAAATCAGAACTCAGGGGTTTCGTTAAAAAAGAGCCAAAACAACATTGAGAATCATGGAGTTGGAGAAAAGTGGCATTGAAGAAGAAACACTAGGCTGGGTGAGACTTTGGCCCCAGAAACTTGGCAGTTCTTCTCCAAGTAGATGGTTAGCTGAAAACTCTCTCTACAACAGGAATACTGTGAGAACAGAGACATGCATGACTACTGAAACTGTTTCCTCATTGACCCAAATCTGCCTTAGTAGGAAGTTAGCAAGACAAATGAAATGACAGGGAGGAGAGGTAAGTACTAGCACAGGAGATGCATCAGCCAGAAATGGGTACAAAAACCTAACTTCCACAGACAGGACCACCAGAGACTGAAAATATCTCTCCACTGTACGTCTCTGTGTATCAGCTGCCCTGACAGAACACTTAGCATGGGTGAATGGCTTGGGACTTCAAGATAAGGCATCTGACAACACGTTCACATATTCCCCTAATAACTGTGTACCTTGTTTGTTACTGGAGACAGGATGATGAATAAGGTCGAAAGTATTACATTTACGTTTTAGTAAGGCACAAGCCACACATTGTTCTACTGGTGCTTCTGGGTGAAGTATGTTGGGTAGTCTGACACTGAAGAAGGACTCAGCCTGGTATAGCGTTCATGATATCTGGGAAATAACACAGAATGTATCTTGACGTGACCAAAAGAATACAAGATATTGATAATGGTAAGAACACTCAGAACAGAGGTTTGAATCCTACCACCCTGTACAATAAAAATTAGTCCATGGTGGATACTTCAAAAAGATTCTTTGTTTTCAGTTAGCTTATAGTAGACTGTCTCCATCCTTTGTTTATAAACTCAATTCTACATATAAATAAAATATGTCAAGTGGAAAATGCTTTTACGTGCTCATTTAGTTAAATAAGCAGTATCTGAAAGCTCTGAACTTTCACACATAATCACATTTTTGTTTATTAAATAAGGCAAAATGGAGTTCTTCCTTCTTTAGGATTTTAAAATTCACAGATGTAGTGGCAACTAGCTGAGGGACTGACGAGACCCTTGGCTTTCTGTGCTGGACTGCAGAGAAACTGTTCCCTGAAATAAAGGAATCCTTCTGCTCCACGTTAAATGTTTGCTATTTATATAAATGGGGCTCAGGGAGATCCTGTCTGACCGGTCCAGGGAGACAGAATACCGTTTTTGACAGATTAAAAGTCATCAGTCATGGAGGAAGATCTCCATTGAGAGCAACAGAAAGAAGCAGGTCATGGAGTGAGCAGAGGGCTGAAGTGACAACCCCAGTAGGTGTGGAGCCTTAAAGAGGCTGCAGCTCTTCAGCTTCTGGGGAAAGGTTATGAGGTGAGGAGTCAAGCTGGCTTCAGTCTGTCAGGACACAAAAGCAATAGAAACTCACTGGCCAGAACTAAGGAAGAAGCCAGGAGTGACGTCCTCAAGGGACCAGACTGGAACCAAAGGATGGGAGCAGGGGTCAAAGGCAGATCAGGCCCTGGGCTGACTGGATATGGCACCACTCTGTCACTGACCTTGGTCCCAGTGAGTGCCAGGCTGGAATGAGGCTGAGCCTGCCCTTAGGTCCCACATGGAATATAGCCATAATGTCAGCTTTTTTAATCTCTCCACTTTCTTTCAGTGCCTTTGTGTTATTCCCTTAGTTGGTGTGTAGAATATACAGAACTTCATAACAGCTGCTTTGAGAATGGATAGGTTTATTAATCTGACTTTCAAGGTTTAGCTTGCATCACTTCATCTCAACATATAGCCAGAGACTTGTTCCAGAATATTAGGTACACTGTTTCCAGAAATTCACAGCTGTGTTCATGTTTATGTATGTATTACATTATTAGAGTCAATGAAATATGATTAAAATAAATATCTCAGCTACACATATTGTTGCTATTTTGATTCTTGGCTTTCAGTTAACAGAAATTTTAATTGGTTTATATGTGTGTTTTTGGAATAATGAGTTCATTTAGCTTCAGAATACCAAAGGTATCAAAATCATCCCAGTTTCATCTAACTAAATTAATTATAGCAGAAAGCTAAGCCAAAGAACTTACCAGATCTTGGGGGAAATATTTTTAAGTAATGACTTGATCACCAGTCTGATTATAAGTCTTTGGCAACTGGAGAGTTCTTAAGAATTCCTTTTGCTCTAGCTAGAGGGAAAATTTTTGAACCAGAGCTGTGCTATGTTCAATGCAGTAGAAATCTAGTCTGAACCATAGAGTGGAATAAACTTGTTTTGTCCTTGGAAAAGGGACAAATGAAAGCAAGTGATTTGAGGTACCAAGGTCTAAGACACCCCAGTGGAAAGTTTTCTGGTGGCTGCATTTGGGACCCAGGAACAAAAGGCACCTAAGGATATAGTTTCCTTTGACCAGCCCATGGCCCACACACTCTGATTGTAGGGCAAACAACACAAGTAGAAAAGCATTGATAGGGTTTCTCTCTCAGTAGAAGATAGATATCTAGATAGAAAAAGTGAGATGCCAAAGAGCTGGATTATGTATGCCTAGAATAGGCAAAAAGACTGCATCCCCACCCATGCCAGGAAAAGCATGCACATACCCAGGATCTGTACCCCTCTCCAGGTGAGTGACATTCCTTTCCTACGGGACAGGACATCAATTTTCTCCATATATATAATATATATATACATATATACATATATGTATATATATATATTACTTTTTGCTATTTTTGTTTCAATCCTACTTTATCCTTCCCTATATGTGTGTGATAAAATTTTAGTCTCTCCTTCTCTCCTTTTCTTTCTTTTTCTTTCTTTCTTTCTTTCTTTCTTTCTTTCTTTCTTTCTTTCTTTCACTTTTATAGTTCAGTTATTTAATATCTAAGATTGTAAGCCAGCTTTGTCCTGTGTTTGTCCTGTGCAGTTTTCTCTTCCTTTTTGTTTTCTATTCTTGAGACAGGCTCTCCCATGGGGTATAGGTAGGTTTGGGGTTGTGGTCTCCCTACCTCAATCTTATAATGCAAGGATTGTTTTAGGTGATCTGACATGTTTTTAACTCCTCTTCTTCTTTCTCTACCTTTGGCTGGAGTAGCCCCATCTCTCCCTTTCTTTATTGTTCCCCCCTTTATTTACTTGTCTCCTCTATTTTTCTTTATTGTCCCCACCCAAACAATTGGTAGTCTCATTATGCTTATTTAGTCTTTTAGGCCTGACCCTTTGAAATGAATGTCTTGGTATGTAATATGATAACATTGCTCTTTTGTTTCCTCAAAACTTTTGAAGTTGAAGAGAGTGATTGATTTCAGTGGATGGTTCCAGGGTTATCCATCACTGTGGTTACTTCTGGGGTGAGTATTCTAGTCTCATGGATTAGCATTAATCTAATTCACAGAATTAACTTGTGAAGATGGCTTTATTACTGAAAGAGTTACAGGTTCAGTGTAACCCCTATCAGAATTAATGATATTCATCATAGAAACAGAAAAAAAAATACTAAAAATTTGAACAGCTGAAGCAATCCTGAGCAAGAATGACCAGTGCTGGAGGTCTGATAGTGTCACAAGAACCTGAGTTAATGTTCTACTGCAGAGCCACAGCCACAGCAAAGAATCCGGCACAGCCCAGAGACAGACATACAGACTAATAGAATGGAACCGACTGCCTGGAAACTAACCCACACACTAATAACCCAGCTGTTGAAAAGGTACCCAAAATATACACTGGAAAAAAGGATATGTCAACAATAATTTTAGGAAAATTGGACTTCCACGCATAGCAGAATGAAACCAGCTATATCCTGTCTCTCACATTTCATGAAAGTTGGCTCACAGTGGGTCAAAGACCTTAATGGAAGACCCTAAATTCTGAAGTTGTCAGAGGAAAACACTAAGATAAGGCACAGGCAATGATTTTCTAAAAAGAACTTAAGTAGCTCAAAAAATCATCCCAAGAATTTACGAATGAGATTATGTGAAATCAAGAAAGCCTCTGAACAACAGAAGAAATGGGGACACTTACAGAATGATCTCTGTGAGGTACACATCTCAAACAGAATTGATATTGTAACAACGCAACAAACAATGGCAAATCAAGCAATGAACTCAGTAAGCAAATCAACCAATCTAATAAATAATGGACAAAAAAAAAATCAACGGACAGAGACAGTTTTCAAAGAGTAAAGTACAAATGGCCAATAAATGTATAAAATCCTTTTCTCATAGTCATCAAGGAGATCCAGTTCAAAACAATACTGAGAGATCCCATCTCCACCCATCAGGGTGGCCATTGTTAATAGAACAAATAACAACAAGTGTTGGTGAGGATGCAGGAAAAAGAGCCTTCTTATCCAGTGCTGGAGGGGTGATAAATCAGTGCAGACACAATCGTGATTATCATGGATGTTCTTCAAACAACTAATAACAGAAGTAGCACCTACTACAGCTACGCTAGCTAGCCCTGGAAATGCATCCTGAGACATCTAAATTAGCACTAGGCATTGATACTTGCACAGCCGTACTTGTTGTGGCCCCATTCACAACAGCCGATACAGAATCAGCCTGGTTTCCACCCACAGACGACTGGATGAAGAAACACAATGGGGTTCTATCCACCCATAAAGAAGGAAATGACAGTGTTTGCAATTCACTTCATCAGGCTTCCTGACTGTTTAGCCAGCACAGTCGCTCTGACTCCTGAAGTACCTCCATAGTTATGACACTGTAATCAGACTCCTGGGTTGAGGATTGGGAGTGTGTGTGTGTGTGTGTGTGTGTGTGTGTGTGTGTGTGTGTGTATGGGGGGGGTGTCTAATCTGACTTTTGAAATGCAACAATTGCTTGTTGTTGTTTTTTCAAATTCTGAAGAATGATGACACCTCTGAGAAACTTTTAAACAAACACTTTAATAACTTTCTAATTAATTTTGACTTTTTATCTGGAGTACAGAAAGATAAATTTAAATGAATCATTAATAATTCTATTATCACAGAATCCCATAACAATATGCCAGGCAGGAGGCCTGCCAGCATCCTCCGTGGACATGCTGTTTATGCCTTTGAGTGATGTAATCACACATGACAGCACATGGGCCAAACCCCTAATCTGTATGAACAGACCCATGAGGTGTGTCTTGTGATTCTCATAGCTTAGTCTTAATCAGCAAGTGTGTTCCTCACTTCAGAAAAGCAGAACCCACACCCTCTCCAGCCCCCTGCAAGACGGAAGAAAGGTTTGGCCTGGGAGAGAAAAGAGAACCAGAAAAACATGTCTGGAGGCAGCTTCTCTGAGAAGGTGTGAGGATACGAAGTCCTAAGCCTGCTCCTACAAGGCTCTTTCTAGCTCTCTGGCTTAAGCAAAATAGCTTCCCTTGGAGCTCTCTCTCTTCCGTGCTCTCTCCTCAGGCAAAACTAGCCTCCTATTATCCAAACCCACATCAGCACTCTTCACAGCACTTACTCGGGCTTCTGCCATTCAATCATCCTAGCCTCACCTACTTTATCTGTCATCTCCTGACTCCTGAGACATTCATTTGTGCTTATTAAAGGCTTTGGCATCCTCCTCACTGTCTGTTCTTCCACACCTGTCTTTGCAGGTGGCATGAGGGATATGTGAACAATTGCTAAGATCCAGTTCGGAATTTCTTGGCTTTCTGAACACTCCTATCACCTTTACTCCACATTAATGTATTTTCTCCGCATCCTGATGCGGTGACTGGCCTTTTCCAGGGTCCTGCTGACCTTACATTCACTACAGCACATTGTAAAGGACAGATTTGTCCTCTTCATGCATAGAACTGTGAAGCGGTGCCTGCTCATCCAGCTCCATGTGGGCAATCATGCAAACCATCACTGACTGCAACACCCAGTAAAGAGGAAGAGCGGAGGAAGAGCAGACTTCTCTGAGCACTGCTGGCCGCGTTACCCTCAAACACATTTACTTGACTACAGAGATCATCATTTCTCCATCTTCCACCAGAATCCCTGACCTTGTCCTCTCTGCTTTAGGATTATTTTACTCTCACTCTCAGCTATGCTCAATCTGAATGGGCACTCTGATTTTGACATCTGCGTTTATATTTGCTTTGGTTACTTCTATCCTAGAAGTCTTTCAACCTTTTGGTTTATAGAATTTTCCGTCTCTCCTGAAAGCATTTTATTCTTTTCACTTACAAACATGTTGCTTTATACAATGTCATTCTGGGCTCTCTTCTCCATCTACTTCCTGGGATTCTCAACCATAAGACACATGGGCTGATGACTTTAGCTTCAGCTGCAGCTTCCTTCTACTCCATTATACAAACAAATTACACGTACCTCTAACTTAAACAGCCTCAAGGCGAATTTCTGACCATAATCTGTCCCACTTATTAATAAGCTGTTCTTTGGCTTCACCTGTGATCCAATTTTCCAAGCCAAAAGCTGGCATAGAATTTTTTTCGCTTCTTTTTGGGTGCCTCATCTGTTTGTCTGAATACTATGGCTATGTTTAATGATTTCTACAAAATATTTAATGAAAATGCCCGATTTTTTGTACCTCAAATATTGTAACCTCATAATTAGGCCACCACAATTTTCATACAGGTAAGTGTAGGTGGCTTACTTCTTGCCCTCAGGCATTCTTATGCTAAAACAAAATATACAGTGATCTCTCAGCAACTAAGATCACTTCACGTGTCTCATTTAAAATGTATCTTTCTCTGGTTTCCCATTGCTGTAGACAGGAATCCTAAATCCTAAAGAAATGACACCATACAGATGATGCTCACCTCACCTGTCAACTCCTGTAACTCATGCCTGCCTGCAACCTTTCCCTGCCTCACACTTGCCATTCTTGCCCTTGAAGTCTTTCCTGTTAGCCCTCAATACAGCCTTTGAGGTCATTGCTCTTACCAAGCTTTCCCTTGCTGAAAAGCTAGTAGTCCCTTCTCTGGGTAAATCTTTGCCTTCATCTTATTAGGATAATAGTATGTACCCTCTTTGAAAGATACAAATGTTTGGATAGTTCCTGCGCATGCTAACACCTGTTTATTACCTTAGGTTACTTTCCCTCCTAACACCAGGAACAAAACTGGAGAGACAGTGCTGTGTGTGGCTGTATGGGCGGGTTTTCAAGGCTTCTCAGATTATTCCACTAATCTGTCAGAGTTGAAAAATCATGATTCTTTATTGCTTTTCAGACTTGTGCCGCATCTTAGGAATTTGTTAAAGTCACAATTGCAAATCCAGTAAGGCCTGGGTAGGGCCTGGGAATGAGCATTTTTAGAAGTCCCCTCCTTATGGTGATATGCCTTGCCAAGCACCAAACTCTGAAGAAAAGGTTTAGTCATTTTCCTCCTGCCTCAGCCCTCTGGTTACTTACTTTTAGGACTTAATCAGAGGTGAGAAGAAAGCTAGTATTTAGGGCCCACATGGATAATCACAGAATAGCTATGTTTCCTAATGAGAATGTGGTTTTTGGAAGGTTCTGTTTTGTTTGTTGGTTGGTTGGTTTCTTTTCTTTTACAGAAAGTAGAGTTAACTGCTCATTTCTGGTTGAGTTCATTTTAACCTGGTCAAAGCCTAAACTCTCACCCAGTATATAAGATAGAATATGGCCACCAAATAAAGTGGCAAGAAAGGATAAAACAATTTAAATCTTAGAGTATCTAAGATCACTCTCTCTTTTTTCTCTGTGGTTTTGTGAGCGTTTGTTGTTGTGTATGGGTTTCTACTGTCACAACTTTTATTTAAAAAATAGTTTTGTTTGATTTTTCGAAAAGAATATTTTAATGTCACATTTGTAATTTTCCTGAAATAAGATGTTAAATTAAATATACCTGAGCTTATACCCATGGTGCAGCTCCCTAGAAGATGAGCAGTACGAAATGGGCTGTCATTTGTCTTTGCTTTTTAGCTGTAAGATGAGACCTGTTTAATTCCAGTTTTGTAGATAAGGAAAATGAAATGCAGCAAGCCTAAAATGACTTAATTAAGATCAAACACCAATAACACAGGATGTGGCCAGAACTCACATCCCAGCTTTCTGATGCTAGAAGTTTCTTAGTGGAAAAAAAGAAGGCAGGAAGCTTTCAGATGGCAGCGCTTTCATTATTCATGACACTTGCATCTCTTTTAAAATGAAACCTGCAACTTCTCCTGGGCTGCTGGAATGGATTCTAGTCATCTGCTTACTAACTGGGGTTGTTCCTAAACTACATATCTGCAAATAATCAAAGTGGGTTTCTAGAGTGACTTCTGTTGCTGTGATAAAACCCCATGACTAAAAGTAACATGGGGAAGAAAGGGTTTATTTGGCTTATGGGTCACAGTCCATCATGGACGGAAGCCAGGGCAGGAACTCAAAGTAGAAACCTGGAGGCAAGAACTGAAACAGATGCCATGAGGGAATGCTGTTTGCTTCCCTGGGTTTATGTTTCTTAAACAGCCCAGGGCTACCTACCCACAGTGGGCTGAGCCCTCCCACAGCAATCAGCGATCAAGAAAATACCCACAGACACACCCACAGGCCAAACAGATGGAGCAAGTTCCTCAATGTAGACTCCTTCTTCCTACAAATATCTAGGTTTCTATCAAACTGAAAGAAACAAATCAATGACAGTGGCATTTCAGAGATATGTGGACTAAATTCCTATCTGTTTGGCAAGAAAGACAAGTTGGGGATAGGAGCAATACTAAAGAATCCAGTTAATACAAAGAAACCTGTGATTACATGTTAAAAACAAGTCTGGCTGCCTTCTAGTAGTCAAGCTGGGAACGAGCCTTTTGCCTCATATAGAAACCAGGTCCTATCTCTGGAGGACTATCCCTGGTGCCTGGTCCCCAGTGGCTGCTCTATGTGGGCCTACCAGTCTGGCGTGCATCAGATCGCTGGTACAGATGGTCACATCTCTCTGTAAGTAAAATCTCAGGGGATGGCAACCATTCCTCCAGTACCCAATCCTGGAATAATTTTAAATCCCAGGTTGAGTTTCCAGAGACTTCTCATCAATAAAATCCTAATGCAGGCAGACACCTAAGGATGGACTCATTCTAAGAGATGCATCTTTAGGTGATTTCTGAAGACACCCTACAGCATATTCATACAAACTAAGATGGCTGTGATGTTACAAAGCAATGCAGTACTTTAGGTTGTACACGTGTCTGTATTGTATAGGCACCTCATCATTGATCAAAGCACCAATATTCTGCACTTGACTGGCCAAGCAGTAGCAGTCATTCAAACTATCACTTTCTAGCTAAGGTTTTGTAGTGAAAACTTGGTAATTAATGTTGTGAGCCAACTCTCATAATAAATCCTTTTTATATACGCATTTTGTTTTCCTATTTCACTTGGAGAAAGCATTTATTCTTTCTGGAGAATTCTTCTAGTAGCAATGGTTAAAGGAGAGAATATGAAATTAAACAAAGAGAATATGAAATTCCAGATTTCAGTCAGTCTAAGAACAGAATAAACATACCAGCACACACACACACACACACACACACACACACACACACACACACACAAACACGCCCTTCTCCTTTGCTAAATGGTCTTTAGAACGACAATTTTCAGGACATAAATTGGGCAGTTTTCTTCTTATGTTTCTTTTTAACATTATATTTTCAACATCTTTCAAATCATATATTAATTTTATCACCTTGAGCTGCACATCAGACAAAAGGCTTGGTAAAGAACACCAGGCTACCTTTTGCTAGGCAAGAAAAAGCAGGACCCTTCTTTTAACAGCAGAGGGATCTTTCCATGTCTCTCATCCCTTCTCGGTGTGTATAAAACCAGGACCTCAAAATATGATTGGCTATTGTTTACACTCAGCATCTTTACAACACAAATTTCTTTTTTACATCTTTTAAATAGACATTTAAAGTCTAAAGTTGCCTGCTAGGCACTATTACCCCTCACACAATGAATGATTAATTTAACTTATCTACATTTTCATCCCTTGGCCACACATAAAAAATTATGAAACACTATTTCACAGACAATAAAAAGTGTGTGTGTGTGTGTGTGTGTGTGTGTGTTTAAGGAAGGGCAGGGATTGGCTTCTTTTCTTAGAAGGGATTTCATTGATAGATGCTAGTTTTGGCTGGAGTCATTTTACAGAAGCATAACTACTCATTGCCTTCAGTACTGTAATGAGGAAGTCCCTGGAAGTAAGTTTCTTCATGGTACATTGAAACCAACAAGGGCCTGCTTCAGTGCTCTTTTCCCCAAGGTACCTTCTGTGCTTCTACCGCCTGCAGGATGTTTTTCAAACCTACATGATAAAACAGCTTCATCATCTACCCTGGAAGGTTGGTACAGAGCTCGCTAACCAGACAAGTCAGCTCGCAGTCCCTCCTGAGTTGACGCCCTTCTGCTGTCTCTCTTCCTGGAGTATACATTGTGTTAATGAGCATATGACAGGCACTAAGGTCTTCAGGGAGCAAAGGTGCCCTGATACTTCCAGAAGGCCAGTTGGTGCTAAGATACTTCCTCTGGGGCCTTCCCATCATCTGGCCCTTTAGAAATCACCACACATTGGACGATTCGTTTTGCTTTAGGGTTATAGGTCAAGAAGTACAAGAATGATAATTAAATCAGAATGAGAATTCATTATCTCCGTGTGTTAAATTTTTTAAGCGAACAGAATGTTCCCTTCCCTAGTGTTGGTAATTAAATACTCACCAACATTTGCTTGGCAAGTACAGAAACAAAGTTTAAGAAAGTCACAAATTAGAGTCTATATTTCTTTGAGTTTCATCCAGCTCTTTATGCTTTCTAGGGTTTTTGTTCAAGGTTCCCTGGGAATTGTGCAGTGTATACACTGTACAACAGAACAATTTTCTCTTCTTAACTTCATTGCACTTGGATTCTCTAGATTCTGGGCCATATATAGTATAGGGTCAAACTGGCAACAATTGCTTCTCTGGATCCTCCTGTTTGGGATATGACTTTGTATGTGTCCTCCAGAGGTGTATGCACTGAAATTTAATCCCCTCAAGCTGAGCTATGGTGTCTAGAAGTGAGACCTTTAGGAAAAGGAGATTGGAATTTGATCTGGCCAGAAGATGAAGCATTTATGATGACTTTATAAGAAAAGGAGAGATGCCAGAGTACACCTATGTGTGTTGCCTTTAATTCCTCAGATTCCTTAGTACTTTGCATGCATGAAGGCCATCAACAGATGATCCTTGAGCTGCAAGAACTGTGGGCCAGATAAACATCTCTTCTTTATAAAGTTCCTGAGCCTCAAATATTTCATTACAGTGATGCAAAATATACTAATGCAGGTGCCTGTACTATGATGGGGTCTAAGATGTTTAAACACTTCTCCATTTAGGTTTCATCTTTCTGCGTCATACTACAGTTTTTACCCCCACGTACTTGCAAAAGAGGAAGCAGCTGTGCCTGTAAACTGTTATGCAAGCATAGTGTTGAGAGTCTTAAACATTGATCTCCTTTGCACCAACATAGAGAAGCGGTTATGAGTTCAAGCTCTGGAGCCATGCTGCCTGGGTTGGAGTTCTAGCCCAAGCCTGTTCACCCATAAGAAAGAGATATAATACTACGCCCCTCACACTTACTATCCCATTGTACTAGATGTCACAAGTCTACAAAGGATCAGAGGAGTTAAATTCCCTCTGCATGCTCTGAGGACAACCTCTCAGTCTGCTCTCCAGACTCCAGGGACAGCACACTGTTACAGTGAGGTTTCTCCTTCCATTGCCTCCATGGTGCCATAGATGCTCTGATTCCTTGTCTTATAAGGACCTTTATAACTACACAACAGCAACCAAATCACACTGGGACACCTTTCCATTTCAAACTCTTTAGTTTAGCCCCAAACTCCACCCCACCTTTTTAAAGGCCCAGTTAGCAAATAAAGTGATGCATAAGGAATCACACGTGGACATCTTTGGAGGTCATCATTTTTCTTCACAAAATGAAAAGACCAATGACTTCTGGTTATGTAAAACAGCATTACCCTATCAAAGTAACTCAACTACTTTAAAGGACATTTGATAACATATGAATTTTTTTGTGGTTGTTGCAATGGGAAGGTTGCTATGGAGCATCTAGTAGCTAGAAACTGGGGGTGCTGCTGAGCCTTTCATAATGCCAGCATCCTCTCTGAGGAATTATCCATCCCATGAGATTGAGGAACTTTGATTTAAAACATAAGATTTGGAGGAATTTTTTTTAGTTAGGAAGGTTATAACGCAAAAGAGGTCTGTTTCGGAATTTAGAATTACATAAAGAAGTCTATAGAACCACACACAAATTCTGTCTTTCTTAAGTTTTTGCCACTGTTGAATGTCAAATAAATGGTAAATGACTTTTATATTAGAATTTCCAGCCCTGCCTTAACTTGTTACTCGTTGAGTAGTGTTTATTTTATTGAGCTCTGGCCAACCTCACGCACTCATACGTAAGCAAGTTAAAGGACGCATTGTAAACATTACATGTATAATAAAATCACAAATGCTCAGATCCAAAAGAATATAAAATCCATAGACTTCAGAAGTCAGTTTTTGCCTCAGTGTGGCTTCTCTTCTATTCCTTGAACTATGCTTGCCAGGAAGTTTCTGTGCTCCGGGAGGAAGTTGGAATTCACTTTCAATTAAAGTAAATATCTTACCTGCTTCTCCAGTTCTCAAGAATGTCTGTGCTCAGATTTGAAGTTTCCAAGGCATTTAAAGTGACAGTAGAATTGCTGCTAGGATACTTTACTTTTTTAAACACATTTCTTCTCATCTTTCATTTCTTTTCCTACTCTACTCCCCTGACTTTTGTATTCCTTCAGTTCATGATTTTTTTCTCTAGAGTTTTGTAACAACTTATAAAAGAATGTGTCTTTTCAGTGATGGAAATGATTTCTAAATTGATATTGACACGCGCGCGCGCGTGTGCGTGTGTGTGTGTGTGTGTGTGTGTGTGTGTGTGTATGTCTGTAAGAACACGGTAGAGCAGAATGCAAACATTAGCATCTCTGAGGTGAGGATCATGCCATCTTCATCTTTTTCCCCTGGGAAAAATAGCAGTGCCCTAACAGCTTGCAGACTGACAGAACAAAGTGATGGGAAGCCCAGCTATGGCACAGAGGCTGTTTCTGCTATGCCCCTGTCTTTGCCAAAACAATGCTCTTGAAATACTTTACACTTGCCATCGTTTTGTTTGTTATGATTTAAGAATAAAGGTTAAATATTTTTGACAAATTGGTACTTGCTAAACATTATTTAAAAGCCATATTCTTAAAGATCAAGCCACATGTAAGGTTTCAGACACCAAAAGCCACTTCCTGAGGTGGGTACTACTGTAGAAATTCCTAAGGGAAGATCGCCTACATGAGTTTACAAACATCTGCTTATGTAGTCACAGAATCCAGTTTCTTCAAGAGCAAAACACAAGAAAAAGGTGATTAAAGAGAACAAAAACCCAGATTAGGAGGCTTAAGAGGCATGTCAAGTGCGCTAAAGACAGAAGAGCTAAGCATTACAGGTCAAGATGTAATTACAAGTTTCTCCAAACAGGAGCACACGCCAAGTCAACCGGCAGGGAAAGAGGGTAGTGGGAGGACCTGGGGAAGAAGGAAGTGGAAACCTCAGCAGGCCCAGTTCACATTAACTTCTCTGCGGTGACCTTAGGCATCTCTCAACCAGTGTGTCTGTGTAGTTATTTCTCTGGGGGATAAAGACATGTTTTTGTTTCTGATTAAGTCCACTGGACAGGAAAGTACATGCTGTTAAGTTGAACAGCAAATGGCTATAATCCAGTCTATAACCAGGTCTTTTGGAAGCTCCCTGTGTCCAGCACTGTGAGGGAGGGTACATGACTATCATAATTGACATCCAGAGCAAAATATTCACTTAAAAAGCAATGCAGATAGCCAAAGGACACACACTCAGCACGCTAGGCCACAGCCTAGAACCCCAAGGTAATTTCCCATCATTATCTTGCAAAGTTTAAAGAATAACAAAATAAAAAACCAGATAGGAATATATCCAACTGCCAAAGGTTAAAGAGTGTATCCCAGGGTGCTCTGTACCCAATACATCTTCCTTCTCCTTGCAGAAGGGTCAAGAGCTCTTCTTGTTTTCTCCCAACCCAGGAATCGCTGTGACTTAAACAGCTGCATGTGTTTCTATCCTTTCTCTTTTAGTTTTCTCCTACTCTAATTATTAATGTCTTCTTCTTTTCTTCTTCTGGGGACTCAAAGCGTCCTTAGGTTTCTACTGTTACCCATAAACTGAGAGGTCCCAAAACCAACCTCCTGCTTCTTAGGTGTCATTTCCGTCACTGCACTGTTACTCTTCACCTGGAGATTGTGCCTGGATTACAACACACATATCACAATTCATCTCCTTGCTTCTGTGACACGTGATCACTTCTCATTCAACCCATTCAGAATCATCCTTTGGCTGTTGTCCAGCCACTAAGCTGCTCAAGAAAATGTTTATTTCTCTTTTATTACCACTAAAGACTACCCGTGGATTTTCAAGGCTTTGTATAAAGTGCTCCTGTCTATCAAGCTACATTTTCTCACTTTTTAAGACAGCACCTTCCTGCCTTCTTTCTTTTCTTCCTTCTTGCCTACCTTCATTCCTTTCTTCCATCCTCCCTTTCTTTTCCTTTTTCTGTTTTTGGAGGGGGCATGTTATGGATTAAACCCAGAGCTGGATGAATGCAAAATATTCTACCGCTGTGTTGCATCCTCTATCCCTCATAATTTTTTTCTTTCCTCTTCTTACACTTTCCTTTTCTATCCTTTTTTCAAATCCTACCTCAGTCCCAGGCCCTCCTTCTGTCTCTCTTACATGAACTACATGTCATTCTTTTCTGAATTCACAGCCTTCTCATGATTTCTATTTAATCAAAGGCTCACCATCAAGGTGTTCATTTTTTTTCTCTAACTACATAGTAAGCTCCACAAAAAGAGATTTAATTTGTTATCATCTTAGAATAGTGATGCATCTGAGAATATTTCAGTTAGTTAATTCACTATTAAATACATTTTGGTTTTGTTGACATAAGTTTAATGGGCAAGCATATGTTAGAGCAAAATTAGACATCTCATTAACATTTGCTTTTTACATGTTCTATATTAACTGTAAACTATTAAATGAAAAACATTTTTACCTGATTTTATGCAGTCTGATGATTTGCAAATACCATCTAGAAAAAAAAGGATAGTAGATGTGTAAATATTGATAATAAAATTTTCTAGTTTATTTTTACCTTTTGTTACTAAAAAATTCTGCCAATTATGTAAGTAGACCACTAAATACCATATACCATTTTTAACTAGTTAAAAACTAAAAGAATAAAGTAAAATGTTAATTTAAGGATAATTACAAAGAAAAAGTATGATATTATGACATAGTCACCAACTAAACTCTAAGAATATTAAATTAAAATAGCTGAATGTTTTATTCATCATTCTGTAATCATGTTTTTCTATTAAAGAGCCAATCTTTACTAATCCCCATTGTGAAAAACTTCCAAGACTCAAATTAGACTTCTTAGACCCCTGCAAAGCCTTTTAGAATTTCAATGACACAACCGAAATTGATTAATGGCTATACAGAAGTTAGACATAAAATTGCTTCTATTTTAACCAAACAAAATTACACATTACAAGCATCATAAACATGAAAATATGGAATGTCCTTTACAATCAATAACTTGGCTCAAATGTAAGGATACTTTACTTTCTTCTAAGTTCATTGTTTTGACATAAGGATACACAAATTTGTGTATCATCCAAGTGTGTCTAGGTAATTGGTGAAAGCCTACGAGGAAGGCTTCGTTCTCTTTTGCAGTGGTGTCTGTGTGGGTGTGGGAGACACTCACCATCGTAGGTTGCATAGAGAGCAATCATTGTCACAGCTATGATAGTCAGGAGCAGGACAAGGACAGAGAGGCTGATCTCCAACGGAGTCCATCGCTGTTTCTTCTTTGGCTTTGGAGCATTGATGTCAGTTATATCCATCTGACTTTCTGATCTTCCCATCACCTAAAATCTATAAAATATACATATGGATACAAAAGCATCACAAGTAGATATAGAGAAAAATCATACACATGCATCACTGTCTGTCTGTGTTTATGGATATAGCTAATGTGGTTGACTTACTTTAAATCCTAGGCTCAACCAACTTCTTTTTTTTAAACTATATACTAACATACACACACACTTTTTAAAGAAAGAATATACACATATATCTATCACTGAAGGTCCCTGAAAGAGAGCTGATTAAATACTCACATTACTTTTGATGTTTGTGAGCATATGATTGCTGTACCATCATTAAGAAAGTTTTAAACTCACCCTTGTGAACTTTAGACTGTTAAAGGTTAACTTCATATCTTGCTCCAATGGTTTCTTTTATAAGTTAAAAAAATCAATGATTAATAGCTTGAGATTTTGACTAAGCAGAAATATAAAATGCAAATACCAATAAAAAACAAAAGGAATAAACACTTGGAGTAATTTGTTTTACTTTGAAAACAAACAACTTGTATTTTTAAAGTTCAAAATTACTTCCCCTGCAGAAAAGGGTATCTATTGACTTAGACAACATTCTAAAAATGATCACTCAATGAACAAAAAGTAGCTTCTATTTCAGAATGAAAGAAAGTAAGTATATCAGTGTGTGTGTGTGTGTGTGTGTGTGTGTGTGTGTGCAATTGAAAGAGAGAAAAAAAAAAAAACAACCTGATTAAGAATTTCTCCTTTGTAGGTCAGGGTATCACCTGTAACATATACAGGTAATTTGTAATTAAATTAAAATATTCATATTTCTAGCTATAGGTAGTGTTGCTAGAGTTCTTCCTAGATGTTAGGTGAAATTCTTAACATCTTATACATTCGCTTTGCTTATGTTTACAGAGGGACTGTTGTCCTCTACTCCTCCAGTCTGGGAAGCTTTGGTTTGCTCACGTTGACAGAGCTAAGCCATGTTCTGCATAAGAAACATCTGGTCACTGTTTCAATTTTAACAGTATCATTTAAAGTAAACGCTACTTTAGACATTATTACAGAAAGGTATGGTGAAAAACTAAGGGTATATAAGGCCGGGTATTAGATTCCATGGCTTCTTCAGAGGCCTTGTGGCTCTTTAAAAATCGCTGAACAAAGTTTCCAACAGCTTCAACCTTTCTGAAGGATGGCATCGGGAGAGAGTGCCTTAAATAACGGGTTAGCTCTTCATGGCTCAATACAAATGTAAGCATAGAATTTGGCTCTTACATGAAATACCTGCTCAGAAATGGTCTCACCAGTAAAGATTTTCCTTGAATAATTACCAGTCCCCAGGGGTGCATTTTGTGGAAACATTGGCACTACGCAAAATAGAAAATGATCCTGGATTTGAAGTATCATTGAGAGGACTCAGCAGAAGAGTAGAGATTTGTTTTCTCTGGTGACTTATCAATAATAAACCGTACATGGTCACTGAGAGACTGGATACAAACTCCTGAGCAGTTTGTCCTCCTGATTCCATGACATTCTAAGCAAGGACTATCAAATAAAAATACTTTACTGCTCAATGAAAGCCATGTCCGTTCAATAAAAGCGGAACGTAATGTGCCCGAATGTTGAAATGCCTTATTTAATGGTTATGTAACTCCTGTTAGCTTAGCCTCACGGCTCCTGGGGTGATGATATAGAATTGCATTGATCGTTCCGCTATTTTAATAGTAGTGGTGGCTGGGCAAAGAAAAGACAGGAGCACATTTTAATACTTTGACTCTTAGCAGAGAAGTAAACAGAAAGAGCCAGTTCCCTGGACCTCTAGAAGGTATGGGTATTGATCACATCTGCGGGAGGATTTCTCTTAAGTATTTCTCCACTGCCTTCAAATGTTGAAGTAAAGACTTGCCTTTTAAAAATTTGTTTTGTCTCGTTGTTGTGGTGGTTGTTTATTCTTGTTTTTTGTCCTTTCTAGATATGCCAATCAGCACCAGTGTGTCTGTAAAGTTAAGCTCAGAGCCAGGGCAGCTGCTTGGCTAAATTCAGAGTGCTCTCTGGCACCACCAAGCTTCCTGGTGAGGCAAAGCTGGTAGGCGGGCTTTTCTTAGTTCTGAGTTACTGCTCCCTGGCTCCCCCCTCATCCTTGAGCAGGGTGACAAGGTCTTGAGAGTTAGGCACCTCAGGCTGCAGAAATAGCTGCAGGGAAATTAACAGTGTAATGTAAAGAGCTACGTAGTCCTTTTACCTGCATCAAAGGAAAACCATCTTTGAATCAAAATTCTTTCTTCATTAATCTCTCGTAAATATTTCGCAATCCTTCAGAGAAGTAATTTTTGTCTCTTGATAGTACTTTTCAACATTGGTCAAAAGCAGAAATGCTGTAATTTTAACTTCCTAATTAACACTGTCATTCATTTCCAGTTAATTTGAGGTGATTCATTATCTTTTAAAAAAGGAATTCTGAACGAGAATACTCACACAAATCTTCTGTTACCTAAAGATACAATCTAATCACACCCCCAAACCTTCAGAAGATAGGGTGATAGAGAAACAGGCAGACCAGAATACAAAACACTGCGCAAAGCCAATGCTTGCAGTAGAATAAACAAAGCCATACCTAGGTTCTTAAAATATTTCACCTAAACTAGAAATATGTTAAAGCACTTAAACTAAAAAGCACATCCCAACAGAGAATATGAGATCAGAAAATCTGGAGTTCAGACTCAGGAGAAACTCCACAAACTTCAACTTGGCAACATCAGCAAAAAGAAGACAGTCATTGTTTTTTGCTTGAGTATAAGATGCAATTCAAAGCATAGACATCAGCAAATGTCAAATAATGAAATCTGGAAGATAACTGACTGGTTAAAGAGAAAGGCAGAGCAAAGCAATTTTCATAGTCAGGGCACAGTATATGATACCATTACAAAAGTTATGTTTGCAAGTCCCTGCAGTGGTGCTTTGGAATTACAGTTTGCACTCACAGAAACTGAGGCAGGGTAGGAAGAAGCGCGGTTCATGTTTAGATTGTGTCTGTGGAATCTGAAGAAGGAAGAAAGCTTGTTTCCCTGGTCTGAAGTGAGTTCTGACATGAAAAGCCCCAACCACACACATTGCTCTCATCAAACACACAACATCAAATCCAAAATACGACCAAATATTTTTGAGAGCTTGAACGATAGAGGAAAAAAAAAAAAAATCGGGGAGTGTAACTACACTCCCTCATGGCCAATCTGCCGCTCGCAGCTTCCAAACGCTGGCGCTGCAAGTCAGTTCTAGTTTTTCAGTTTAATAAAATCCATGTGAACCGCTTGTGGGCAAGGAATAGACCTGACGGAGAGGCTCAGAGGAATAGCCGGTTACAGTTACTCTTGAAGAGTGTGAGTAGATCGGGGTAGGTTAAGTATGAAAGGGTCTTTAAAAAAAAACTTCCATCCACAAAAGAACACCCCACCCCGCGCCAGCCAACCCTTGGGAAGATTTAAGCATGAATTATATAATAGGAAGCCAAGGTTCGAAGCACGAGGAAGAGGTGGGTTTGCGAAAAGACATTTACGGTAAGAAAATTAAACAAAACAAAACAAAACAAAAAAACTAGAAAAGTGAGTCAGTTGAGGAGAGAATCCGATAGAAACTAAAATGAAAACAAACCTTGCTTTTTTAAAAAAATCAGTGTCTGTACAGCGGAATGGCCAATTCCCAGCCCCCAAATGAACCCCGGTGCAATTTGGTAGAGCTGCTCTCGGTCACCAAACATAACTCCCGGGCGGAGACTGCAGGGCGCTGTGAAAATGAACCTGGAGGTGACCTGACATCACTCGCAGGGCCCTCCTCCAGGTCGCCCTCTCGGCCCCTTTCCCTCCCCACATTCTCAGGTCCCAGCGGCAGCTCCCGCCCAGGACACGCCTCCTCCGCCCGCCGCGGCCAGGCTCCCGGCGCCTGCTCCGCGCGGGACCTCGGCCTCTGCCCTTGCTCCGCGCGTCCCGGCCCCCGCCCGCTGCGTCCTCCTGTTGCCCGTCCCATGGGCTCCGGGAACCCCGGGGACACCGGTGCCGGCTCCCCGTGCCGGGTCGCTCTCTCTCCGGTGACTCACCAGCGGGATTGGGGAGAAGTTGGAGCTACGGAGCAGACGCATCCCGACCAATGAGCGCGCCGGCCAGGGCGGCAGCCGGCAGCGTTGCCCCCTGCCCGGGCGAGCGCCCACCGCTCGGTGCGTCCCCTGGGTGCGCCCGAGCACCGAGCGCGCCGAGGGGCCGAGGCCAGTGTCCCGGGAGGTTCCAGGCCGGGCTCGGGGCGGGAGGACGCCGGGGAAGCCCGCATCCCTCGGACCCTCACCCCGAGACTCACCCCTCGCCGTAGCCGCTCTGCAGCTTACGCCTGCACTCGGTCCAGCTTCGCCACTTGCACATCTCCGCGCCCCGCGCGCCTCGCGCTCACCCCCCGCCTCGCCGCACAGGACCAGCCGCGAGAGCAGTTCCTTGGGTGACCTGAAGGTTTCCGCCAGGTCTCCCAAATCCTGTCACGCTGTGTAAAGGGGAGGAGGGGGCTCCCTCTCCCAGTCAGTCCCCCACCTTGCCCTTCCCAAAAGGGCTTTGCCAGACATTCTTGGAATTGTTTAGCTTTGTGGCTTTCGAGACAACAATGCACTGTCTCTCTGGGGTTTTGTAGTGCTGGTTGCAGGCTGCTTGCAGGCTCTTTCTCTTAACAGAGCAAGACCATATTGCTTCTCTCTCACACACTCTTGCTCTTTCTATGTTTTCCCTTTTCCTTCTCTCTCCTTCCTTTTCAATGTCTTCTTTTCTTTTTTCCCCTTCCCTCCCCTCTCTTCCTCCTCCAACTCTCTCTCTCACTGTGTGTGTGAGAGAGAGAGACAGAGAGAGAGAGAGAGACTCACTTTGTGCAGAGGCAAGTATTTTAAGGAAACCGCCTTTAGCAGCTATACAACCAAATAGCTCAGAAAGGCTGAACTTTTCTGCTTTTTCCTCTCTTGGAGGATTTCAGTTTAGTTGTTCAGTGTTAAGTAAATAATGCAGTTGGAAGACTGATCCTTCTCTTTGAAATCACAAGTTGTAAACAACACACTTGCACTATAGGTTTGATCATGCCAAAACAAGAGTGAGTTTTCCTGAGCTTGAAACAGGCTTTTAGCTTCAAAATGTCTTACTCTTTTTGCCCTAACCAACTTTATGTTTATATGTTATGACAGGAAAAAAAAGCTAAAGACAAGAACAGGAAGTGCATGTGAATAAAATAGTAAGTGGATTATCATGAAAAGACATTTCCAAAAAAGTGAACCCCGTCTTTCAGTCATTCAGTTGATGTGGATAATTTCAATTCACAGTTTTCAAACAGAAGTCCCCATGCTTCACTTTTCTCTGTGGCAAGTACAGATGAAGCTTAGTCCTCATGGACCGGCTAATACAGACGTGCGATTTCTTCTCACAGATAGACATAGGCAGCCTGGCTAACACTCTTCGAAGTATCTCAAATGGAATTTGAACCTAGGCCATCTTGACTCAGATTATTTTGCAGAGGATCAAGGCATAGAAGAGAGGCCTGTGGAAATTCGTTTGGGAAAAAAAAAATCCAAATTTTTCTAACACCCTTCTGTTTACTTTTTATTATAATTTAGTTAAATTAACAAAACATCTATATTTTACAATAAAACTAGTTGGGGGAAATATATGTATGTATATAGAGATAGGAAGAGAGAGCGAGGGTGAGGAAGAGAGAGAGGGGGAGATCAGAGTGTTCTCAATTTTTTTCCTATGGTGCCATGAGCATTAAAAGTTTAATGCATTTCTGATTAGTATAGTAATGAATTTTGGTAGAGAAGGAAGTTTGGCTAGAAATCATGTTTCAACTAGAAATGAAAATTAAGCTTATGTGCCTGTTGAAGGTTTCTAGTTTGATTCTGTTTTTTTTTTCAATTTACATTACAATTTTAAATATAATATTTTTTGTAAGGTTATCTAGCACATCCACAAAACTCAGGAGTATCTCTTTGACCTATTGGAAGTGATGTACCCTGAGGCCTTAACGTGATAAGTATTTGTTGGGCAGCCATAGAGCTTAGCCATGGAGAATGTTTTGACAACAGTAAAACCTAGGTTACAATTAGTTTCTACAGCCATAAACTTTGAGCTGAAAATTAAAGGCAATTGATTTTTTTCTTAATTAAAGAGTCATTAATGAAACCTTTTCAGACTAGTTAAGAACAATGTCATAGTTTTACTTCAGTCTTGTTGCAAGGAAAAGAAAATTTTATGGGGAGTCAACTCAAATATTCACTACTGGTAAGAACATTTTGCTAGAAAAATAATGGACTTAGTATGCATGTCAAAAGAAAGTTGTTATTAGACTTTGACTTTCAGCTTACATGCAGCAGTTTGGGCAGAGACCTTGTTTAATATCACTAAAGTTCATTAGAAACATAAAGGTTTTGATAAGAATGGTAAGTATCCCCTTCCCCCAACAGAAGATTATGCAAGTTTGAAATAATTTTCTTTTAAGGGTCTTAAAGGAGCCCTCAAGGTGCTTTTAGTAAGTAAACAGAAACCAAAGGCTGACTGAAGTGCCCAAGGCCCTTCAGCTTGGTCAGTTATCAGAGTGAGGGAGAAAGTTGCAATCCTGATGGCCTTCTGTGGGTTATCAGTAGCGGGGGTGGGGTGGGGGCGTGGGGGGTGGAGATCTGTTTGGCAACATGCATCATAAAGCCTTGGAAACAGCCCCTGTCTGTAACATAAATTCATTATAAACAATGTTGAAGAGGCTCTAATTGCACCACTAAACTAATGAAAGTGTGAAAGAAAACCTCAGGAGCCAGAAGAACCAGGGAAGTCAGAAACCCAGAAAGGTGCATAAGTGCTGAAATGGTGCTCTATCCCCCTATCTCAGAAGGCTTGGCAAACCTAAGTGATCTGGAGTTTGATTGTCATGGGACTTGCTAGACTCAAAGACTTCATGTGGAGCACCATCTAGAGCAAGGTGAACGCCCCCATTGGGCATTCCAATATGAAGCTGGACACAAGCATGAACATTGCCAATGAGAAGAGGAGCTGCAAACAATATCCTCATTCCACTATTTCCTACCCAACACCCACTGGGCACAGAGCTGAGTCCTGTATTTCTTCAACATATCCAGAGAATGTAAATCTTTCAAATGGTTGCCAAAGTGTAGGGTTTTTGCAAAACCAGAGGTTACAACAAATTTTTCTGTGATAATTTATGATCAAGTCAAACAGCAGATGTCTGAGTATTGGCTTGAATGTTCCTGAGTTAAAAGTTTGTGATAAAGTGATCTCGGCTAGACTGTTGGAAAGAAAAATGGAATCACAGTCACATGACTTTTACTATGGGGAAATGCTTAGAAAGAATTTGTTCTGAAACAAAATGATAGTGATGCAAGATCTAATACATAAGAAGGAATGGTAACATTGAGAAAAGAAAAGAGAGATAAACCAGTCTAAGCCAAGTTACCTGTAAAAAGTGTGGTTATTAAAAAGGACAACTGCAAGACTGGAAAGTGATTTCAGAGCCACAGGATTCTAAAGTACATGTTTTTGCAATGGAAGAAAATAATGTTAATTCTAGACTTTATATACATAGGTTACTAATGTAGCATTAAAAGGTGAAAATAGACTGCATAAGGCCACATCTTTCAAGGATGAAAAAGTACAATTAAATAAAATAAAAAATTAATCTAAAAGAAATGGTGAGAAAAAAATTAATATTATTGAAGAACAAGAATGCACAATAGTGCAAAGATTCACTGGTAAAAATAATCTAAATACATCCAATACAATACCTGTAACTGGACAATGTTTCCAGTAGAAGACAAGAACTGGAATGAAATAAACGTGGCTGGCTTTGTTTAAAAATCATTGGTCACACTTTTCATCTCAGCCCTCCAGAGGCAGACATAGTCTGATCTGTATGAGCTCAAGGCTAACCTGGGTTATACAGTCCAGACTAGCCAGGATTAGATGGTGAGAACCTGCTTCAAAAACAAAACAAACTAAAAGGAGAGATAATTTAAAATAAAGCTATAGTAAAACCAAATGTACAATAATAGAAACCAGTAAGTCAAATATATAGAGAGATATAGATATATGATTGTTGGTTTAGAATATTCTAATATGACAAAAATAAACTAAAATTTACCCTTACCCAATCTAGTCATTTGAGGAGCCTTGTATAATTCTATAATATATCCATTAGCACACATTTTAAGTAGGTATTTTTAAAAAATACATAAGAACTAAAAAGGGACATTAATAATTCATGATGTAAAGGGTATTTTCAATGTACTTTTCTCAATATTTGATAATACATATTCACAAAGTAGTAATGATATACAGAATATCTAATAAAAGACTATTAAAAAACTCTTCTGTGGAAATCTATAGAGCATTTTTCAAGTATCCATGGAATATTTATAAATATTGATCATATGTTTATGTTAAACTATGATGCTTCAATGCATTTCTAAGATTTCTATTATAAATAATAGATGACTGGACTTTAAACAATGAAAAACATAAATAAATTAAAACTACAAGTAGATTAAGAAACTTTTTATTATTATTATTTTTGCGACGTTTACTGAACTTTTAGGTAGGTATGTCAGAAGGAGACAGGCAGAGGGTAGAACTCCTGCATAGCAAGAGAGGGTCCCCTGAGGAAAGGATTTATTTAGCTTACACTTCCATATCATAGTCCATCACTGAAGGAAGTCAGGACAGGACCTCTATTAGGGCTGGAAACTGGAGGCAGGAGCTGATACAGAGAGCGTGGAGGTCTGCTGCTTACTGTGTTGCTCCCCATGGCTTGTTCAGCCTGTGTTCTTACAGAACCCAGGACCACCAGCCCAGGGATGGCACCACCTGCAATGGGATGGACCCTCATCCATCAGTCACTCATTAAGATGAGCTCTACAGGCTTGCCTACAGCCTGATCTTACAATGGACTCTCACTGGAGTCTAGCTTATGTCAAGTTGACATAAAACTAGGCAGCACAACTGTACATAAATGAATATATCAATTGAAGGATCTAAAATAGTATTTAAATATTCAATGTTTTTAATTTAATGAGAAAGGCTGGAATTTATTGAAATGGGTTTTTACCTTAAGAAAATAGGAAAGAACAGGAGCTGGGGATATAGCTCAGGGTTAAAGCTCTTGCCTAGTTTTATCAGGACCCTCCATTTAAGACCCAGCACTGTAAATTAATAAACACGGAAAATTAGATATAAAAAAACCCGTTAAGACTATAAAGATAGAAAAGACCCAAACACACAAGTAACAACAGATTCCAATGAAATCCAGATGGTCATTAGAGAATAGTATGAAGAAAACCTGGACAAATGAATAAATTTCTAAACACATATGACTTACCTAAATTAAATCCAAAAGATATAAATAATTTAACTAGGCCCATAGTGAGCAATGAGATTGAAGCAGTAATTAAAAGTTTCCCCACAAAGAAAAACTGAGGACCAGATGGAGTCACTACTGAATTCTATCAAACATTTTTTTATAAAAATAACTTTATTGTAATGGACTTGCACAGAAACAACAGCAGAAAACCAACCACTATGTAGCTAGATTAATCCAGCCTTTCAAACAAGCAGCTGCTCAGACCCAAAGTCTATACATCTCAATGAGCTCCAATACAGGTAAAATAACCATTCTGAGACCATGGAGATTTAGTTAGGATTTACACTTTAACTATCAATTACATTTCTATGTACTTATCCACCACAGAAAATGGAAAGGAAAAAAAAGCATGATAGTTAAAACCAGGAAAACAATAAATTTCATAACCGCGTCCACAACTCATGTGCCTTTATTTGCATCTGTTCTTCCTCTTCATCTGCACCTTTTCCAGTTTTTCGTCCTACATGCTCCTCATCATTCACTCAAGGAAGATGAAGGGAAAGAGAATAAACAAATTCATTCTGTGAGGCCAATATTATCTTCATAACAAAGCCAGATAAAGACACAAAAATGCCAACAAAATATTTGCAAACAGAATTCAAGAGCAGAATAAGAAGACCATATATCATGACATTATTAGTTCCATCCCAAGTGCCAGGGATGCAAACATGAGTTTTACATATATAAATCAAGAAATGCAATCTGATATATAAACAAGCCTAAGGACAGAAATTGGTAATCATAATAGATGCAGAAGAAGCATTTGACAAAGTTCAAGATAAAAGTTCCAGAAAAAACTAGGAATAGACAGAACATACCTCAAATACATACATAATCAGACCTATTAATAAGAAAAACTGAAAAATATTCATCTAAAACCTATAATGCAACAACGGTAGCCTCTACCCACTTTTCTTTTCAGACATCATGCCTGAAGTCTTACTGGGACAATAAGACAAGAGAGAGATAGACGAGAAGTAAAACTAGGAGATGAACACGCGTCCCTATTCAGTGACGGCATGATTGTATACTACAGCGTCTCTTATCCCGAAGGCTCTACCAGAAAAGCCTCAGGCTCAGGATGCTAAGACATCTTATAAAGATCAATAGCTTTGACATATGTCAATAATACACTTGCTTAGAATTTAGGAACTATGTCCTATTTAAAGTAGTGTCTCCAAAATAAAGAGCCTAGAAATAAGCCTCATCAAGGAAGTGAAAGACCTTTATAAGCAACACTATTAAGCAGTTGGAAAACAGGAATTAAAGAAGATGTTACGTAACAGAGAAAACTTCCATGTTCCTGAACTTATATTGGGAAAATGACTACAGTACCAAAGGATATCTATACACTCTATGTAATTCCCACCAAAATTCTAACGGCATTATTTATAGGCCTGAGGGGAAAAAAAATCCAATAATTTATATGAAGACACAAAAGAACAAGAATAATCAAAGCACTCCTAAGCAGAAAGAACATTGCTGAAGTAACACAATCCCTGATCTCAAATTGTGCTGCAGAACTAGAGTGACTGGACAATATGGTATTGTTACAAAACAAACAGACATGTAGACAAATAGGGTGGAATAGAGGGCCCAGGAATAAACACACATAGATACGGCCACCTAATTTTTGATCAAAACATGCACTTGGATGGGGAAGGAGGAAGCCTGTTCCACAAATGGTGCTAGCAAAAGTGAAGATCTTACTGTAGAACAATAAAATCATTTTCCACTATATATAAAAATTATTCAAAATCCGTGATACTCAGTAACCTTAATTTAAAACCTGAAATGCTGTAAGTCGTAGAGGAAAACATAAAGCATATACTTAAGTTATTGGTATGAGGAAGAACTTTCTGAACAGAACAGGAAATAGTCCCAAGAATCAACAAATAGTGCTACATAAATTGAATATGTTTCTGTTCAGCAGCTCCCTTTTTCATTAGCAGAGTGAATACTTGGCCTAGAGAATGGGAGCAAATCTTTGCCAGCTATACCCCATACAAGGGGTTCATGTCTGTAATAAAGAACTGAAAAAAATTAAACAAATTAAATTAAAGGGAAATTAATAATCAATAAATAGTGTAATGAAATGGACAGACCTTTGAAGAAGAAATACAAATGAATGATAACACTTTTAAAAAGGTTTACCATCCTTAACTAGGAGGAAAATGCAACTTAAAACAGCTTTGACATTTCATTTTGCCTATCAGAATGGCTAGAATAAAAAAAATAAATAAATGATAAATCCAGCACTTGGGAGACAGAGGCAGGAGGATCTCTGTGAGTTCAAGAACAGCTTGATCTATACAGTGAGTTTCAGGCCAGCTAAGGCTACAAAGTTAGACCCTGTCTCAAAAATAAAATGGTAACAGCAAAACAAAGTGAAAACATTATTCAGTGAATATGGGAGTGTGAACTAGTTCAGCCACTATTTTCGCTAAAAATTAGAAGTAGAACTGCCATATGACAAAGTGTACCAGTACTGTGCATATGTCTTACCACAAAGATATATGGGTAGCTGCACTTATTCCTGCATTACTCACGACACAGACATGAAAACCATCTTAATGTCTATCAACAAAAACCAGATAAAAATGTCACATGTGTAAGCATTTGATTTTACTCAGCTATTAAAAAAAAAAAAGAAAGAAAGAAATTTGCAGGAAAATGGATGTCTCTGGAAAATAGTATATTAAGTGCCCCAGACAGGAAAGCCAAAACTCAGGTGTTCTCTACTGTATTCAGACTGTTTTAATAAGGATATGTCAGAGTGGGTGGAGGCTATGAGAGACGATAGGAGAGGACGAGAGACGTTGGGAAAGGCAGGCTAGGAACCAAAGGAAAAAAGTGAAAAGGAGGTTACAGGAGGGTATGAATAGACACAAGGATGGGAATGAGAATGGGGGAAAGATGCAAAGAGGGAAAAAAACAGCAGAAATTATTTGTACTTCATACTAATTAAAAAAAAAATAAGCCGGGGGTGGTGGCGTATGCCTGTGATGCCATCACTCAGGGAGGCAGAGGTGGGTGGGTCTCTGTGAGTATGAGGCCAGCATGGTCTACAAAGCGAGTTCCAGGACAGTCAAGGCTACACAGAGAAACCCTGTCTCAAAAAAAACAAAGCAAACAAACAAAAAAAAATGAAAGAAAAATATAAAAAATAAATAAATAAAAGAGTAAATGCTAAAAAGGCAAGCAAAATGCCTCAGTATATAAAAATAATTCTAAAAATCTCTAGAAATCCAGTTGTTTACATTTAGCATCCTCTTAGAGGATCTAAATAGTACCTTAGGTATGGGAAAAGAGGGGGTTGAGGAATGGAGAAAGGGGTGAGACTAGGTAACTAAACAAATAATGGCAAAATCATTCATATTTCTAAGACAATATTAGTGCTACATCAATATTAATAAGCTAATTGAATGTTTATATAATAGAAAAGGTTAGAAAAATGTGATTTAAATGACCCTTGGCTGGCAAGTTAGCTAAACAGGTTATGGTACCGGACACCACGTCTGCTGACTTGAACTCGGTCCTGAGAATCCACGTGATGGAAGGAAGGAACAAGCTCTGGTAATTTGTCCTCTGACCTCCACACACCCACCATGGCGTGTGTGTGTCCCCTCCCTAACCCAAACTCCATACTGAACAAATGAATGAAAAGTTTTATAAGTTATAAAAGACCAATCCGCAGTAAAACCATCTTTATACATAGTGATATAAAGATAAATGTAGGTAGTTTCCGGCAAGCTGGAAGTCTTCTAAGATACTGATGACCACGCAATTGAAAGGCCAGGCACATAACGCTGAATATTTAATATAAAAGATTGCAATGTAATAAAAAGGCAAATTTTTCTCAAATTGATATACAAATAAATTATGTAGAAGTCACATGCTCAATAAAATTGTCTTATAATTATAACAGGATGATTATGAAGAATTTGGAAGAACAAAGAAAAAGTTACAGCCAGATTAATACTGAAGAAAAATTTGAGAAACCTTTAACCTGGCAGCAAAATTTGTAAAACAATGTTATTAGTAGTAATTTTATAATTTTCCAGTTAGCAATACTTAATTCATTCTGGCAAAATGTGTTAATAAAATATGATAAAATTAAAAAAATTAGACAGATATGTACGTGAAAACCTATTTCCTTTGTGCCCATTAATTGGGGTAATGTCAGACACCCACGACAAAGAAGAGGTAATCCAGCCAACTGTAAGCTTCACATGGGATGCTTGAAAATGCAGAGTGCAAAGACTAAAGGTGACCTATCCTTTTCAAAAAATCTTATTTTGGGGTGTCTAGGAGCTCTACACAAAGTGGGTGTGCTGTTGTCATAGGCAGCTTGGGGGAGTCAGCTCTTTCCTTTGACTCTGTGGGCTGTGGGGATGGCACTCAAGTGCTCAGGCTTGGCAGCAATTGCCCTTACTAGCTGAGCCACCACACAGCCTCGGCCATGTGGCTTCTCTACTTTTATGCTCAGGTTTTGCAAAGCAGAGGGAGTCTTGAGAAAACCAATCGAACACAAAAGTCACTGTGTCGTGATAATATTCTGAGAGGAGACAGTCCTGCCTGTGCAGACTTTCTGGCCAGCAGTTTCCACATTCCTCCCCACACTCCTTGCTGCCGGCAAGGCCTTCCCAGAACCACCTGTAAGAAAAGGACTTCTCGTTTTTTTACGGCTGACCATGGAAAAGCATGAGCGGCAAGAAACAGAAAGACACCGAACAGAAGACGTCAGAAAGGAAATTTCCTTCTGAAGATGTTTCTGGGGCCTTTCACCTGGGAGTTTGGTTTAATGAACGCCAGTATTTCATATATGCAGGACTGACATTAGATATTGTATTTTTGTTGTTGAGAAAAGGAGGTTTATTGTTTCTGACAATCTGGCAATTTTTTTGTTAATAAGTTATTTGTTGGAAATCAAGATTTGAACTTCTTCAAATGGCTGTGACCTCTAGATAGAGCAAAAACGTTACATTCCTACATCATTAAAAAGAAATGATTTAGTTCTATATGAATTATTGAGTCTAGTCCAATAAACATGATTCATATATGAGTGTTTTGCCTGTATGTATGTCTGTGCATAAAATGTGTGTGGCACCTAAGGAGGCCAAAAGAAGGTAGTAGATCTCTTGGAACTAAAGTTACAGATAATTGTGAACTGTCATATGTGTGCTGGGAATCAAACCCAGTTTTTGGACTAGCAACCAGTGCTTTTAACAGCTGAGCTATCTCTCCAGCTCCCAAAACCTTATATTTATAAAAAGTGCAGGAAACACTTTAAATAAATGACTGACAGAAGGCCTGGGACTGGGACTCAGTGGTAGGCCTCCTGCTTAGCAGAAGGTCCTAGGTTCAATCCCCAGCACCAAAACTGTGATCAAGTAATCAAAAGTTAAATTTCAGCAAACCATTTTGGGAAACATTTACATTATCTAAAAAGCATGTAATTGGTGTCCGATATTTTCCCTTTAGATACACACATGCCGTGGGATATACGTTCTAGACTTCATGTGAACCTGTTTATAGTAAAAAAATGATTTTTATTTTATTTGTATTAATTACAGTTTATTCCCTTTGTATTCCAGCTGTAGCCCCCTCCCCTACTTCCTCCCAATCTCACCCTCCCTCTCTCTTCTTCTTCTATGCTTCTTCCCCAGTCCAATGATAGGGGAGGTCCAAAGGGAACACAAACATTTATAGTAGAAGTGACAACATTTTATAATATATACCTAAAATAAAACACTACATAGACTGTAAAATACCAAGAGCAGCTAAACACATTGATGTGGGTAATTCTAAAATAATAATAATAAAAAACTGTTGAGTGAAACAGTAAGCAAATACTATTGGTGATAATAGAAATGCAAAGAAAACAAAAGATATAGTGACTTTACAGTAAAAAACATCCATAGTTCCTAGGTAGAAGGGCAAACAAGCATAAACAATCAAGTATGAGAATTTTCTAACTGAGTTCTTTAAAAACTTCATTTAAAATATATGCTAGAATAACATCTCATCAGGAAGTTTTATCATATGACACATGCTTTTTGAAAAGACTCTTGTATTCCCCAGGATGGCCTCAAATTCACTATGTGCCAAACAATGACCCTGCAGTTCTGACCCCTCTGTTTCTACCTCCAGAGTTATGAACTTACAGGCATGAACAATCTGCCATGTTTATATGGTGCTGAGTTTGATACACAGAGCTAGGCGTACCAGGCAAGAACTCTTCTGGCTGAGTTAGAACACATTTTATTTGATTTGAGAAACAGGCAGGCTCTGCCAGATCTCTCCAGACAGAAAACACAGTGAACATTCTGTGTTTTGACTCTTGTGTAGTACACAATAGAATATTCTGATGCCGTCAGGGAAGCCACGCCACTCCCGGGAGGTATTGATGGAATGTGAAATGGGCCATAAGAAAGAAGATAGAGGGATAATTTCTTGGGAAAATGCTGAAATTTGACACAACGAAGAAGCACAGGTATGAAACAAGTGTTTGCATTTTATTGCATGCAATTAAAGGTCACAGTGGAATCTCGTGCAAAACAGCAAATAAACCATAGATACTCATCTATGTTTGTGAAAACTGAAAACATAGACAGAAGCAGGAACACATGGAGATAGGATAGAAAGCTAGTATCGGAATCGTTATGAAAGATTCTTTAAGCATAAATAAAAGATATAAGGCAAGGAACAGAAATAGTTTTAAGGGGAGATAGTGATTTTGTTTGTTTGTTTGTTTCCCTATTTATTTATTTGCAAGATAAAGATGAAAAGAGAATCTAGCTTGATTCCTGATGCCATGAGGGTCTGAGCAGTTCTGCCATTTCTCTGAAATAGGGACGTTGGGTGGTGGTGAGGTGTGGCTATGGTATTAAACATACAGTAAAAGACATTGTGTTTCTGTCACATGACACAACATAACAGTGGGTGGTTTGCTTTGATAATCTTACAAAACATCTAGGTATTTGTTACATGCCAGATACAATGATTAACTGTGATGAGGGAAGAAATCAGACACTATAGGATCACAACTTCACGTAGTGTGCAAGAAAAACAACAGTCACCAAATGGTTATTTTAAAAACAGTCACTCATCAAGCAGTTTTCAAGTTGACTGTAACTGAGTGACTGAAAATTATATTTCAGAGCGTGTAATCTCTGGAGCCTGCTCTTTGGGTAAAGTTTTCCATGAGCTCTGATAGTACCAGGCAGAAAAGTTCTTACCAGAAGACAGGCTGCATTTCCTCACACACGAGGACTACTCAGCTCCACTGGAGTGATGCATCCCCCCCCCCCATGCTCCAAGATGGCTCCATGTCTCCGTCTAGACATGTGCTCCAATTTCTTTGGAAATTCTTCTGGTAGTGCCCAAGAGCACTACCAGTGGAAGTGTGGTGTCATAGCACATCTCTGTAGACACTTGGCAGTTATCAATTCTTGGCAGGAATCAATTCTAGCTTTGCAGGAAGGCTGGTCTTGAGCCCTCAGTATCTCATCACCATATATCAAGGCGCAGTTGCATCTCATTTACCCACAGTAGACCTCTCAGACGCAGACCCTGCAAAGGACTTGTCCTGACAATGAGGTAAGAGTGTAAATCTGTGTCTTTTACATCAGCAGCCATAAGAAGGGAACACTAATGTTTTGTTTGTTTGTTTGTTTTATTGGTTGATTTTTTTTCCAGGACACAGCTATTTACTCTTGGCACAGTTAACTTCTAAATTCCCGGGTATGTCAAACACTGAACTTGGGCAGGGGTGTTCAAACCAAACAGTCCAGTCAATGAAAACAACACAATGAAACATGACTTCTTACTGTGGAGTTGAAAGGTTTGCATTTTAACTTAAAGCAGTCATTCTGTATGCAATCAATTTCCAGAATCTCTTGAGTTCATAACATTTCCAGGAAGAGTGCCAAAGTGAAAAGGTGTATCTGGGTTGTAGACTCATGCATTATTCTTTATTTATGCATTATATCATACAAGTCCATGCAACTACACCTTTAACCTCATCATTTTAAATCTTGCAGGATTCCTTCCTGCAATGAACATTCTTTACCAGTTCAGATCACTGCTTTTTACCTGTGTCAAGTCTACGTGAAAAGAACATTCTTTAAAATCAACCTGATATACACTTGCTGGTATATGTACATATATCTTTCAGCATACTCACTTATCCTTTGATATCTATGAGAATTAGCTCCCTGCAGAGACCAAATTTAGAGATGCTCAAGACCCCTGTAGAAAATGGCATACTTGTGTGTAACCTACACAATCCTCTTTGTGCCACAAATCATTTATAGGCGATTTATGATACGTGCTACAATGTGAATTTCACCTAGTTATTGTCCTGGTTTTAATTTGTTTTGTTAAAACATTTTTGAGATTTTAATTGCTGGTTGAATTTATGGATGTAGAATCTGAGGGTACAGAGGGTTGGCCATACTTTTATGATATTTAAGAAATAGAACACTAAGTCCTAAGAAGAAAAAAAAATTCACTGTGACAAATGTCTTTCAATATAAAGCCTTTTAAAACCTGTATCATAGTTTTATGTAATGCACATTAATATATTATGACTTTTAAAACCATGTAGGCCAGAAAAAAATTTACAAGTATCAATAGGAGTCATTTGACTAGTACATAAATGTATACAACTGACAGTCAGTGCCCAAAACATTATATGGTTTATTCTCTCTTGCTTTTGCCCTCTCACACTACTTTTACAGAGGAGAAGGCCATCCCTCTTGTCCACCTCTGGTTTCTACTGGTTATTGGTCAAGGCAGAAGAGACATTCCAGAGAAAAACAGTCCCTCCCTGGAGCACTGGTTATGTCTATTTCCTGTTGCTTCTGAACCTGGATAGGGAGGCAGCTTTCAGTGAAGTTGTTCTGTTGGGTGTATTAGTATCACAAAGATAACACTTGGGCTCAACCACATGCTAGTTAAGGTAAGTGAGGTTCAGGGCATTAATATGACGTAAGGCAGTCAAGCCTTTTATAAAACTCAGGACACTTTCTTTTGCTGAGGAGTTTATTGTTTTCTCCAATAACTTATTGAAACATTTGTTAATAAAAGAAAAGACAAAACATTTTATAGAAAGTTCATGTTATTTGCTGTAATTTCACTATGTTCTAGCAGGGAGTGATTGGTATTACTTGAGGATTTAATAAATCTCTTAACTTCTCATGTCAACATTACCTAGTTCCCTGGCCCTTCCTTCTGAAAGCATTCTCCACTTTCTCCCTTTAGCCCTGCACTCTTCCTTAACATGTAATCCATATATTTCTCAAATTTTGGTTCCCTGTTTCCACAACACTGCACTATCTCTGACTATTCCATCCCTCTTTTATATGTGTTTCTTACTAAGTAAAACAGCATCCCTCCTTTCTGTCTTTGCTTCCATATTGTAGCTAGACATGCTCATTGTTTTAATTTCAGCTTTGGGCTCAAACCTATACCAATGGCCCAATACATTTTTTTATTTCCCTTTTATCTGCAGGAGCTTTAGTATGCAGGAGCTTTAGTATGCAGGACCTTTAGTATGCAGGAGCTTTAGTATGCAGGACCTTTAGTATGTAGGACCTTTAGTATGCAGGACCTTTAGTATGCAGGACCTATGTTCCTATGGGCTTGTATGTCTGTTCCCAACATTGCCTCAGTGTGACTAGGCTGGGAACATACAAGTAACCTTTGGCAATTTAATTCTTTCACTAAATTATGTTTGGGACTAAATTTTTACCTCAAGAGCCTCTTAATCCTTCTACTCATCTAATTCTCAAAGCCAACATTAGCCACCACAGACTTCATTCTCTCATTTCCCAAAATTTTCAATAAACATTTTAAGCATTATATTTACAATGACATAATTTCATCTCATTTTGCTATTTATGTTGACTTCCTGGTTGACTGTCTCAGGATGTACCAATTTATAAAAATGCACATTCTTTTGCACGCTTAGCTGTTTAAAAATATTCAAAATAGGGCTTGTGGAGGATGGATGATTGAATAAAGTAATCAGTGTACAAGATTGAGGACATGAGTTCAGATCCAGAATACTCCCAAAATGTTGAGCGCATGATTCTATTACCCAGTGTATTGGTTTGTTTTTATCATCTTGACACAAACTAGACTCAGTAAAGTAACCTCTTTGGAAGGAAAAGCCTTCACATGGGTAAGTTTTCTGGGCATTGTTTTTTGTTTTTTTGTTTTTTTTTTTTTTGAATAATGATTGATGTAAGAGGACACATTCCATTGTGGGTGATGCTACCTTTGGGCAGGTGGTCCTGAATTTTATGAGAAAGCAAACTGAGGGAGACAGGGGAAGACAGCCAGGAAACAGCCTTGCTCCATGGCCTCTGCTTGGAGCAAGAGATCCTGCCCCAGGTTCCTGCTTTTGTTCTTACTCTAAATTCTACCAGTGTTAGACTGTAGTGTGAAAGTGTAAGCCAAACAGAATTGTCCTCCTATGTTACTTTTGGTCAGAACAGAAAGCAAACCTAGAAGGTAATATGGACAATTAAGAGCTCATTAAACAGATGTAGAGTAAAGATTCTCCCCAAGGAAAGCTCAAAGTCACCAGGAGTAGAGGAACACACAGAGAAATCCATCAACATGACTGAAATGTGGAAGTCATTAAATCATGCCTATGCTGTGTTTCTCTGTGTGGAATAAAAGTTTCTCATTATCCATACAGTGAGTGTATCAGCATGCACAAGAGCAAAAGACAAACTTCTTCCCCATAAGCAGCTTATGTTTTTGTCATGGCACGGTCACCTTCTTTTGTGTTAACCCAAAGGCTAGTACAATGGTGAAATATTTCGAAGAAATAAAGTCCTTACAAATGAGCCAGACACATACCTAGTGCTATCTATTCTAACCTGGGTTGCTTGGGGGAAATAACACTGGATATATTTTAGTCACTGAGGGGTCTTCTGCAGGTTTCCAGTGCAGCAGCTTTCTAAGGAATGCTCAAGAGTACTGTTGGCTCTATAGTAGTTTGTCCAGGCACTGATTAGGGGAGCTAAGCCCTTAGCAAGTTTGAACTGCACTATAAGAAGTTACAGGCAGTCAATTTTCTGTGCCTGTGGCTTAATGGTAATTTTTATTATCTTCTTTACCAAGGATATAGAGATGGTTTTCACTTTATTCATATAGGATCCTCTCAAATGTAAATAGATGAACAAAAATTGAATAAACCACCAAATAGACCTCATACTTGATGTGTATATGTGAATGCTCACATATGTTTATATTGATACACGTATAAAGAGGAAAAACTAGGATAGAAATAAGTTGTTTTCTTAAATTGAGAGGAGAAATGATGATAAAAATCTCAATATGTAGCTTAAGTATCTAAAATCCAACTTAAACATTATCTCCACTTGGGTGTGGTGACTGGACGTCCATGGAGGTGGGATACTGAGGTCCTCACAGTCAGTGTACCTTCTTACATGACTCAGAGCAAAGTTTGGGTTCACTGGGGATAATTCTGGCCGCTACACTGAGGAGCTGCTGCTGGAATCCAGCAAAAAGGCCTTTGAACATTTTACTTGTACAATGACATTCTTTTAAAGAGGAGTTGTTTGGTCTAAAATACCAATAGAGCTAAGATTAAGAAATTGTGGCCCAAACTGGTAATGGTGGTATATGCATTTAATCTCAGTACTCAAAAAACTGAGGTAGATGGATCTGTGTAAGTTCTAGGGCAGTCTGGTCCACAGAGTAAGTTCCAGGACATCCAGAGCTATGGACAAGGACTCTGCTTAAAAAAAACCAACATATACATAATAAATAAATAAATACATAAATAATTTGTGCTCTATCATCACAGTTAATGATGAAATGTTTTTGTTGTTGTCATTGTTAAGTATTTACTATATGCTGCCCACAGCGCTAAACAATTTCTGAGCAATATTTCTTTAACCATAAAATATTTCTAAGTATGTGTTTTCTTTTGCACGTTATGAAATTGAGATGCTAGGACGGAAGTGTTGGACTTTCCCCCAACACTCATACTTGAAGACATCACGTACACAGTAGTCTGTAGTCTTTTTTTTAACAATTTATTCACTTTACATCTGGATTGTAGCCTCCTCCCACATCTCCTTCCAGTCCCACCCTACATTCCTTTTTCTCTCCATCCACTTCCCCCAGTCCTCTGAAAGGGGAGCTCTCCCCTCCTGCCATCTGACCTTAGCTTATCAGTCATCCTCTTCCTCTGTGGCTTGGTAAGTCCGCATAGCCAGGGGAAAGTGATCAAAGAGCAAGCAATTGAGTTCATGACAGAGGCAGCCCTTGCTCCCCTTATTCTGGATCCCACATGGAAACTGAGCTGTCTATTGGCTACATCTGAACAGGGGTTCTAGGTCTTCTCCCTGCATGGTCCTTGGTTGGTGCATCAGTCTCTTCAGGGACCCCTGAACTCAGATATTTTAGCTTTGTTGGTCTCCTTGTGGAGCTCTTGTCCACTTCAGGTTCTTCTAGGATAACCATACTGAAAATCTACAGACCTAAAGAAGCTAAACAACAAGGAAGACCCAATGAAGGACACTTAAATCTCATTCAGAATGACAAACAGAATAGACAGCAGAAGCAGTGGAAAATAGGGAACAGGATTGGGAGCCTATCATAGAGGTCCTCTGAAAGGCTCCACCCAACAGGGGATAGAAGCAGATGCTGAGACTCACAGTCTGAAGAGGTGAGTCCTGTGCCAGGTGGTCAGATCTTGAGAGGTTTGGCCTCATCAATAGGATTAGTTTCATTATAAAAGCGATGGGGGCAAGCTCATTTGCACTCTGAGATACATGGACTGTGTCATCAATAAAGAGCAGAGCTTCACCAGACACCAAATTTGTCAGCACTTTAATCTTGGACTTTGGAGCCAGCATAACTGTAAGGAAGAGAGCTTTACTTGCTCCAGTGACAGAGCTAGAAATTGTTGAGAGAGGATTTACTTCAGCTACCACATTCTTACAGCCTCACAATATCTCAATAACAGGAAAGTCATCATGATCTGATTCTAAATAACTTTCTGTTAAAGATTATTGTCTTATTTGGCTTCTTTAGCCTGAAAATATAATTGCATCCCCTGAAACAGATGAAATGGTGTAACATTTACTAAGATTCATTTGCATAGCAAAATCGGTTATATAATGAACAAAAGATTACCTTAATCTGATTGAAAAAATAAGCCCTCTGTCTGATTTATACCTTGGAGTGCTAGAAGTGCAATTTAAAATGCTTTGACCTCTTTTAATATAAAATATACAAAGTACTTATCTCTTGTCAATTTTGTCAGTAACTTATTCAGTCGTGATTGGGAAAAATATTTAAATATGTATAGATGGATGATTGCTTTGGGTAGCTTTGTGTTGTTATAATAGGATGCTGTAGACTAGATTATTTATAAATAATAAGACTGCATTTGGCTAATGTTCAGGAGGCTAGTAAACATAAGGCTGAAGAGGCAAGTGTTTTCTTACTGTGCCATCTGAGGGTAGAAGGGCAAGAAAGCACATTCACACATGCATGTAACAAAGAGATCAGACTTCTACTCCGAACCTTTTTATAATTAACGCTAATTCATTCATAAGAGTGGAGTCGTTATGACCCACTGCTCAACACTGTTGCTTTGGGTTAAGTTCCTACCACATGGTTTTTGAGGGAGATACAGTCAACAACAGTAATGACTAAGAGAACTTAGCAGTTGAATGAAAGAGGAATGTTTAACAACAATGACAGACACTCATAATTCAGAAGAAAACTCTCACTGTGAAAGACAAAACATCAAGTGAGGTATGATGAAAGGGTAAAAAGCCACGGTGTCAAGCACCAGGACAGAGAGAAACTAGGAAATGATAACTGTAATTTAAGCATTTCTCTCCCCCCCCCTTTTTTTTCTTTAGGGACATCTATCAATTCCTAAAGAGATGTCTGAGAGCCTGAAATTTAGCAGTACATTTGACAGCTTTGCAAAGCTTCAAAAGAGAAAGAGTCAGGGGCCAGAAAGGTTTGAGGGAGCAATCCTTCCAAAGTGAGGCTGGGGAGGCCTTTACTTTGTGATAAAACCCCAAAGGGCTATCTATGCAGTTAGATAAAAGAAAAGACAAACAAACAAAAAGAAAACAAAACAAAAAAACGGTAACTTCTCTTCTAGAAACTAAATTGCAGGTTAGAAATGATCTTAGGTTTTAATAGCCATGATAAAAACACTAACCAAAACTAGCTTAGGGAGGAAAGGGTTTGTTTCATCAGACAACTCTCAGGCAGCATTCTATGACTGAGAGAAGCCCAGACAGGAAGCTGGAGGTAGAAAGTCAATTGCACCATGTGGCTTGCTCAGGCTGCCATTTTCTACAATTTAGAACTACCTGCCCAAGGTGGGCTGGACACTTCCACATTAATTATGACTTAAGAAAATGCTTGACAGACTTGCTTTCAGGACATTCTGATGATGTAATTTTCTCAACTGAGGTCCAGACAACCAAGTTGAAAACAAATAAATAAATAAACAAACAAATAAATGAATAAAAATAAAAATTAAAAAATTAAAAAATTCAGCACAGATATGTATCCCTGCAATTGGGTTAAAATAATTCAGTATTGTATTTTCTTATTACTAGTAAAAAGATAACATAAATTTTCTAAGGAGAAATATATTATACTAAGCTTAGAGCTAATTATATATGTATATATATATAATATGTTATATATATATATGATTTCCAGCATTTAATAAAAAACAGCTAGGTCTCTGCACAGAAAACAAGAACAGAAACAAAACTTTAAAGAAATTATAGAAAATGGAAATAGACCAAATAGCAGTAAGTGATGGAATGATCAGAAAACTATTTTAAAATAATTACACTTATTATATTTTTAAAATATTAAATACGGGGCTGAAAATACTGATATGCAACTAAAAGTGAAAAGAAGATGGCCCAAGTCAATGTCGAACAAAGAACAGCCTTTGAGGAAAAGTAGAAAACTAAAATGACGTACTGAGAATCCAAAGGGTAAGAAAAGAAGAAACATATTAGGTAGAGTGTGTTCAGCACCCAGTATTACAGCCACAGAAAGAAAGAGAATGTGGGAGGGGAAATAGTCAAAAACAATACCTGAGAATTTTGTGAAATATTTTGAATCATAGTCTTAAAAACCTTAAATTGAGAAGGATGAGAGGGAGAGAGGGAGGGATAAGGGAGGGACAGAGGGACAAGAGACTGAGAGATGGAGGGAAGTGAAAGAGAGGAAGAGAAGACTCATTGTATCTTTATATACAACTTAGTAAATATGTTGAAAGTCAGATTAGAAGAAAAACTTTACCAGAGAAAAGGGGGCGGGATTCAGGAGGCTGCTCATCTTGTCTTCTGTATTGTCTCTTGTTCCTGATTCTTTCTATTTATGTACCTAGTTATGTTTCACCGGGTACTGGAAGTTATCTATGAAACAATAATTTTCTCCTGGGAGGACTTCTTCTGCTTGCTCACAGTGAGAAAAATAACAATCTTAAATTCTAAGTGCTAACAATAAGGACGATTGATGGTTAAATTCTTATGAAGAATAAATGACTAGACAATGGAAGAACAAATTTCAAAGTTTTCGGGGGCATGGTATACGTTTCAGTGTGCGTGTTCGTGTGTGTGTGTGTGTGTGTGTGGCAGGTGTGAGATCACAGCAGCTATCAGAGGTAGAGCACATAACTGTTGAGCTTGAATTCTTGGAGCTGATTCCATAAGGGGAGTGTTATGAGGAAGAAGATAAATTAAAAAATGTTTGTTACCAACAGTCCCAAATCAATATATATATATATATATATTAAATGGTGTCTCACAGATGAAAAAGAATGTAGGACACAGCTCAGAAAACAAAAAGTAGTAACGACGACCAATATAGGTAAATATAAATGAATATATATGAAATATATGTGAAACAAAGAATCCCAGACCAGTGAGATTGCTCAGGAAGTGTGCTGCCTGTCCCAGACCCAGATGAGAGAGAATTCACATGATGAGAGAGAACTGATTCCCTCAAGTTGTCTTCTGACCTCCACATGTTGCCATGGAAAACTCCTGGAGACCACTCCCCCTAAATATAAAATAAAAGAATGAAAACTTTAAAAATAAGTTATTTAAATAATCACTTTAAAAGACATATGACGAGAACATTAACTAGCACTATTTTTATTTATTTATTTTTTATTTTTTAACTTTTTTTAATTACACTTTATTCACTTTGTATTCCCCTATAAACCACTCCCTCCTCCCCTCTTAATCTTACCTTCCCTCCTCCTTTTTCACACATGCCTCTCCGAAAGTCCACTGATAGGGGAGGTCCTCCTCTCCTTCCTTCTGATCCTAGTTTATGAGATCTCATCAGGAGTGGCTGCATTATAATCGTCTGTGGCCTGGTAAGGCTGCTCCCCCCTCAGGGGGAGGTGATCAAAGAGTAGGCCAATCAGTTTATGTCAGAGGCAGTCCCTGTTTCCATTACTATGGAACCCACTTGGACTATGTTTATATAGTATTAATTAAGAAATCCTAGTTGATGCCATAAGGCAGTAGCAAAATTCCTATAAAGTTTGGAAAAGAGAAAATAGAATTGTATATTATTTGCAAATGGCCTGTTTTGTTCCTAGTAAAAAAAAATAAAATATGCTATAGGTACATTGTTAGAATCATAAAATTTTTCTAATAAGTTGAAATATGTCAGTCCAACCTGTAAAGCCAATTTCATTCCCATAAATCAGTAACAAAAACAAATTTGTACACCATGAGAACTCCTTCATGGGTTCATACTGCAGAGCATACAGGAATAAAGGAGGCTTTGTAGTCTTTATTTACATAGACTGCTTTTAATTCGACATACCTTTAAAGAATATATTACCTACAAAATAATCTTTATGGGCTTGAGTGGTTAAAGGTGCTTGCGACCAAATCTGATGAACTGATTTTAAGCTCCAGACCCTATGTGCTGGAAGGAGAGATCTGATTTCCACAAGTTGATTTTTGACCTCCACATGTGTGCTACAGGGTGTGTGTGGCCACAGAATTACACATACATACACAATCGATAAAGGTAAAATAATAAATTAAAATGCCCACACCAAAACGACCATAATATCTTACAGATCTCAGCAACTTGAAAAACCCTAAAATGCCATAGTTTGGAAAGGTTTGGAATTTGGGCTTAATCCTATGCTATTGTTGTGTCTCCACTCCAAAATCTGTATACTGAGATTCTATTTCCTAATAAAAAGATGTTAGAACATGAAATGTTTGAGAGGTGATGTTGAGATAAGGCCATGGATGTTGGACTTCATATGGAGATTAGTGTTCTGATGAAAAGCAGAGTCTTCATCCTTACCCAGCTCCTGGGAAATGGCCCTCACCTAAAATGTAACCGTGTGGACACTCTAGGCTCTGGGAATTACAGACTCTACCGTGCTCAGAACAGATCTTTCCTGTCGGAGCCACCCAGGTAGTGACAATACACACACTGTATTACAGCAGCCTGGATCGGAACAACTCCCTAAACTTCACCTCAGTACCCACAATGGCAACTATCTTGCGCTTTTTTTTTCTTTTTTTTCAATGCAGTTTATTCAGGAACCTTGAACAATTATCGGACCCTGGGGAAAGCCAGCCCACAGCTTAAAGAGCCTCTGGGTAGCCAACCCCAGCGTGCCACGTGGGCAATGCAGATAGGTCCACATACATGGAAGCAAGCCAGATCCTCAGCCTTAGCCAAATGTGGAGTTTGTGACAGAGAGCACTCACCATCAGGAAGGTGGAAGCCGGAAACCAGCTCCATCTTTAAGGCGCGGCATTACGCAGCTCTCTACAGTTCCCCCTTTTTGTTTTAGACGCATCAGGCAAGAGTAGAGGTGTGATCTCTGATATTAGAAATAAATTGGGACTTCGTACTGATGTTCATTTAGGTGTCATCCACCCAAAGAGCATCAGACCCATCTGATACCTTTTTCTCAGAGGCGGGACCTGGGGCATCAACCCGCATGCAATCAGATATGCTCTTCTCTGGGTCAAAAGCGGCTGACCCTGAGTGCAGTGCTTAGCCTCGCTGCATTACGCTGTTGTGAGACTCTAATCTTGCATATACACCACAGGCAAACCAAGGAGACCAACACCAGAAGGCCTGCTAACGCTCCCATGCCCGCCCATTCCTTCAGATGATTCATGGCTGCAGCAATCCAGGAAAACATGGAGTTAGTCAATTTACATGGAGCATGTCTCGCCCCTGGGGGCAATGGTCTCCTGAGCCTACTCAGACCTTGGACACCACCGCTAGTTCTAGAACTGATGCAAGATGTTCCAACGAGGGGGTTAAGGCTTCTCATAATATTTCCTATAAGCCCACACCTGTTTGTTTATATCCCCCATTTTTATTCATTATTAGCCAGATAGAGCCAAGTAATTGTGGTAATGATACTTGCTTTTTTGCCCAATGCTGGAATGCTAGTAAATTTACTAGCTGGTTACTCGCATGCCTCGCTGGGTGCCTGTGCCTATTGATGCCCCTCACGCTATGACTCTCTTCAGACAGAAAAGGGATCTTGGAATTACAGCCGCCATTGTTACTGCCATCTCATTGGCGGCTGTTGGAGCTACCACGGCGGCATTAGCCAGGAGTCATACTATGCAGACTGCTCAGACCCTGAATAATCTTTTAGCCAATGTAGCTCATGCCTTAGATGTACAAAAAGGAATTAATGCTCAACTATCAACTAAAAGGAGGCTTGATGGTGTTCAATCAGAGGATTGACCTCGTGCAGGAGCAAATTGATACCCTATGGCAAATCGCTCAACTTGGCTGTCAATGAAAGTATGCTGGACTTTGTGTCACTAGCATACAACATGAGAATTTTCCCGGTGCTGCAAATCTGTCTAAACAATTGTCTAGCTATATTTTAGGTAATTGGACTGGAGAATTCGATACTATGATGGAGCAGCTGAGAGTGGCCATTATCACAGTAAGTTCTACCAAAGTGGACGCAGGACTAGCCACAGGATTATCACCATGAATCGCTTTTTTTTTTTTCCATCTCAGCTTTTGTTTCATCTCATCCGAGGCATTGCTCCTTGGGCATCATGGATTGTCAGAGGTGGAAGAAATCCCTGATTACCTGATTAACTTCCTACTAATGAACTAAGGACCAAGGAAGCCGATTCACTTGCTTTGAATACCTGTACACACAGGGGGACAATGCCAGTCCAGTGTGAGTAAGCCATAAATATTTCACTCCGTACATTAAGAAAGCATTCAGCTGAGGAACTTTACAATTGCAGCTTTCAGCAAGCCCACAGGAAGAATATTTGCAGATCAATGTAACTAACTGTCTTGTACTTGTAAAGTCATGTTTTTTTTTTTTTTTTTTTTTTTTTTTTGGTGCAGGTTTGCAAGACGTTGATTAGTAAACCAAAACTCCAAATCTCCAATAAGCTGGTAGTAGAACAAGAGAAACTAACATGCCAACCGTATTCTGAGCACCAAGAGAAGTTGTGTTTACTCTCGACACTTACACTTTCTGCTCAACAGAACAAGAAATGAACAGGCATTCTTTTAGATTCCAGGTCTCATTGCTTAGCCACCAAAATCCACTTGAGTTTTGCTTATACTAAATTATCATATTGTTTCTTTAAATTTTGTCTGTGCTTGTTTATACTTCTTGTGGATGATCATCTGTTTGCTCCATGTGTTTCTTATATGAAGCTATACATAGCTTTCTGCTCTGTTTTTAACTCATTTTTTTTCACTTATCTGGAATTTAAGGATTACATAGGGAGTTTTAAGTTATAAATCTGTCTTTTGTTTGTGGCTCTGTGTTTGTTCTTCCTTTTCTTACTTAGGCTTTTTAATTAGACGTGTAACCAGAGGACCGCAGAGGACGGTTTGTCTCGTGTGTGGTGCTTGCATTCCACACTCTCCTGCTCGTGTGACGCTGTAGATGCTAAGTGGTCTCTCAATGTCTAAGCATCATCATCTGTGAAGGCGTGATTGTGCTCAACTGCACAAACATGCTTTGAGAAATGAGAGATGTACAGTTCCAGAATGTTGACACTAATTTTGGTATAGACAAAGTTCTCTCTTTATATGAATGGGTAAAGAGGATATACTCATCCTGTATTTTAAATGTTATTCAAGCCAACTTTTACTATTAGTAAATCTCTTCTAATACGCACTTGAAAGTGGCCCCACTTTTTCATGATCTGGGAGCATGGAAGAGGAGGGAGGATTACTTATGCTGCAAGGATTTATAATCAGTCTATGAAATCACCTGGAACCAGTGCCTCTGTCTTGGCTACTTCCTCCTGGAGTTCAGAAAATGAGGATTTTATTAGGAAATTACATTTATTATTGGTAAAATACTGAGGTTTGTTACATGTATCATCAATATGAAGCTTTTAATTTTCCCTGATACTTTAAGATCTATGTTTGTTTATTTTGTAGCATTTTCATTGATTGTGCTTTTGTTCATCTCATCATCCATGTGTTTATTCTTCCTTGGATGTCATCCTTTCAATTAATTAACTAACGTTTTTATTTTCCTAACTCATTCTGTTTGTGTTTGCTTTCCCAAGTGCTGTGACAGCCTAAAGGAATAGTAGAGAGACATGGTCCTGTCTTTCTCTTTTCTTAACCCTGTCATGTTATCTTCATATCTTATTTGACACAATCACTTTTCATTCATTTAGTAATTTGTTCAGCCAAAATGTTTATTTAATTGAACATTGCGTAGGGTCATGGTGGTAGACTAACTCAGGAAACACTAGATAAAGACACTGCTGGTTCTTTCTGGGGGAAATGTGAGGCTAATTAATGTGTCCTAAAGCCTCAGAGACACTTCTTTGTTGCCTGTGGTTAGAATCTGCTAGGTGGCTACTATTAAACTTCAACAATTACTGCTGGGGTTTTCATTAATATCTTGGTGATTTAAATTTCCTGTGTATGGGCATCATATTGTTGTTGCTTTCGTTAACAAATATGTATGAAAAGTTTCATAGTTACCCATCGTAGCTTAAAATATGTGGTATTCCTTAGGGAAATATTGCCTGGAGCAAGATGATGAGAAAAAGTAAGAGATCCTTCTCTTTTTTCCAAAACAAATTTAAAAATACTTTAAAAGCAGCAGTGACTACAGATGTGCATGGGAAAATAATTTATGGCAATGGTAATTAAGAAAATATATGCATACATACACACATATATGTATATATAGATATGTATGTATACGTATATATCACTAGGGCAGAAAAAATCACATGATATGACCGGGCTCTCCCATTTTACCCTCTCCAGAGTCCTCAGAATCAAACTATCTGCAACTGGCACTTATCACACTTTGGCTAGCCCACAAGGCAAATCATCATCACCTGCTGTGAAGCAGTCTTTTATCCCAGTCTTTTGTCTGGGATTAAAACAAACAAACAAACAAAAAACACATTCACATAACATAACTAGCTTTTCAGGGAAACCAAAATTCTTACTACCTGGAAACACACCATCTGAGCAGGCCAGGGAAACAGGTCCACAGAAATTTTCCTGCCAGGCAGCACACAGCCACTCCACTCTCCTAAAATCTGGGAAGGAAGCAGATCAAGGAACAGAACAGAGACATTGGAGGCGAAAGCAGATCTCATCACCTAGACCTATAATCATCCCAATCAAGGATGCCGGCCGACATCCTAAAACACAATCAGTAGCAGTCAGGACAAGGAGACTAAAAAAGCCAGAAGGGCCTGGACAGATGTGCAACAGACCCGAAGAGACTATAGATCCAGCTGAGAATACTACACCCAGAAACCCTCTCAATCACCATAGATGGAGAAAACATGATATTTGATTCAAACAACAAACAAACAAATTTAAGCAATGTTTATTTAAGCAATATGTAATATCCAGTCCTACAGAGGGTTCTAGAAGGAAAACTTCAACCTAAAAAGGTTAACTATAACCATAAAAACACAGGGAGTAAATAATCCCATCGCACCACAATCGAAGGAAGAAAAGCGCACGGGCCATGCACGCTTGCGCACGCGCAAGTGCTCTTGTGCTTGTACTCACACATGCACACACACCCTTTCTCCAGCACCAGCACCTCCACCAACACAAGGACAGGAACCAACAACAAGTGGTCATTGACAGCGCTCAACATCAAAGGTATCAAAGATCTCAATTCACCAATAAAAAGACCCATACTATCAGAGTGGATTCAAAAACAGGACCCATTTTTCTTTTTCTGCTTCCAAGAAACACACATCAACATCAAAGATAGACATTGCCTCGGGGTAAAGGGTTAAAAAAGGATATTTTGAGCAGTTGGACCCAAGAAAAAAGCTGGTGTAGCCATTTTAATATTTAACAAAATAGACTTCAAACCAAAGCTAATCAGAAGAGACAGGGAAAGAAACTACATACTCATCAAATGAAAAATCTACCAAGATGACATTTCAATTATTAACATTTATGCCCTAAGCACAAAGCTTCCAAAGTTTGTAAAAGAAATATTACTACAGCTTAAATCACATATTGGCTCTCACAAAATGATACTGGAAGATTTCAATGCCTTACTTAAACCAATATAAAGGTCATCTATATGAAAATTAACCAATGCTAACAGATGCTATAAACCAAGTGGACCTGACAGTTACTTACAGAACATTTCACAAAACACATAAGAATATAGCTTATTCTCTGCATCTCATAGAACTTTCTCTAAAATAAACCATATGCTTAAACACAAAGCAACTCTCACAGATACAAAAAAAAAAATTGAAATAACCCCCTGTATCGTATCAGACCACTACAGATGAAAGCTGGATATCAGCGACAAGAAAACGACAGAGAGCTTACAAATGCATGGAAATGGAACAATTCTACTGAATGAAAAATGGGTCAAGACGGAAATAAAGTAAGAAGTTAAAGACTTTCCAGAATCCAATAAAAATGAATACAAAGTACCTTAACTCATGAGACACAATGAAAGCAGTTTTAAGAGGCAAGTTCATAGCACTAAGTGCCTACATTAACAAACAAACAAACAAGAAAAAAACACACTCTAGAAAGATCTCATGCCAGCAACTTAATAACACACCTGAAAAGTCTGGACCAAAAAGAAATAATCAGATCCAATAGAGTAGACAGCAAGAAATAATCAAACATGGTGCTGAAATCAATAAAACGGAAACAAAGAGAACAATACAAAGAATCAATGAAAGAAAAAGGTGATTCTTTGAGAAAATCAATAAGATCAACAAACCCTTATCAAAATTAACTAAATGGCAGAGAGAGAAGATCCAAATTAAGAAAATCAGAAAGGAAAGGGAAGATATAAGAACAGAGGTAATCCAGAGAATCATAAGAACATATTTTAAAAACTTGTGCTCCATGACATTGGAAAATACAAAAGAAATGGATAATTTCCTAGATAGATACTACTTAACAAAGTTAAATCAAGATCAGGTAAATAATTTAAACAAACCTGTAACCCCTAAGTGAAATAAAAGCAAACATTAAAAGTCTCCCCAAACAAACTAACAAAACAAAACATACAATAACAACAAAACAAAAATCCAAAACCAAGAGTAGAAGTCTGATCTCTGATATTAGAAATAAATTGGGACTTTGTACTGATGTTCATTTAGGTGTCATCCACCCAAAGAGCATCAGACCCGTCTGATACCTTTTTCTCAGAGGCGGGACCTGGGGCATCAACCCGCATGCAATCAGATATGCTCTTCTTTGGGTCCAAAGCGGCTGACCCTGAGTGCAGTGCTTAGCCTCGCATCCTGAGCGTAACATTTTAGCTTTTTATGGTAGCCAACCATGCTTGGGGAGACTGTCCTCTACTCTTGCCTGATGCGTCTAAAACAAAAAGGGGGAACTGTAGAGAGCTGTGTAATGCCGCGCCTTAAAGATGGAGCTGGTTTCCGGCTTCCACCTTCCCGATGGTGAGTGCTCTCTGTCACGAACAGCTCCATATTTGGCTAAGGCTGAGGATCTGGCTTGCTTCCATGTATGTGGACCTATCTGCATTGCCCACGTGGCATGCTGGGGTTGGCTACCCAGAGGCTATTTAAGCTGTGGGCTGGCTTTCCCCAGGGTCAGAAGATTGTTCATGGTTCCTGAATAAACTGCATTGAAAAAAAAATATCCAAAACCAAACCAGGATCAGATGGTTTAGTGTAGAACTTTAGCAGCCCACTAAAGAACAGTAAATGCCAGGACCCCTCAGATTATTCCACAAAACAGAAAGAGAGGGAATATTGTCCAGGTTATTGTTCTATGAGGCTACAGTTACCCTGATACCCAGACTACCCAAAGATCCAACAAAGGAAAAACAATTACTGCCCAATTTCCTTTTTGAACAATGCAAAAATACTTAATAAAATACTCACAAGTTGAATCCAAGAACATATCAAAAGCCCATTTACTATGATAAATTGGCTTAATCCCAGAGATGCAGGGGTGTTTCAGTCTACTACATTAATAAATGTAATCCACTATATAAAGAAATTGAAAGAAAAAGAAACGCATGTAATCATCTGATTAGAGGTATAAAAGGACTCTGACAAAATCCAACACCCCTTCATGATAGAAGTAGTGAAGAAATTAGAGATACAAGAGGCATCATAAACATAAAAAGTCAGTTTACAGCAAGTCTATAGCCAACATCAAATTAAACAGAGAGAAACTCAAAGTTATTTTCACTAAAATCAGGAACAAGACAATGTTGTCCAGTTTTTCCATACCTATTCAATATAGTACTTGAAGTCTTTGCTAGAACAATAAGATAACTGAATGAGACTATCAGGATACGAATAGGAAAGGAAAAAGTCAAGTTATCTTTACTGGCAGATGATATGATACATCAGTGATCCTAAAAATTAAGCCAGTTAACTCCTACAGTTGATAGTTTCAACAATGTAACTCCATACAAGGTTAACTCAGAAAAAACAATAGCCCCTCCTATATGTAAATAACAAATGGACTGAGAAAGAAATTGGAGAAACAATACCTTTCACAATAGTCACAGATAGTATAAACTATCTTGGGTTAACTCTAACCAAATGGCTTTTTTTTTTAATTAAAAATTTTGAGCCTCTGAAGAAAGAAATTGAATAATATATCAGAAGATGGAAAGATCTCCCATGCTCATAGATTGGTAGGATTAACCTAGTAAAAATGACTATCTTACCAAAAGCAATCTATAGATTCAATGAAATCCCCGTCAAATTACCAACACAATTCTTTATAGAACTTGAATTAAAAATTCTCAACTTCATATGGAAACAGAAAAAAGCCAAAGATAGCTAAAACAATTCTGAACAATGAAAGACCTGCTGGATGTACCACAATTCCTGGTCTCAAGTTGTACTACAGAGCTATAGTAATAAAAATAGCATAAAAACAGATACATTGATCAATGGAATCTAACTGAAGACACGGACATAAACTCACAAACATATGAACACATGTTTTTTTTGTTGTTGTTGGTTTTTTATATTGGAGTTAGAAATATACACTGGAACAATATAGTATCTTCAACAAATGGTGCTGGTCTAACTGAATGTCTTCATGAAGAAGAATGCAAATATATCCATATTTATCACCTTGTACAAAACTCAACTCCACAATGGATCAAAGACTTCAACAACAACAACAACAACAAAAAAAAAAAAACAGTTACTTAATAAGATAGACAAAAAGTGGGAAATAGCCTTGAACTCATTGGCACAGGAGAAGACTTTCTGAACAGAACAATAATATTGCAGACACTAAGATCAATAATTAATAAGCAAAACCACTGAAACTGAAAAGCTTCTGTAAGGTAAAGGACACTGTCAGTTGGACAAAGGTGGAGCCTACAAAATGGAATTTATTTTTTTTTTTTTACCAACTCCACATTTGATAGAAGACTCATATCCAAAACATATAAAGAACTCAAGAAACTAGATTTCAGAAGACCAAATAATTCAATTTGAAAGTAGGGAATAGATCTAAACAGAATTCTCAATAGATCAACCTTAAATGGCTGAGAAACACTTAAATGTTCTACATCCTTAGCCCTCAGAGAAATGCAAATCAAAACTATAATGAGATTTGTCTTATACCTGTCAGAATGGTTAAGATCAAAACCACAATTGACAACTCATAGTAGTGAGGATGTGGAACCAGGGGGACACTCCCCCATTGCTGGTGGGAGTGCAAACTTGTACAACCGCTGTTGAGATCAGTTTGGAGGTTCCTCAGAAAGATGGGAATACCTCAAGATCCAGCTGTACCATCCTTGGGCATATACCCAAAGGATGCTTCATCCTACCACAGGGACACTTGCTCAATCATGTTTGTTACTGCTTTTCAGAATAGCCACAAACTGGAAACAGTCTAGATGTCCATTAAGAGAAGAATAGATAAAGAAAATGTAGCATTTACACTGTGGAGTCCTACTCAGCTCTTTTAAAAGGTGGCATCATGAAATTTGCAAGTGAATGGGTGGAACTACAAAAAATCATTCTGAGTGAGTTAACATAGACCTAGAAAGCTAAAGATAGTATATGTATTCACTTATATATGAGCATCAGCCATTAAAGAAATGATAGCAATGCTACAATCCATAGGTTCAGAGAGGTTAGGTATAGAGAAAGGGTTGTGGGGGCACATGGATCTCCTCGGAAGTGGGAAATGGAATATATTTTTATGGATACAATGGGGTTAGGAGGGGATGGCAGGATAAGGTGGGGATGCAGTTGAGGAAGGGAATGAGGAAGCTGTGAGGAAATAAAAGACAGTCAACTCCATGAAGGGATTCCTTAGATGCGACCCCCCCACACACACACGGAATTATAATACTATTTTCTTAAAATGATATCAAAGTTAAATAGAGTTCTTACAAAGTGACAGAACCCAATTTCCAGAAAATTGGCAAGCTGATTCAATAAAAGTTTAGGAACATTTAAAGTTTTCACCTCAGACTGGAGATACAGAGCAGACAATAGTCTAGTCAGACACTAGACTCCCATATTTTCTACAAAACAAGTAGACTGCACAGAACTTGGGTTGATGGTATTTCAGACTCAGGTTTTCCATGCATAAAGCTTTCATACTCTCCTTTCTTTCCATCTAAAGCTCTCTGTCTCCTCCTTAAATTCAACTTTTTTTTTTCATTAATATTCTAGTTTGCACTTCTATTTAAGCCAGTGGTTCTCAACCTCTGGGTCACGACCCCTATGGGGTCTTTCACAGAGATGTAGCATCTCAAATATCCTGTATATCAGATGTTCGTGTTACAATTTATAACACTAGCAAACTTACAGTTATGAAGTAGTAACAAAAATAATTTTATTGTTGGGGTCACCACAACACGAACTACACTTAAGAGTCGCAGTGTCAGGAAGCTTGAGAGCCACTGGTTAAACAGAAACCTTGGAGTTTAGTAGCTTGCCAGCAGGATGAAGTTGTTTGGTGTGCTTTCATTCCCTGCAAAATGGTCTGTAGCATGGTCTCACAGATCAAAGTTACAGACACCTGTCTTGTTTTCCCTTTCCTTTCGTATCAGTTTTATTTATCATTCTGAAAACCCCTTTTTAAAAATGTTATTTTCACAGATTCTTTAATGATATAACACAGCTGTGCATCATAATAAGTGCAATACAGCCTTATTTCAACCTTTTTTTCCATTTTATTTTAATAAGGACATGTACTGTACCTGTTTCTCCATGCAGCCCCCGATGACTACCATCCCCCTCTTAATTACACAAATTCTGCTTTGATGACTAGTAAAGTGGGACCGTGTGATTTTTTTTAATGTCCATGACTGACTATTAATTTTATCTCCACCACAATGTTTTTAAGATGATATGTCTTGTTGTATATTGAAGAATTTTCATCTTCTAAAGAGAGTTAATTCTGGTATGCATCACATTTCTTTATCTATTCATCTTTCCTAAACCCTGGGTGGTGAATAGTTGCTCTGAACACAAAAATGCTTATTGAAAGGATGATTTTAATATTTTATGGCCAATGATCAGAGGTGAAGTTGCTGTTAGTGTGATAGCTCTGCATGGAATTCTTTGAGGGAGCTCCTCACTGTCTTCTACAGTGATGCACCATTTTGTAGGCCTGTCAAAGGTGTCCAATGTCTTTGATCACTCCTCTTGCTTCTTTTTGGTTTTGATAACAGGCATCCAGGCAGGCACAAGGTGATACCTTATTGTGATTTTGATTTGTATTTCCATAGGGATTTGTGACATTTTTTTTTTAAATAAATATATTGGCCATTTAAATGTCTTCTTGGAAAAAATGTCCTTTTAAGTTCTTACATCATTTTAAAAATCAGCATATTGGAATTTTATGTTATAGATTTAGAGGTGTTATTTATTGTAAAGATTCATCCCTATTCCAATTCATGGTTTGCAAATATTCTCTCCCATTTTACACATTGTGTTCCCACTCTGTCCATTGTTCTTTTAGTTGAAAGGAAGCTCCCTAGCTCCCTTAAGTCTCACTTACCTTTTTGTTTTTTTCTTGTGTTGCCTGTACTGGATGTCAAACTCAAGAATTCATTTTCAGAACACAGTTTTCTTTCATTTCCTTCTTAGCTGGTCAAGAACACACAGACTTCTGCCTTGTAAGGGAAGACAGTGAAGTTTCTGCTTCAAGATCCTTCCTGAGAGGGCTGGGACTTAAGACAGTTGGGTGTCTGTAGGGGGAAACAGGAAGATGGACATTCGGGAGGCCTTTCTGTGCAGACATTTCCTACTTTGCCCAAAGACTCTCTAAAGATAGAGTTCTGCTTCTCCTTATCCCAGTAACCTGCTGAAATTTCTGCTCTTATTCTAAAGAAACAACCTCTTTCAAAGTCTAATTCTGTATTCACATTTGTGTAGTACTTTGTAAAAATTAATGACTCTCACATTGTGTACATTTTAGATTGTACAAACTCTGGAGGGCTTTATATACAATTTAGAGCTCAATAGTTTAGGCAAACAACTCATACATGAGACTTGAGAAAGTATGATATAACATTCCTGAGGAAAGGAGGTTATAGCCTATGTTCTCAGAGAAAGACACATGTCACTCATATGACAAACTATGTGTGTGGAATTATTGGAAAGCCACAAAGTATGAGTTTTCTTCTTTCTCCCCTCACCATCATTGTCTTTCTTCAGTAGATCATCTGTTTTATTTTACAAACCTGTTTATGTTCTCACTCTGCGTCTTCAACCACTGCTCATTGCCCCAACACACACACACACACACACACACACACACACACACAGAGTTGTCTATACCTACCAGCTGTGTTCTCATCCTATGAACACACACTGAGTTGAACATTCCCTGTCTCTACCCAAGCTGTGTTTATTAAGGTCTTCACTGAACTGTGTGGTCGAATCCAAGCCTAGTTTCTCAAGGCTCACTGCATCTGACCTTTCAGCAGTATCTACTAAAATTTTCCTCTTCCTCTTTGAAAAACTTTATGCTCATGGTTTTTAGTCTGTGTCCTTCTCTTGGTTTCCCCATGTTAGCCATTGCTTTCTTATATTCTTTTCTGTTGGCCCTGTCTCACTTTTCTTCCTTTTCTACACTGGAGATCTTTTGGGCACAGGCCACGGTGTCTTCTCATCCTTTATGATTCCGCTCAGGTTTGAGCTCGCCACACACTTGGTGCCTGTCAGCTCCACAGCGGACTGTGAACTAGCAGGCTCTGGGGCAGACTGCCTGGCTTTGGGTCTTGTCTACACCGCTTCCCTGCTTCCCTGCTGTTTGGATATGGACAGGCTGCTCAGTTTTCTCCTTGATGAAATGAGGACACTATTGTGCCGACTCACTAATGCCGTGAGGACTTCTATAGTCAGATTGAACTAAAAAACATGAAGGGTTTCGAGTTTACAACACAAACAGCTCAATATGTTTAAACATTACGGAGATGAGGCTGACTCAGAGTCAACGTGCCTGCTGCAACATCCTGAGGACTTGAGTCTGAATCACCAGCACCCATGTAATGGATGGACCATGGCCTTGTGTCCACATGTAACCCTAGCACTATGTGTGTGTGTGTTGTGTGTGGCGGGGTAGAAACTGGAGAATTGCTGTGGCTTGTTGGCTGCCAGCCTAGCTCCAGATTCAGTGAGGGACCCTATAGACCAGGACACCACTATCTTCCTCTGGCCTCCTCAGAGCATCATGAATATGCAGCACCAGCACACACACATATTCATACACTACACACATGCCGTATACAATCAGACAGACATACACATACACACTCACACTCACACTCAGGCAAAAGGACTGAGGAGTCACCAAGGAATTGTGATATACATATACACAAGATGCAGTAACAACAAATGTATTATACTGTTTGGAAAGATAAAACAAACAAACAACAACAACAACAAAAACTGCTGTCATAGCACACAACATGGTGTAGAGTTGGCTCCAGATCAGCCATCTATAGATGGTGTAGATCATCTTAGCAGAATAGAGCCCAGAAACAAGGCATCATTGCTATAATCAACTGGAGTTTTTAAAAGTGCCAAGAAAACTCAATGTAGCAATTTTCTGGAACCTTGAGACAGAAACTTTTTTCTTTTAGAAATAAAAATTAAAATAAGAAATTCAATAAATTACACTTTTAAGAAAATTAGCAGTTAAAATTCTGGTCCTCAGTGTGTTCTTTCAAAAGAAAAGGCAAAGCACAGACTGGAAAGAGCATTTATTCTGAATGAATGCATCAGGCAGTACTGTCCAGGCTGCTGAAAGAGCTCTCACAACTCAGAAATACACAAGCAAACAGTATACATCAACAAAAGAAAGCAAAAGCAAATCACGCTGATGAAATCATGAAACCATTACCCTTAGCTAAAAAGTCAGTCCAGGATGTTTCCACCTATGTGGCCATGTTAAAGAGAAACATAAGTAAAAAAACAGAGCAGACCCAGTGTCATAGGTCCATGGTGGCTGGGAGTCTCACTAGGACAGACAAAACTTGGTTGGTAAAAATTAAAAGAAAAATCTATTTGTAGGGTTCCTGAGATGGCTCAGCAGGTAAAGACACTTGCTGCCAAGCCTGTTGACCCGAGTTCAACCCGCAGGATTTATAAGGAGCAAGGAGAGAACTAATTCCATAAGCTTTCCCCTGACCGCCATGCACCCACAACCACGCACAATGCTTTTTAAAAAGCCCTAAAAACATTCCGTGTCTTGATTGCAACAGTAGTTCCACAAATATATCCATCTATCAAAACTCCACAAACCTGACGCCTGTCGGATGAGCGTTTTTGTTTCTGAAGCTGATTGATTTATTAAGTAGTGAATTTCCTGCAGGAAATTGATTGTAATGCTCAAGACGAACCTAGCATGTCAAGTATGGAATCGTTTTTCCTTAAAATGGCCGCTCCGTAAGCCTGCCCGGCCTAGTAGATGGAGAATGCATGCTCTACTGCTCAGTGCTTAGGCAGTGTAATCCTCCTGGTCCCTTCCCTTTCTCTGACATCTCCTTTCCCCTCATGAGCGTCACCTCCAAACATGCCCTGGGTGGAATGAGTTCGAACCTCTACCACAACCAATTTTGTCTAAGCTGACACGTCTTTTTTGCCCGGATGATCACTATAGCGTTCTCTGTAGTCTGTTAACTTCTGCCCAGCACTTGAGTGTGTAGGTTTACACAGTCCTCGCAACTCTTTGACTGGTGATTTTCTGCTTCATAATGAGGAGCAGCACTGTTCAGTGCCTTAAACGACAAGATCCTCATTGGCTGCTCTGACCTTTCTGAGTCATTAATGACATTCTCTCCAAGGATGCACCTCATCAGGCAGGGGCAGGAAACCCCTTACTGTCCCTCAGACACTGAGGGATCTCCTTTGTTGAACTCTTGCTCCTTCACAAGGTTCTGCCCCCTCATCACTCTGTTCAGACTCTCCTCAAGAGCCACCTTTATGGGAACCTTCCTTTCCTGGCTATTTCATATGAAAGGCAGCCTTAATGATCATGGTACTTTCTCTTTGCTTTATATTTATTCTCAGCCTAATGAACAACCACATATATAAACATTTTAACTGTATTTTTATTTTTCCTCACATAGAATGTAAGTGTTGGTGATTTGTTTCATCTTATATCTTCAAGCTCCTGTGAAATAACATAGCCAGTAAATATTTATCATTTTATGACTTAACTGTAACATGCTATTTATCATTTATGTTAATATGCCATTTATAAATACTGTATGTACATATAAATACCATATAAATTACACAATTAAAATCATTAAAAGGATACAATTAACCTCTATGCTCAAAAATAAATGAATGGAATAAAAATGCAATAAATTCACACAATGGAGTACTATTAGGTATTTTTAAAAAGACAGTCTTGTCATTTGCTATAACACAGATGAAACCAGTGACATTATATTGATCCAAATAAGCCAGACACAGGAAGATTTACACTTTATAATGTTACTGGCATGCTGCATGATTTAAGTCTGAAATGTTCTCCACAGGCTCATGTGTTGAAAGAGGAAAGACTAACTGGAGAAAGTAAGACCCTGAAGGCATGCCTTTGAAACTTCTTCCTGGCTGCTGGACCCTGTCTGACCTCATCTTTCTGCTTCCTGTGGGCTCTGCCCCACCTCAGGCTCCCTGCCATGATGCTTTGCCTACTGTGCACAGGGAAGAGAAGCAACAGGGGCAAAAAGCATGGCTTAAAATACATCTTAGCTGTTTTAATTTAATTTTTTTTTGTGAGGATATCTGTCTCAGCTATAAAAAAAAAAAAGCTGACTAACATTTGTGTGGAATCTCAAAACTTTAAATTCATAGAAAGAGAAAGTAAAATGTTTGTATCAGAGGCTGGGTGAGAGTTTGAGGAAATGCTGACCGAAGGGCTCTATTTCAGTTAGGAAAGCAAAGACATCCAGGGCCAACCTAATCGTGGCAACCATTGTTCACATGTTAAAAGCTGCACAGCAATACATTTAAGTATTCTCTTCACAGAAATGGTGGTGTTTGGGTAATGGATAAGTTAAATAGCTTGAGTTAAGTGCCGGTGTCTAAATACCATGTACTCCATAATATACCTGGTTTTTACTTGTGAATTAAAATTGTATATGTAAACAAACAATGAATATTTACTAAACGGGTGACCTGTGAATACAAAGGTTTACTATGGACATTAAAAGTAACACACACATGTACATTTTACAAGTTTCTTCCTTTTTGGTGTGGAAATTTGCTTGTTTCTTTATCATGCTTCCCTAAAACAATTATTGTGCATCAGCTGTTTTTTTTGTTTGTTTGTTTTTTGTTTTGTTTTTGTTTTTCTGGTAATTGCCTGAAGATCAGCAATGCATGGTATCAGGGACAGCACCTTTCCTTCATCATCTATAATAAATGTAAGTCAACTGCTATGCCCTATCCCACAAAACCAACCCGGTTCACATTTGTGTTTCACACAGAACTCCAGGAAGCCACCACTAATTGAGTGGCCTTAGCAGGGGACCTGAAACCTGTTTGTTATCCTGGATGTAATGTAAACTTTCTTTGGTTATTGTTTGAGGCTTAATTTCCAAGACTGACCAACAGACATGCGCCCATGGGGTAAGACAGACATTCCATGCCCTTTAAAGCTAGTCCAGCTTGGTTAGAAAGGGGCAAAGAAGGCACACTGTGTCAACTAATGGCAGCTGCATATTTTATTAAAACCCTGGGGAGAGGTTTGAAATGAAATCCTCAGCACTCCCTCATCTGTGTTTTATAAACCCCCAACTTAATTGGGTCATATTCCTTCTTAGAACCCTGAAGTCTAATCAATCACAGCTCTTAAAGGCACAAAGCACACTACAAATTGTTTGCTTCCCTGTTAGTAATGAGAGCCTTTTTCTAGCCAGGCTCTGCATCTCTTCTAAAACAAGGCAATCTTTTGCTGAATTGATAACTAGAGTCCGCCGTTCTAATGAGGTCTTGGGGCATATGCAAGATACTTATTATTGCAACTTGGACAGGGAAGTAACAACAGTGGAAAAGTGAGTCACCGATGTGTATCCTGTGTCTGAACGCAGAAATTTCCTCTTGATAAGCTGTTGATGAAGGGATTCACTAACCCAAATTCTCTTTCTGATTTCTGATTCCATTGCTAGCCTGGGAAAGGTTTCTAGTTTACCTCCTATGCCAAGAACTGTCCTTCGAAAACCCAAATCTTGTTAAGGAGAAAGTTGGGCTTCTTGGGAAGGACTTTTTCTTATTTAGATTTAACACATCTGCAATTTGTTATGGACTTTAAGGCAATTGATATAGTTATTATGTACATTTATTGAGGTAATACCTTCATGTGAAATCTATAAAATCTTAGTATTAAGAAATTTGGAATGGGGGCATTTGGGAGACAGTGTGAAAACCTAGTGCAGTGGAAAGTTCCTGGAACCCACAAGATTGAGCCTGGAAAGAACTCCTAGTAATGGAGGATACAGAGCCTGAACTGGCCATTTTCTGTAAGCAGGCAAGCCATCCAGTGGTGGGACTGTAACACCAACTCAACCACAACACCTTTGAGCTACACTCTGTCCTGCCTAAAAGATGTGCTGGGGCAAATGGTGGGAATCGCCATTCAATGACTGTCTAACTTGAGGCCCACACCATGAGAGGAACTGGAAGCTGGATGCCCCAGAGTCCTAGGGTACAACCAAACACAACTGGCAAAAAATAAAAAAAATAAAAATGATATTCTGCTGTTCTTTGCTATACTCATAGGTTAGTGCCTAGCCCAATCAATTATCAGTGAGGCTTCCTCCAGTAGCTAATGGTAATGGCTGCAGAAACCCACAGCTAAACATTAAGTGGAGCTCAGGGAACTCAGTGACAGAGAAGGGGGAGGAAAGAGGGTAGAGCCAGAAGGGTTGAGGACACCGGGAGAACACAGCCTATATAATTAACTAAGCCTGGCTCATAGGGATTTCCAGAGACTGACGCAGGAAACACTGACCCAGTATGGGTCTGCCCTGGGTCCTCTGCATACATGTTGTGATTGTTTAACTTGAGGTTTTGTGGTACTCCTGACAGTGGGAGTAGAGGTGTCCCTGACATTTTGGCCTGCTCTTGGGACTCTTTCCTCCTACTAGGTTGCCTTATCCAGTTCTCATATGAGTGTTAGTGCTTAGTTTTATTACCCCTTGTTATGCCAAGTTTGGTGGATATCCCTGGAAGCCAACTCTTTTTCTGAAAGAAAATGAAAGAGCAATAGATCTAGGGGAAAGGAGACGTATAGAGAAAAATTGGGAAGAATGGAGTCAGAATGTATTGTATGAAAAAAATTAAAAAAAGAAAAAAATGTCTCCTAGTACAGCTGTAATTAAATTCCATATCACCTCAAGTTTACTCCAGCACAAGGGAGAAAGTTAATGGGATATCCATTAACATTTTAATTAGTCTTTTAGTGGTTGCTGACCCCTGATGGAATCATTTGTGAGACGGAACAAGGGTGTATCTGTTCATTGTTCACTGTGATTGCCCTGTTCTTTTTGAAGGATTCTCAATGGCTTCACAGTTACAGATTTTGATTTGTTTAATCTTCCACTGAAGCCTTAAGGAATTGATGGACTGTGTCAGCACCCAGCAGGAAACAATGCCCAATTGACAAAAGCTGTCTCAGAACATTGAAGTATCTGTTACTTGTTTGGACTGTTAAGCTTTAAAAAGTATTGTAAAAGTTTATATTGCTAAGTGTGCATTTTAATTTTACTTACGTCCATATAGAGAGTGTGACCTATTAAAGCTTCATTATAATGAAATTTGTTGCATGATTCTGTCATAGTTCTGCGTGGATAAGATAAAAGTTTTGAAGAATATAATTTGTTAAGTAGGAGAAAGCAATATAATAGATTTAGCCTTAATGATAGTTTAAAGGGCAGGAAAAATGGCTCAGTGGTGAAGGTGCTTGCAATCAAGCTTGAAAACCCAAATAATCTTTGAGGACCTACATGGTGAAAGGATGGAGAGAATCGACTCCCCCAAGCTGGTTTCTAACTTCTAACATGTATGTCATTGCATGTGCATACCCCTTCAGTAAATAAAAATACAGTTTAAAAACAATGGGTTGAATATCCCCTCCAACATCACTAATGTATTAAAGGCTTCAGTGTGTTCTTCTTCTTATAGTTATAATGGTGTGCTAGCATATGATATAATACTAAGCGTTAACATCATCGTAAATCATTCCACTTTTCCCTGATGTTTTGAACTTTAATCTTGAGGCAGTCAGAATTCACTTCGAATAATTACCATTTCAACTTACAAAAATATGACTCTGAGAAATTATTTCATGCCCTCATGATCAGCATCCTTGACTCTAAAATGTGGGAAGCCTTCTTCTGAGGATGAAATTGTATATTACTTGGCTCGTGTATCATTGCTTTTGTTCCTCATCCTGTTTGCTCGGCCTGCCCTCACTGTTCCCCACCAGATTTTCTCATGGCCATCTCCTTTGATCCTTCAGTTCTCATCTCTGCACAGAGGCAGCCACCCAACCAAAGAGATGTGCAATCCTCGTCAGTCACAGTGTTCCACTTCAGAACATCTCCCAGTCCTCCTAGCTGTTATTCCTGAACACAGCTACCTCCTTTGCCTTTACATTGTGGGTGTTTTTCCTGCTTTATATTTTTAGAATGGAAGATGCTGGAGACTGACCTTGGACAATATCAAATGAATGAGTAAATGGTGGACCTCACCTCCTTTAACTGCATTTACTAACATTTCAGGAGGAAGGAAAAATAATCTTTCCAGATAGGCATTTGCCTGCACAGATATGTTGGTAGAAATCTGTAATAGCATTAGATAACTTCTAACAAGGCAGAGAAGTCTATCTCCTTGTATTTGTATGCTCTTAGAAAAGAAAGGGAATATGTATCTAACATATATATATATATATATATATATATATATATATATTTACATATTTACTCAACAACCTCTTTGAGTACTCACTCTCTGATAAGGATTTGGCTACTAGTTGAAGTTAAGATGCAGAAAAATAGAGTTTATCTGTTTTACGACTTACCTGATTGCATCCCCACAGAAAGCCATTTCTGCTTTTACCCTGCTGCTTTAAGTAAGCTATAACCGTAATGGCTATTAAAATGCTGCATATGTCCACTGTTAAGGGATTCTGTGGAGGGAAGCTTAAGGCAAAGAACTTGATGGTGGCAGGATTAGAGTTAGCCATAAAGATTCAAAGGAGGCTTTCAGACAAGACAAAGAATGACATGCAGGAAGGACACTTGGGAGAACAGAGCTCACAAGTCTTGGTACTCTGTGTGTGCTGGAAGAGAAGAGGTGGTGGGCAGTATCACCAAGAGCCTTCAAGGCTACACAAGCATGGAAGAAGTTGTAGAAGCTGGCAGGAAAACTGGAACCATAAAGACCTGTAATTGCCTTGCCCAGAATTAGGGCTTTTGGCTGTAGGCAACATTGAACAGAAATGGATCAGCTCTGCAGTGTAGAAAAGTCTTCTTCGTGGATGGGTAGAAGAGAGGACTGACACAGAAGCCTTGAGAGGAACACAGAAATCGAGCCAGAAACCAAGAAGCTCTAAGAACACGTCCGTAGTTTTACAAAGAAAGAGATGGGTTTGGTGGAAATTAAGTGGAGGTATCATTGCCAACCCAAAAGATGATTCTGGAAATAGCCAAGAACATTCACGGTTAAGAATGCAAAGAGAGGAGTTCGTAAAACCTCTAGACTGATCATTCGAGTGTGTGTGTGTGTGTGTGTGTGTGTGTGTGTGTGTGTGTGTGTGTGTTGTGTGCACACGTGGAGGTCAGAGAAAAACTTAGAGGTATTGATTCTCTCCTTCTACCGTGTGAGTTCGAGGGATTGAAATCAGGTGGTCATGCTTGGTAGCTAGCACCTTCGCCTGCTGAGCCATCTCACTGGCTCAGGCTGGTAAGTCTTCTGGAACTTTAATATTTGAAACCATGCCATTAAAATTATAGTTACTATCCTAGTGGATGTGAAGTGAAGCTGTTGCAAATATTTGTTGCTTTTGCAGCTATGCACAAAGAGTGAAGTAGGAAATATTGGCAACAGGCCCTGGAATTTTTTGCTTCCCTAGCTTTATTTATTAAAAGACATTCTGATACCAAGATAACTAGATTAGGCTAGCCAATCCTTAAAAGTGCACTTTTATTCACGAAAATGTGGCTTAGAGTTTTAGGGCCAATGTTGCCTAAGTACGCAAATAACTAATCATTTATTAATTGCTGATTGTGACCAGACACAGGGATGGGCTCTTTCCAGTGAATTAACTATTTAATCCTTATTTTACAAAATAGGTGCTGTTGTTATATCTGTTGTCAAAATCTCTCAGTCACTCGTGGGTGAAGATCAGACCTAAGCCCTACCACCTGGCTTCAGATTTCAACACGGCTCTCTCTCTTTCTCTCTCTCTCTCTGTGTCTTTCTGTCTGTCTCTATCTCTGTCTCTGTCTCTCTCTCTGTGGGATTGAATACAAAGCCTTGCACATACTAGGCTAGAACTCTACTACTGAACTCAGCTGCAGCCTCAATGCCAAGATTCTGGCACCTGCTGTTAATTTCTACAAAAATTTGATACTCTTGAAATTTGCTTGGGTTCTTCTTTTTCATAAAAATTCTCTAGAATTCAATAGTACTCTCTGGAATTAAGTTTAAAACATACAATTTAGAATGTTGGGTGTGGTGGCACACTTCTGTAATCCTATCACCTGGGAGGCTCAGCAAGGAGGATCACTGCCAGCGAGGGCCCAATAGTAAGATTCTAGGGCTGTGGGGTAGAATAGAAAGTTAAGAAACTCAAATCATAAGCCCATTAAAGTTATCTTTGACCATCATGGAGCCATAATTGGTCTACGTGATACCTCAATGACTTCTCCATGGTGTACGATAGCCATAGAGTGACATTTCACTCTCTCGCAGACATGTGTCGCTGATATTCTGCTCCATCTTTCAGAAAGCTGAATCCTTCTTTGTCTTTTCCCGATATCCTGTCTGAGAGTCTGAGCTGCTTCCTATAGGACAATCTCAAATATTTGGATACAGCTATCATGGTCAACAGATCCATTTTCTGCCAGCTGAAAAAAATCCCATTCTTATGGCTGTTTCTCACATTTCATGGTTTTGGATTGTTTTATCGGCTTTCCTATGCTTTCAAAGATATCTGTTCCAATTCCCAACTTCCCACAATAGTAATTGTACCATGAATAAGACCCTTTTATCCATCATTATATAACATTCTCTGCATTTACAGTATATACACAAATCAATATTCATCTTTGTAAGAAATACATCCTTTTGACAAATATTCCTCGCTCTACGTCATGCTCACATTCCTAAATTACTTAACCCGAAATACTATCAAGATAGTGTCAACAACATAGCCACATATCAACAATATGAGTAATCCTGTAACAGAAATAACGAAATGATATTTCTGCATATAAGTGAACCCTGTGATATTTGTCTTCCTTCACTTACAACTTACTACTGTCTTCTCAGATGTCTAACCTTAGTTATTCTTGTGAAAACAACATAAGTCATTACACACAGAAAACTAAATGTGAAAGAAGGTTAGAGAATGGGTGAAAACCACAGGTTCTATCAACAAAGATCAGATTATCCAGGCTTCAAGCAGTGGATGATATTTTAAAGAATGAAACTGAACTGCGGTCAAAGGTTGCTATACTATGAACACCTCCAAATTCAGACACTCTGAACCCATGACAACCTTTCCCAGTACCAAGTCACAAATCCATCCCAGTGTGTCTCTGACCACAGCAGGCAAAATTTCCTGTTGAACAAGGGAATCCCTCTTCTCAACCTCAAGCAATGACAAGCAACAGCCAGCATTCATTCCTGGTGAGGGGGCCACACCATTGTTCCAAGGCTGAAACCCACAAACTTTTGTATCACAGACACATTCCACCTAGTCCCAACTCTGCTTGTCTGAGTCCAGTCTCCAAGGGTGTCTCTGTGTTCTCATTTCAGTGATTTCTGAAGTTGTAAATTCCTTGCCAAGCATTTTCACTCCCACGAATAAAAGGCTGTCATGTCTTTGGAGGAGACGTTTTTACTTTGTTGGGACTCCCTGTTCCTGCCTGTCCTCCAGGCTGCCTTAATCTTAAGGTCATTTATACATTTCCTTGAAGACCGACGTGTTCTTTTCTTTGCCTTCAGCTCCAGCCCACTCTGGCCGGCTGCTGAGAGAGGGCACAGATAGTTCTTTTTCAGAATCCTGTCTTCTCGGCCAGCACTCCCGAACACATCCCTATCAAAAGTCGCCTCGTGTGATAAACATAAATTCAAAATATTGGATTCATGAAGCTAAGAGGTGGATATGCACATTGAGTACCGAAGTCTATGTTTTGTTTCTCCTATGGTCTGTGAGATAGACATGATGTTCCGGGCTGACGATTTATGTCCCTTCAAAATGCTGACATTAGGATATGGGGTCATTAGAATTCACCAATTCTTGATGGAGACTTCATAAAAATGATTAGTATGTGCTACAGTCTGTATGATTGTTTCTGATATCAATTTCCTCTTGCACAATGCTAGCCTCCAAACTGACCAGAGGCCTTTGAAAGGGGAATGGATCATGAACGCTTAGGCACTTATTCAATCACTGCTCTTTCTTGACATCTCAGAAAACTGGGTCCAGATAATTCATATGGACATAGAAATTGTTTATTACTACACTGACAGTTGACAAGCTCCTTGACTTCTAAAAATAGAGACAAAATTTGTTTCTGTTCGCAAATTAGCCAGCTTACTGTATGGTTGGCTTACCGTATACTTAGATTCTATATTTCTGGATTAAACTAAATGTTGATTAAAACATATTCAAAAGAATATATACTGTGTTCTGAGCACATATAAATCCTTTTATTTACTATTTTATTTACTATTACTCTCTAAATGATAGAACAACTATTTGCATATTATTTTATCAGACTATGCATTATAAGTCATAGAAATGACTTAAAATATACACTGGAAGATATGGATAGATATAAGTTTTAAATAAGAAACCTAACCATCCATTGAGATTGCTGTTGGAAGACTGGGGTCCTCGGTCCTGGAATTGGGCCCCATGGGTTCAGAAGAATGACTGTATTCTATGACAGCAGTCCAAATGGACGGAGAGCACTCTTATAAGAAGGGGTCAAAGATAGCTCCTGTGTGAGTTATTTTTCTATGACAAAATACCTGGCTGTATTAGTTACTTGCCTTAATCCTGGGACAAAATACCTGACAAATACAGCTTAGAAAAGGAACAGTTACAGTCTGTCGTAGAAAGGAAGTTGTGGTGGCAGAAGCTTGAGGTGGTCGGTGGTCGGTCACACTGCATGCTTAAGCTCAGCTAGCTTTCTCCTTATTCACTCCAGAACTCCAGCCTATGGAGTGGTTCTTCCCACACTTACAGCATTTAATTCAGCCTTCGAAATCCCTCACAGGCATGCACTTAGGAAAAACTAATCTGGATAATCCACTACCTCTTATTTTCCTAAGTGATTCTAGATGCAGTCAACTTGATGATTGGAATAAACCATTAGATCCACAAAAGCAACTTTGGGAAATACGGCTTTATTTCGGTTCTGAGTTTGAAACACACATTAGGATGGAGAGGTCACTGTGACAGGGTAGTGAGACAGTTGGTCACAATGCATCAACAGGAAGCTCAGAGAGAGGAATGCTTCAACTCAGCTCACTTGCTCTTTTTATTGTCCAGGACCCTGGCCCACAGAGTGGTGCCTCCCTCATTTAGGTCTTCCAACCTCAGTTAACCAAATCGAGAAAATTTATTGTATGTGTGTACAGAGATTTCTCTCCTGAGTTGAGAGCCTGTCAAGCTGATAACCAATATTGAACACCGTCTTCTTTACTCTTTCTCCTGTCTTCCAAGAGAGCATACAAAGAGAAGATGGCAATCAACAATCCAAGAAACATTTGCATTTTTTCAGTTTTCAGAAGCACAGGGAGAAATGCAACTGATTTAAGCCACACCATCTTTAGCACACCATTAGAATAGTCCAGGTAGGTGAGACAACTTTAGAAGCATATTTGAAGAGGGATACTCCCACAAACACTCCTTTAAGCTAAGATAAAGACTTCCTTCCTCTCTCTGTCCTTCCTTTCCTTTTCACACCTTTCCAGGCGAGGTATCCCCCACTTTTTTTTTCTTTTTCTTTTTTTTTTATCATTGGCTAAATTGGAAGTCAGCAATGCCCTGCCTCAGTCTACAAAGTATAATGGTTACAGACATGACCAACCATCTCACTGGCCAGTGACAGTTTGTTTGTTTGTTTGTTTGTTTTAATGTCCTCTTATATGTAGAACTCTAGAATGTCTACCCATTTTATTATAACACCAGTAAGTGGTCGTGTTCAGACTTTGCTAGTGTGCTAGTCTCTGCTAGTATGCTGGATAGTTTATGTCAACACAAACTAGAGTCATCAGAAAGGAGATTTTCAATTGAAAAATTGCTTCCATAAGATTGGGCTGTAAACAAGCTTTTAGGGTATTTTCTTAAGTGATGATTGATGGGGGAGAGCCCAGCCCTTTGTGTGTGGTGCCATCCCTGGGAAGGTGGTCCTGGATTTTATAAGAAGCATGCTGAGCAAGCTACTGAGAGCAAGCCAGAAAGCAGCACTCCTCTATGGCCTCTGCATCAATTCCTCCTCTACTCTTGCCCTGCTTGAGCTCCTGCCCTGACTTCCTGTGATAATGAACAGTGATGTAGAAATGTAAGCCAAATAAACCCTTTCCTCCCCAACTTACTTTCATCATAGTGTTTTATCATAGCAATAGTAACTCTAACTGAAACAGCTGGTGACAAGCATGAGTGAGTCCTTATGAAGGTAGGCTAGACACATTCAGATACATTTCTCAAATCTCTGAAAGACCAAAAACAAACAAACAAACAAACAAACAAACAAACAAACAAACAAAAGAACTCTAAAGAAAGCATCCAGGCCTGTTACTGTTAGCAGATTCCACAGAGACCCTCAAAGCAGCCTCCTCAGTTCTGTCTTTACCATCATAATTTGCCTTGTTAGGAACATGGTGTGTTTGGGCAGGGGAAAGGCCACATCAAGGTAATAAAATCCTTATTGTGCTTGGTAGATGAGAAAGGCATGTATCTGCCACATGAGCCTCCCATCTGTGTGATTCTGAGAATTGTTGATGTGCCTCCTGCCACAAGCTGCAGCTTTATTCCTAGTTCTCAATGTCTGGAAGTTTTGCCTTAGTTTCTTTCCATATAAAAATAATCTTATCAGTTAATCTAGTGGGAGTTTATTAGGCTTCTAGGATTGACGTGAGTAATTATGATGCTTGTTTAAGATGGACAGTCAGTTATGTGTGCTGATTGTATCTTTTCAAAACGCATACATTGGAGATTTAACCCCAGTATCCTAGATTGTGACTGCATTTGGAGGTGGGGTCTTGAAAGAAGTAACTAAGGTAAGAAGAGATTACATGGATGGCCCCTAATGCAGTGTCACTGGTACCTTTCCAAGAAGAGACACTAGGGCTGAAAATAACAGAGGAGAGACCATGGAAGGACACAGTCAGGAGGCAGTGGTCTGAAAACCCGAGACCACCTTGACCTTGAATGTACCGACTCCAGAGCTGCAACAAAATCAGTTCCTAATGTTCAAATCACCCAACAACCTATGGCGCCTGTTGAGGTTACCCTACCAAACTGAGACAATATATTAAAACGAGGCAGACAGGTACTTGAAAGACTTGTCTATCAACTTAAATGGGACTGAAGTGATGAAGCAAGGTCTAGGTATATTTGTTTATTCTGATAAGTGAAAGTATACCCAGCTTAAAATCCAGTGTCCAGTAGCAAATTGATAGGTAAAGAGAAAAGCTAACATATATTTTAAATGTCTTAAAATTCTTTGAGAGTTTTCTATATGTACATAATAAGCTTTAGTCACTTTCTTTACTTATTACCCCCACTCAAAACCTCCCACCTCCTTCCAAAATCCGTCTTCCTAACAAGTCCTGCTATTTATTGAAACTCCCCTCCCCCCCATGTGAGTGTGTGTGTGTGAGTATGTGTATTTGTGCAATTTGTTCATTGTTATTCAACAATCAAAAGGGTGAACCAGGGCCAACCCTGTCATACCCTGGCTTTCATTCTAGCTCCTGAATAAGGTCAGCACTTCTGTGACAAGCAGTTTCTCTCTAGTCCAAATTCATCTTCAAAGTTCTATTTAGCTTATGCGAGTCACTCGGAAACACCTTCCCCTGAAACAACAACAAAAGATGCATCAAATTCTATCAAAGCATCTTATTCAGGATGGTGGTTTTCTGAAGCATTTCTTTCTTTTTTTTTTTTTTCTATTTGGATTTCCAGATAATGTAACATGTATAATCTAACAGGCCAGATGATAAAAATAACTTTTTCCTTCTGGAATTTACTAAACCATTCTTATTATGAGACTTTGAAAAGTAAAAGCTTGCTGCAGAAGCAATCACAGCCCCTCTCCTTTCCTCCTTTCTTCCTTCCTTACAAAGGGATGAATGTGAACCTTTGTTTGAGACAATCTCTTAAATACATGTATGTGGGGGCGAGGGATTTGCAAATATAATCGCATAGTTCAGCTAAATATAGCTTTTGTCAGAAGTAACTTGTAAGCAAATAAAAGGCAAGAATTAGAACCCACCACGGGACAGAGAACACAGTCATAATGCCTGCTCTTGTCAGGCTGTTTTCAGACTGGCTCGTGGAACAGAAATCACTACTAAGAACAAAAGGGAGTTCTATTCCACTCAATCTTCATCACGTGGGCTTTAAAATGAAGACAATGTAAAACTAATCAAGCTTCAAGGACTTTGGATTATCATCAAGAAACAAGAGTTGAATATGTTATGAGGGAACCAATCACACTCACCTGTAAGTAAACAGAGATTCCACTGTCTTTGTGTCCAAGGAAGTTGCCTCTTATACTGCCATAGAACGAGTACCTAACAAAACTGTACTGTGCAAACCACCTGCTGTACACTTAGCTTTTCTGAGCAGAGATGGAATCCCAATTTTCCCAATTTGCGAATCAAGTTGTTCTCTGCAATCATGCATTTGCCCTCAGAATCCCAAGATCTTGCCTAAACTCTATTCTACCACACAACATTTTAAGTTTGGCTCAAATAAAACTCTCCTTAATTTTGTGTGCACATACCATTGTATGGTACATTCACACTTCTTTGTATTTTGCTGTCTGTATGAATATTTGTACTTAATTTGGATTTTAGGAGACCTGTAGGACTTTTCATTGATATGAAATATTTAAAAGTTGGCAGAAAAGCATGTATCACCTTGATAGTTCATATTTTCATAAAACTGCCAGTGAGTATTCAATTGATTGAAAAATAAGGTGAACAAAACAATCAGTTTTTATAACTTTATGGTTTTTTTTAAAAAAAACTTTTATTACTTCAAAGGGTATGTAGGAATTTCTAGTTAGCAATAAATTTACTATCAATGTATCCTTAGATTTAACTGAGTTTTGATATTAGCTACGTGGAGACGGTAGAAGCAGCAGAATGAAGAACCTATAGCTGAGACTACCCATTCCCTCTCTTTGGATGACAATCGCAAACCTCAAGTTGTTCTTCCTGTGCCTGGCTACAAAATAGGTCACCCATTCCCTGGTCGTCCATCAGCTTGCTCAGGTGGAACGCTGAAGCACTTCCGTTTACTGACTTACTATAAAGGGTACAGCACAGGGTAGAGTGAAGAGACACATAGGGTAAGCTATGGGAGAGGGATTGAAGACCTTCCACCACTCTTTGGGGTGTCTCCATCTGTCCTTGTGTGGTTCTGTCACTGTGAAATACAGGAAGTGTTGTCAGTCTTAGATCCTCTGTGGCCTCTCTGCAACACTCTTTCCTCCAGTGCATGGGGCAGAGCTCTCTGGAATGGGAGGGTCTTATAAGTTATTGTAAGACAAAGTTAGGTCAGACAGTTTCCATATGGTCAGTTGAGGATAGAGAGGCAGGGAATATTAGAGTATCTGCGACAAACTGTGAGGAAGAGAAAAATCTAATTTCTGTGTTCTATCTTTAGGAAAATATTATGAGTCAGAAGTTATGCTTGAAAATCAAAACACATACATAATAATATTACAAAAATGAATTATTTTTATCTGAGCAGATGAGAATATCATCCCTCACATTCTATAGTGCTGACCCCAGCTGTATTAGTCCTCATATACTCTGTATATTCTAGTTAAACCACACCATATTTGGAGGCAATGGTTATTACCATAAACCAAACATGTAGTAAGAGCTTTTGAGGGTCTGCTAAGGGTCTGCTTTCCGTTTCATTATAGTACGTTCAAATCTTTGAATTTCTCAGTATATACTCATTGATCTCCCACTACAAACAGGGGGTAGGAGAGGTCCTGGGTACTCAGAGGAGAAAAAGGCCTCTTGTTTTGTTTTTATCTCTTTTGGTCTTATGTTTTAGTTGAACTCTAAGAGCAAACAAGAAGGAAACCAAAATAAGTTGCAATGTTTAATTATCCCTGTGAAGCAAAGATTCATGGTGCAAGGTTTAGAATTTATGCCCATGCAGGGCTAGTCTTGCTGTCTTTTGCTTAAGACATGTTCTCTTTACATATTTTATACTGGTGTTGAACACTCCATCCTGTATTCTCAGCATCCCCACTGCCACTTCCCCTCTCTGCTGTTCCTGGTTGCTGTTGTTGCAGCAAGACAAGAAGTTGGAGCTACTAACCCTTTCTCTCTCCTAACTGGGGTTGTGGCATTGGAAGGGATTGGGGTGGAGTGGGAAGAAAAAGATAAAAGAAATGCAAATAAAAGAGTTTTTTTTTTTTTTAAAGTATGCCCACAGAGATGTCACAAAGTAAGGTCTAGAGGTTGTTATGAGGGGTATGGAGGATGACAACTATTGTTGATAGGCAAGAAGGACAGAGTCACCCTGTGTCCCTACTGCTTGGTTTTGAATCCTGGCTTTGTCCTTAAAAACAAAACAAAACAGAACAAATAGACCTCTAGTCCTCTTTCACTTTCTGGCCCATGCACCAGAACTTTGCATGTCTCTAGTCAAAGGTTATAAGGCCTACTGAACAAAAATATCCCATGATCTGCAGGTGTTGTGCATAGAAAAAACAATAATGCAATGCTGATTTAAACAACATACAACACACACACACAGATATGAAGAAGAACAACAAGAAGAAAAGAAAAGGAAGATCTTTGTGCTTGGATGGCCAAGTTAGTAATAAGCAAATAAAATCAGTCATGCATTTTGTGATGGCCGTCTTTGTACAGGCAGAAAGGAAACCTGTATAAATTGACTGGGACCTATGAGGTAATTAGGTCAGAATGAAAGAAAGAAAAAGAGGGAACTGAAGGAGGAGAAAAATGATGGAGTAGATTGTGGTACCCCATGCTCACCTCAGGAGTTCTCATTGACAGATGAGAGGAACATAGGAATGAGGAGGATCTGAAGACAGTTTAAGGAATTCTTTAGGCTTTCTTTTTCCAGGGTGGCAGTGGCATGTGGTCCTAGGCTGAATGAAATAAGATAGTAGAAGGAAAGCTGCTCCATAGCAGAAGAAAGGTGGATATGGAGGGCCAGCATTCTCAAGCTGAGGGAGATGAATTTCCAGTTCTCATTCGGGTAGCCTTTCACATGGACAGAGCAGAAGGGAAGGAAGGCTACATTCCCCTCAGGGGTATGAAGGTGATGAGCTGGAAGGTATGGGGAAGCTTCCTTCCTTTAGGGTATTTCTGAGGTTGGTAGATAATATCTCAGCAGTTGACAGCAAGGGGAAGATGAGGAAGACTGGTAAAGGACAGAAGGCTTGACATTCTGGCAATGTGAGCTCTCTATCCATACATACAAGCATCTATCAATAGCACAATGATAATGGAACCACTAATCCCAACTATGGATCTTTGAGGCTGTTACAATCACACAAAGTTCACTTCAAAATAGTTTATCTTCAATTTGTCACATATATCTGTGTGTATATGTAATATCTATGTCAACATGCCTATTAAATTTTAGATTAATGAGAATATCCAGTTTCTACAAAATTCTATGTAGCAGAATTTACTTTGTTCAGCTGACATTTTCAAAGGAGAAAAAAGAGAATTATGTCAGTATGGGGAAAGTTCAGAATATGGTGAAGCTATTTCTCCTGGCCAGCAGAAAAAAAAAATATTGAATTCATAAATTAACAACAATTATGCTATTGTACTATGTCACTAGATCACATTAGATATGTATCTTTGGAACTTATTCACAAACTCATTATTCATCACTGGAAAATTTATTAGACATGCAATCCAGACTTATAAAAGGAAGATATTTTATTTTTTCTATTTCTGCACTCAAAGGGATGAACCCCCACCTTTGGGGCTTACATCACCCGGAAAAATTCCAAGTGAATGCTACAAGTGGACTCAAAGACGGAGCTGAGTACAGTTAGAAGTGAGGCATAAAAACAAAAGTGAGAAATAATTTTGTTCTCTCTCAACCCCTTAGACAGGGTTTCTATTGCTGAGATGAAACACCATGGCCAAAAGCAAGTTGGGGAGGAAGGGTTTATTTGGATTACACTTTTGTATTGCTATCCATCACTGAAGGAAGTCAGGACAGGAATTCAAACAGGGCAGGAAAGTGGAGGTAGGGGCTGTTGTAGAGGCCGTTGAGGAATGGGCTTGCTTCCTGTGTCTTGCTCAGGCTGCCTCCTTACAGAACCCAGGACCACCAGCCCAGGGATGACACAACCCACAACAGCTGGGCCCTTCCTCATCAATCATTAATTAAGAAAATGTCTTACAGGATGGGTGGGGACAGCTCTCCTGTTCTCTTGACCTCAAGGCCAACTGGATCTTATGGAGGTGTTTTCTCAAAAAGGTTTCCTCCTTTCAGCTAACTTCAGGTTGTGTCAAGTTGACATAGACTAACCAGCACACTTATTTACCCAAAATAAGCTTTTCAGTTGCCTTTACTAAATACTTAAATGTAATCCTACTGTTGCCTTATTCATTTCTTTGGAAGAGTTGGAAGAGTACATAAAGGTTTTATTTTTTATTTTTTAATATCTCTCCAATTTTACAAGAGCCAGCCAGCCACCCTTAAACTTAGAATTACATGAAAGATAAAGTACATGGCATAGCATGTGTTCTGGGAGCTTTGTTTCTGAGGCTGGCTGTTCTCGGTAGCATTGAATGAACGTGTTGGTTAAAGAGTTGGCATGGGCCCTGTGACAGAAGAATTAAAAGGTAAACAACAAGCAGATCTTGTCATTTGAGAGACAGACATTTCCTGAATCTACACTGTGCTCTGGATCTCCACCAGACGTTTGGAATTCAGTGGACACTCCACCTTGTTATCCATAGGGTGTGAGATCATGTGAAGAAGCCTGCATTGGCACAGAATGTTTAAAGACTCAGAGAAGAAGGGCAGGTGAGGGAAAGTGGGGTAATAGGTTCTTCGTAGGCGACTATACTGAAACCAGAACTTTAGGCTGAGCATAAGGTAAACTTGCAAACCAAGCAAAGGTAGATGGTGGGGGGGACTTCATGGCCACTTCTGGTTGCTCTGTCAGCCATGGGTCTTGTTAGATTGATTTGAAGGGGACATGGGTACAAAGTAGGAGCTCAGAAGTCCTCTATGTTGTTATATTTCCCTCAGTGCAGATCATACAAAGAACAGAAGAGCAAGAACATGGGAAAATCAGCATTTCAAATTAATCAGTCTCTTTATTGCTATGGCTTATTCTTCTCTCTGAAGAAGTAGTATACATTAAGACGTGTTATGCTCCAGCAGCATGGCTTCTCTGAACACCAGGTATGTCACTGTCATCATGTTCGAAAAGCTAAAGTCATAGAAGCTAAATGAACTTTCTAAAGGAACAAGTTAAATTGCGGGCCTAAGACTCAGAACTATGCCATATGGGCACGTGTTTTCTACCACGCCATAGAGATACGGATTTGTTTTGTTTTCCCCAGTCTTTTTTCATGCCCATTGCATCTGATTAGTCAGTTTGTTGAGTTTGTAAGAATTGCCTTTCTGCTTTGTGGATTTACTGGGGACCAAAACAACCAGAATATCCTTGGGACAGAAACATCCCTTGTGCACTCCGCTTCATGGAAGCCCACTCTCTGGTGCTTGCATTCAGGGTCGATACTGCTGTACTTCAGAAGAGTTGATAAATGGCTCACAGCCGTTTGGGGTTAAAGGGCTCATTTCTGCAAATGGATGCTTCCCTTTTCCCCTTCTAAGGTAACAAGTATGCCTCCTTTTCTTCTACGCTTCTAATGATCCCTCTGCTTTGAAATGTCCCTTGCTTCAGAAGAATCTTCATCCTCACACGCCTCTTAGATTTAACTTCTATTTTAAACCTCAGAGGGTATCTCTTCATTCAGACCTTTTCAGATGAAAAAAAAAATGAGAGAGAGAGATCATTACAGACACAGTTCTCCCACTCCTTGGAAATGTCCCTCTTTCAGGGCATGTAACTGGAATTTGCAGTGATGGGAGAACAAAAGTGACTTCTGACTTCAACATGGAAATGTTCTGTGGTCTGCTTAATGTAAGATACTTATCTCCTGATTGAGGTGAAGTGATGTCAGTTGTTTTCAGAGAGTTGATATCAGGGATTTAGAAGAATGCTATGTCATATAGAAAAATGTGGTTTGTAAATAGATGAAGAGTTTTGAAGGTCACAATCACTAATGAACAAACATGGAAAAGTCTAATTTTATCCTTATCCAAGTGCTTATACCAATCTTAAGATGCCATAGATAGAGCTCGCTGTTTATTAAAGTGACATCTCTTGCTAGTTCACCATTTTGTGTTAGTGTGTGTGTGTGTGTGTGTGTGTGTGTGTGTGATGTAGATTCATATAAGTGAGTTCCAGAACTTTGAAAGATCAGGAAGTGCTCATAGTTTCTGAGCTTTTTGGAGAGGTAGTCTCTCACAGAACCTCATGCTCACTGCTTATCTAGACCGGCAGGCCAACTAGCTCCCAGAGTCCTCTTTCTTGGGTCTTTCTTGAAGAGCTAGGATTACAGATACACAGTGACACACACAGTGCTTACATTGCTAGGGTTAAAAAAAATGGGGTTCTTGGGCTTACACAGTTAGAAGCTCTTTATCCACTGAGTCATCTTCCCACCTGTATATTTTTATTACTAAAATATATTGCTGCTACAAGACCCCAAGCCTTACTTTCTTTAGAGAAGATTATTACAAAAGATCTAGTCCCTGACTTAGATATGATATATAAAGTTTGCTACAAACAAAAAAAAACCTCCCCCCTTATGTGTGTATATGTGTTTATTATTTTGTTTTGTTTGTTTTTAGGTCAGGGTCTCTTGAAATGTGAAACCCATGGATTTAGTTATGGCTGGCCATTGAGCTTCAGGGATCTTTCTGAGATTGGCTCTTAGCTCTGGTGTTGGAAGGCAGTCATGCTATGCCTGGCTTTTTATGAGATCCTAGAGATCCAATCTTGGGTTCTCATGCTTGCTTGAATGGCAGGCACTTTATCAATCAAACCAATCCTCCCACCCCAATTTCTAACTTATGTGTGCTACATGAGAACGTAAAAACCCACAACAATTTATATCTTTTCCGACCACAATTGTGAATGGTTTAAGAAAGTAATGGTTAAGAATTCATGCGATTACATTAGTAACACTTGATTATATTCTGGATTTCAAGACTCAACACCTTATTTTTAAGTCAGTGTTAAAACATAAACATGGTGTTCAAGCTGCATGAGATATTTGCATTCTTTATTCTCTGAAAATAAGTTTTTAAGAAGGCAAGTGTGCCTGTGGAAAAAAAATCAGCAGATTATAATGGCTGTGTGTTTGTGCACTGTAGTTCCAGGTACCTAACTTGTACCCACAAGGAGCCATCACCAGTCCTGTCCAGTGAGGATGTTTTGCCAACCACTTACAAATTTAAAATTTTCTAGTAACTGTATTTTAGAAAAGGCTTGGTGCTAGGCAATTTGAAGTTAACTCTTATTTCATCATGAAAAACAATATTGAGGAATTTTACTTGCAGAAAGTCTGTGGGTATAGAATAAAAAGGGAAGTATTTCTTGGTAATATGTATGCTGATATGCATGGCAGGAATAATAATAAATTTTAAATATACCTTGCAAATATCTCAATGTTTGCATCAGAACATTACTGAATTTTCAGTTTTCAAACAGTTTTAATTATTTCATGGTTTGTTTCCTAGATTTATTTACTAGAAATCTATTAAATTTCTACTCCTAAGTTCTACTAATAGTAAAATCTACTATAAAGGTCTAATGGAAAATTACATGGCAGGTGCTGAATCAAACTACATTGAGTCATTGGAAAAGTATTTTCCAAAGACAATGTAGTTCATTACTACGAGGAATGTAATAACAGCTCATACATCTCACCTAAGACTCACTGGAAAGACTCTTTGGAAAGAATAATGAAAATTGTAAACCACCAAATAAGCAGAGAGTTTGAAAACGCCCCAAGTGCCACAGAGAGGCACTATAGCTCAGCAGGAGGTGGTACCGATGGAACATTTGTGTACTCACAATGTACAATTAAGATCCTCATCGCAAGGTGATGGCACTTGAAGGTCAAATTATTGGGCGATACGGTAACTTCTTAATATCTTTGAGGGATTGATTCCAGGAACCCTGATGGGTGCCAAAACCTGCATATGGAACTCCAGTTCCTTATAGATGACACCATAGTATTTTCATATGATTTATGCAACCCTCCTACATATTTTAAAACATCTCAGGTGATGTGTGACACCCAACACAATCCTTTTTTTTAACGCATGGTTGTGCAAAGAGATGTTAAACTGCAGTGTTTGGGAAGATGTGTTTGTTGTGTATTTTTGGTCCACAGAACTCATAAGTATGGAGGACTGCCTTTTATTAGGTCATGAAATGGAAGCCTAAAAACGGATGTAGGGCTCTTACAAGAAGAGGGCAGAGAGTTAGTTGGGTCTCTATTTTGGCTCTGTTATGAAGCAACAAGCTGACAGTCTGCAACCCAAAAGCAGAATCTTCCAGCCTCCAGATATGTGAAAAATTAATGTTTGTGTTTTAAGTGACAGAAAGGGTAGGTTTTCATCTGTAGAGCAGACAGGATGTGGAAGTGATAAGCTATGCATGCACTCCCTCCATTACCCAGCAACACTCCCAGGAGGAGAGCATGAGAAAATGCAGCGAGGGGGCAACTTTCCACAAGGCTGGGAGAGACCCAGGTTAGCACCCATTCCAGAGGACACCTTGGTCTCAGACAGCAGATCTCCAGAATCCCGAGAAATAAGTTTCTATTATTTAATCCAATGACTCCATACTATTTGGATATGTCAGCCATAACACACTAGCACAAAGTCCTAAAGCAATAGCTGTTTGCATGGACAGTTATGGGGTTGAGTTGGTGAACAAGGTGTCTCATAAAAGGAGGGGGAAAAGAAAGTATAAAAAGGTGAATGGTAAATAAGAAAGCTAGTAGATGTCTGATTCCTAATATGGTGTAACTCTACACACAATGCATTACTTAAGATAGCCTGTGCTAACTATGTTGAAGGACACTTCTAGCACCTTTACTGGAATCCATCTAGACTGAAAAAATATAAACGTACTAAATATCAATAATGACAGTTATTTACCAAGTGATAAAACTTGTTCCCACGACTGTTTACATTTTGTTCACTAAACATTCGCAAAGGTTCATACTTGAATTACTATCAGTAAATTTAGATGAGACACAGGGAACTATGGAAATTCATTGAATATTATACTTTTCCATACCAGAGCTAGGATTTAAATATGGACCAATTTAAAATCTAAGGTCTTAGCAACAAAAATATACACTTTTCCAGAAACAAACAAGATATACTTATTCTCCATTCCAGGACTTAAAGATGAGATAAAATGAATTAGTAGAGTGACTGTGATATCCGGGGTTCATTTTTTTTCTTCCTCTTCCTTTTTTCCTTTCTTCCTCCATTTTATTTTATATTTCCCACAACTTTTCTCTGGTTTTTGAAACACATGGTACATTAATTATAACCACAAGTTGGTTGCAGCGAAGGTGTTTATCATACTGGGGAATTGTGTAGCAAAAGAAAGTCAATAATCTTGTCAGTAAGCGATCTTGTGAGGTCCTTTCAGGTTTAGACATTGTGTCAAATGCAATATGCAGCGTTCTTGTAACACTCCAAAGCTGAGTGAGATAACTCACCCACTTATCAAAAAGAAATTCATGTTTAAATTATGTCTTTTTCTGAAAAGTCATTCTCAGGGAGATAATGTTCCTACATTTCCATTTTTAAAAATTGCCTTGAATGATTGATCCTCAAAATTTCATTGGATACTTTCAAATGATCTATCCTTCCCTTAAAATGCCATTGTCACTGAGTGTTCCTGTGCTTTTAGCTGGGTTTCATTCGACAATTTATCGCAATGACTCTGTCAAGCTTTATTTTTCATCGTCTTGTCTAACTAAGAGAAAACCTGGCCTGTCTTCCAACTGCCCAGAAAAGAAACACAGATTGGCTTCAATTCCTTTACAATATGTTGTTAAAAAGAAAGAGGCATATGGTAACGGAGGAAAGTTAGATTGGGATGTTTCAGAGGCTCCAGTCCTTAGAAGGCTGCCCGTGGAGCCAGGGAAACCCACAAACACACCCCACATATTCTGGCTACACTTATCTATTTGCTCAAACTTAATCGTAACAGTATTTTTTTAATTAAATTTTTATTTTTTTACATTAGTTGCATTTTATTCGCTTTGTATCCCAGCTGTAGCCTCCTCTCTCATTACCTCCCAATCTCACCCTCTCTCCCTCATCTCCTCCAAGTCCACTGATAGAGGAGGTCCTCCTCCCCTTTCCTCTGACCCTAGCCTATCAGGTCTCATCAGGACTGGCTGCAATGTCCTCCTCTGTGGCAAAGCTGCTCCTCCCTCAGGGAGTGGGGGTGTGGCTCCCTCAGAGCCAGCCACTGAGTTCATGTCTGGGTAACCATTATTAGGTTACCCATTTGAACACTGAACTGCCATGGGCTACATCTGTTCAAGGGTTCTAGGTTATCTCCATGCATGGTCCTTGGTTGGAGCATCAGTTTCAGAAAAGACTCCTGTGCCCAGATATCATAACAGTATTGAGAGACAGTTGTAAATTGACAAGTGAAGTAACTACCCTCAATTGATACTTAGAGGCTGTAAAGAAATACTGAAGCATCAGCTGTGGACAAAAACAAACACACAAGTTGTCCTCTTAGGAACTGATGAAGTGTTGTTTTTATTGATAAGCACCTCAAAACATCTCCCAAGGAAGAGCAGAGGTGTCTGTCTCTCTGTAAGTGTGGCACACTGCTCCTGTCTGCAGACTCTCTGTCAGAGGTTTAAGAAGGTGGGAAGCTCCCTTTAGCATAATTTCACTATAGTACTTGGATGTTTCTTTTGTTTTGTTTTTTCCAGAGCTGAGGACGGAACCTAGAGCCTTGCGCCTGCTAGGCAAGTGCTCTACCACTGAGCTAAATCCCCAGCCCTGTACTTGGATGTTTTGAATGAATCCTGCTGGCAGGATTCTCTGGAGCATACCTAGGGGAATGTTCTTTAGCCCTATCGTTGACCCTCTATCAGGAATATTAGGTTGGAATGGTAAGTGAGCTTAACAAAATAGTTTCCTTTTAACTCATCTGTCTTTCAGTCAAGAAATGACCTAGTAGAAATTCATAGTCAGAGCCTGATTTTCAAAGAAATTTGTTCATGTCTAAAATCATTAGATCTGTGAAGGAATGCATCCACATGAGTGTTATTCTTAAATGCATGGACAGGGAGATGAATCTGCGAGCACAGCTGATCACCAGATACTTTCAAGAATTATGACTACTCTTTCTTATATAACAGTTACATACACTGTTCCTGTGGAATTATTAGTAGTGTTGATTTTTGTTCCTAAATATTGATGAGTCCATCTTCAGAGGATTCTGAATCTTTCAGTGGGGAGTGCAGTGAAGTTAAGGTATGTAGCCTAAAATGCCATTTTCAAGAGAAAATCTGGAGGAAAATTACTGAGAATGCTAAGTCAAGCCCACTGCCAAATCAACAAATAGTTTAGATAATTTATGAAGATTGGGGAAAACCCAAATATTAAGAGATGCTAGCAAGGATTTTAAGCTAGATATTTGTCTGTGTCTCTTAAAACTTGTCCGTCTAAACACAATACCTCCCATTTTCATTTATAAATGTGAATTATACACTGAATGCTCTAATCAGAAAGGTGTTAGTCACCCAATAACAGTTACGCCACTTGTGTGCAGGTGGGGCCAGCTGGTATGGAACATAAAAGCTTCAGTGCTGGGTAATTTCACTGATGGCTTCTCTCCCCTCAGCAGCCTTCATAGCACTGTCTGGCACTGTGATAGAGACCAGCAGGGAGGAAATTTCCTTGTCAGTTTCAGATTGGTTTATCTATGTCTCCTGGCCAAAGTGTGAGGTATCTTTAGCAATAGTGTTTTACCATATAGTTACAGTGGGGGTAGCCATGGCGATGCCAATAACCCATGTTGTTTTGAATGCTTCTGTGGTCTTCCTGACCAGAATCTCTCAGGGAGGTACCTCATGCCTTACACTGTGAGTTTTAATAGCCCATTTGATGTAAGGGAGAAACTGCTCATCCATGCAGGGTAAGGTAATTCTGCTTCAACTTTGTTTTAAGTTGTGTTGTGAAGTGAGGTTTAGAGCAAATGGGCTTCCATAAAGCTTTTTTAATAGATTCTTAGTTTTAGTTTAACACCCTCCTCGTCTCTGTCCTCCTGCCCCATCCCTGCTTAGTGCTCTCAGTCCTCTTCTTTCATTTCATGTGTGTTCTCCCACCCCACCAAATGCTTTTTAATTGTGCTATGAGATGGCAGGTTTCCATGAGTCTTTTCTTACAGCTTTCCTCTGGATTAGCTCTCCTCTCACCCCGATTTCCTGCATACTCCCTTATATCTCCCTACAGAAGCCTTTCTGTCCTCCACATCCCTAGTTTCATTTTACCTATAACCAACCAAAGGTTCTTAGTCTCTGGCTTCTATCTGTACTCCAAGTAAAACACATAAACCGAAGGATTCAAAGCTAGGTCTACTCCACAGAAAGGAACTCTATGCCTAGTACTATAATTTTGTCCTTGGCCAGTGCAGAGTGGTGTGAGCAGACCCAGACCACAAATACTGAGGCTGCAGGGCATGCCCGCTTCTGTTATCAGGCAGAGGAAGAGAAATGACTTACAGACAAGAGACTGATTACACCAAATTCACTCATGGTCAGGTATCTTTCTAGACATTTGGTCACAAGGCATTGGATTTGATAACTAGTTGTAGATTTGAGTACCTTAAAGAATATTTGGAAATGGTATTCACTACATGGTTTACAAGAATTACATGTGGTTTTGAACCTCATTCCCAATGTGTCAAGCTTTACATTAAGCTCTGTCTTTAAAGATTCTTCAGAATAGAACATTTTCTATGTTTACAGTGCTTGATGGTTTGTAAATCATAACCATATTTATTATTTAATATTCACTAAAACTTTGTGAGTAGATAGTGCTGTTAATTTAATGTAAAGACCTACAGATAACAAAATTTATATAGTTCACTAATATTTATCCAGGAGTTTTGACTATTTTTTATTATAAGACCTTAATAATTTTAGAGACACTGTAAAACATATGCATTTATATATAGCTACACATAGGCACATATAATATATATAGACCTATATGTATATATATCCATATATGTGCATAACTATGTATAGCTAAATTTAGTCATATGTACTTACAGGTGAAAATAGTTTTCTTTATGTAGCATCACAGGGACATAGTAAAGGCTCATTCTTTCCAACATAGAATTAGAAATACATAGATTTGGAGGGTTGGATCTTAATTTTTGTCATGCCATTGGCAGTATAACCCTGGGTTAGTTATTAATTTTGCATATCATCTTCTCATCTAATAATGACAATTACTCTATAGAGTTATTGTTTGGACTACATAAATACATACATTTAAGGTGTCTGAAATGAAAACACCAATGATCATTTTTCTGTCATTATCTTTTACTGCTGCATCTAGATAGCCTTTTCATTCTCCTCATTAATAAGGCACAACCCAAGAGAAATAATCAGGCAGCTGTGCTCTTTGTGACCTCTGGGAAAGAAAAGTAATTGGTCTTTGCTATCAGACCTAGAATTCTGAGCCCATGAGCAAAGAGCAGAGAAGACACACTGCAGACCCAGTGTGGTTTATCATTTGTACCCGTGTAGCTGTGACTCACCTGTCTTCCTCACAGTTCTGAGAAATGGGTGTTCTGAGACCCATACCAGAAATGAGACCTGGCCTTTTCTGGAATAATTATGCCTTGGTCCACTTTTGCAAAGAGACAAAACTTAAGCATTGAACAACTTGAAGAAGCTATGGCATATTCTAGATCCTTTCTTGGGTCTTGTCTTGCTTCACCAAACCTATTTCTTAGTATGTCTATCAACTACTCTGTTGTAGAAAAAATTGCTGTAAGTTCTTTGAAAGAAAGATTAAAAGATAGTTGTTGGGAGTTAGGAATGGGGTTTTAAACCATCAATGGAAACAGAACAGAAGTGAGTAGTTTTCTCTTCAAATGTCTGTATTTCCTTTGATAATACAAACAAAGAAGTGGAAACAGCCGCTTCAGCTCATTGGTACATACTGATGGGAAAGAAACACTGCTTTGTGAATATGTTGGGGCCGGAGGGAAAATGCTCTTGCTGGACTCCTCTAGGAACTGCCTTTGGTGGTAGACAGGCACTTTTGACCCATCCCCATTTTCAGCCTTTTCTGGTCCAGAAGTTTGAGCTACTTTTCCTGAAGCAGCTCTTTCTGCCATGCACAGAGCTCATCAGAGCAATTCGCAGGGTTGGCACGCAGCTGGCTTTCCCTGTTTTACTTTTGAATGGGTAGCACATTTCTTTCCAGCAGCCCTTTTAAAAATTTTTTTTTTCATGATTGACCCAAAATGGGTGCAGATGTGGTAAACACATGCTGAAAATCATTGAATATTATTTTCACCCTGAAGAAAAGACTGACACAAGCAGTTTCAGATTGTGTGATTTCTTGACTCCACAGTGGCCTTCTAATGCTCTTTCTGTAGCCAGTGATAACAGACCCGAGGGTGAGACCTTGGGAGGTAAACCACAGGCTGACTTAGTTCCCCAAACCCGATGGCCTCATGGGGAAAATGCAACAGTATTAAAAGAAGCTTGGTTTTCCAAACTGGCACTAAGGTCTAAATAATTATGTGGTATTTCCCCTGTTAAGTTTTAGTGCAGTTGTAACAAAGAGAGTCTTTGAGTGCCAATTCCAAGTTTTGAATTTTCTTTGGGTTCTTATATTCTTTGGTTAGTTGCATATTTCATTGCATATCCATTTCAATGGGGAGTTAGAAATATGTATCTCCCTTTTGATTCTGTGAAATGAATATTATATATAATATCCAATTGCAGAGAAATAATGATAATGTCTTCTATCTATTTCACATCATAATTATATTGCTTATAAATTATTTATCGATACATTAAAAAGCATACTATTAAGTATAGTTAGCTTAAATATGCATGTGTGCATATTTGTGTGTATCTAAAATTGTTCATTACAGAGACTTTAAGGAGAACACACATGTTCTAACAGATAATTTTTTTTAATTGGGAAAATTAATGACTTCATTCTTGATAGATGATACCAAGGAATTTATGTTAGTAAATTATGCTGTGTGTGCTGGTTTGACTATAAATTATCCCCATAGGTCCATAAGGAGTGGCACTATTAGGAGGTGTGGCCTCGTTGGAGTAGGTTTTGTTGGAAGACGTGCATCAATGGAAGGGAGGGGAGGCCTTGAGGTCTCAGATGCTCAAGACTGGCTGCTGTCGTTGTCGCTCCCTGCTGCCTGTGGAACAAGAAGCGTAAACTTTCAGCTCCTACTCTAGCTTCATGTCTGCCTGCATGACACCATGATAGTAATGGAGTAAACCTCTAAAACTGTAAAGAATCCCCAATTAAATGTTTTGCTTTGTAAGAATTGCCATAGTCATGGTGTCTCGTCACAGCATCGAAACTCTAACTAAGACAGAAGTTGGTGTCGGAAGTGGAGTACTATTATGATGGGCTAGGCAATGCTTTTGTTTGGAGGAGTATGGAACACTTTGGGACACTGGCCTAGAAAAACAATTGTTCACTTTAAGTGGGTCTTAATGAGCCATAGTAGTAGGAACATTGATGAAAAGGATGATGAGGGTGACTTAAACTATGAGGGCCCTGTTCAAAAGGTTTCAGAAAGGAAGAATATTAATATGTGTCCTAGAGGTCATTCTTATGATATTTTGGTGAAAAAAGCAGCTGTTTTCTGCCCTTGTTCAAAGAATGTGCCTGAGGCTAGATTAAAGAATTATGATTAGCAGCTTCGGCAGACAACATTTTCAAAAAAACCCTAGCATTGACTGTGTTGTATGGCTATTAGAGGCCAGTCTTATGCAGATCCATAATGAAAAGGAACAAGCAGAACGAGAAAAAATACAAAATGGAAATGTGCAGTTGGACAAGAGAAAAGCAGCACCAGGAAGTATGAACAGATTAGGAAAAGCCTGAAGCTAAGTGGGATAAATGGAGTTGTGACCCCAGAGCAAGACCCCATCTGGCTAAGCGTCCAATTTGTGGAAAGAGATTAAAGAGAAGGGAAAAGGACTTAAGGCCAGTCATGGAGGCACATACCTTTAATCCCAACACACTGACTGCCGAGCCTGGTGTCTTAGTCAAGCTCTCAGCACTCGGTAGAGTTGATGGCCAGCCTGGTCTACTCAGCAAATTTCAGGACAGCCAAGCTTTGTCAGTGAAGCAAATCAGCAAACGTAGAAAGCTGGTGGAGATGTAATCAAAGGAGGGAGCCATGTTCCAGATCACACAGGCAATAGAACTTGGCATCTTCAGCCACATGGCTCTGGCTTTAGACTCAAGGAGAGAAGAAAGGGCTTATGGATTCTCCCTCCACAAATAATGAAAGCTGCTGAAGCCATCTGTGTGGCAGGAGTGTCCCTGAATGATGGTCTAGAGAGGCCACTGTATGAATCTGTGCAGGTAAAGCCTGGATTGCCTTGGAGACCTCAAAATGTTGGAGATGCCAGAGACTTTGGGGTACCTGATGAGGGGAGCTGTCACAGGGAGTAGAAACAACCCAAAAGACTGAAATGTGTTTTGGTCTACAAAGCTGAAAGGATTTGGAAATCTGAAGAGCACTTTAACATCAGATATGGAGATGCAAAGTTTGGAGTTTGTCCATCTGGTTTTCAGTCTTTCTTTGATCCAACATTTTCTCACTATGCTCCCTTTCCTCCTTTTGGGTAATGTATATTCTGTGCCATTATATGTTGGACATATATGATCTGCTTTCATTTTGATTTTACAGGGGATTACAGTTAAGGCACTGCATGAATCTAAGAAGAGACTTTGATCTTTGAACGTTTAAACATTGTTGAGACTGAGAGACTATGGGAATTTTTGAAGTTGGGCTGAATGCAGTTTCACATTGTGAAATGGCTACAAGACTATGGTGGCAGGGAATGGAATGTGGTCATTTTAGTAAACCACACTGTCCCCTATAGGCTCATAGGGAGTGACACAATTAGGAGCTGTGGCCTTTTTGGAAGAAATGTGTCACCGGGGCCCTGCTTTGACATCTCAGATGCTCAAGTCAGGCCGTCTCAATGTCTCCTCCTGCTGACTTTGCATCCAGATACAGAACTCTCATTCCTTCTCCATGTCTGCCTGCGTGTTGCCATGCTTCCTCCCATAATAGCAATGGACCAAACTCTGAACTGTGTATTCCAGCCTCCAATGAAATGTTTTCCTTTATCAGAGTTGTCGTGGTCAAAGTGCTTCTTAATGACAATAGAAACCCCAGCTCAAACAGTATGCTTCCCATGATTGCTAAGGATAGCACTGAAATTTAATGTGTTGAACTCATTCATTTACTTTATTTAAAAAAAAAAAACAAACAAACATACACTGAGAACCTACTGCATATCAGGTACATTGTCAGGTATGATGTAGAGGCCATTTGGAGATATAGTCCCAGCTGTCACATTGTCTGCAGACTACCATGGAGATACATAAGTCAGGAACTGCAAGGAAAGTACACTGAAGAAAAAAAACAAAAACAAAACAAAACAAAAAAACCTGGGATGGATTTGGTGTTAGGAAAAGGATTCTGAAAGTAAGGTAGTTTGAGAATGAAAGGAAATCACCCAAGCTTGTTTGTGGGAAAGGGATTGAGGTTAGAGAGAGTAGTAGAGAGAGCTCCAGCCTACATCTGCAGAGAGAGCTAGCTGATGGATCAAGTCTACATTTGGAATGAATTAAACCAACATTGAAAACTGGTAAAAATTCTTCCCTGGTCACCATTAGGGTCTTAGAAGCTTTCTGGCCTGTTCCAAATTTTCTCTCTTGGAACACATAAAGAAAATTGAACACATGTCTCCTTGGGGGTGAGAGAAAGTTAATAGACCACTAAAAGGCTCTAATTTACCTCCCAGGATTAGATTGCTCCAAATGAAAACAGAGCAATCATGATGCCAAGGCTGTGTTTAAAAGCTACATAGTAATGTCACAAGACCAGCACCTCCCAGAAAGTGCCCAGTTTGTTTAATAAACTAAAACTTTAGCTTTTTTTCAGAACCTTACACCTTAAAGTCATGTAAAGAAGAAGAGGGAGAATTCATGTGTGTTCCGTTTCACATTTCTAGGAGCAGGCTTGATGGCATTACACTGTTGGGTTTTGTCAGAATAAAAATCAGAAGTATACATGAGAGGAAAACCTGGTAATTTTCCTTAAAAAAATTCATCTTACATTACTGCCAGCTCTCAATGATCCAGTGAACTGGCATCAAATTATGGAGCCACATTCCGAGTTCAGTTTCTAGTCCTCACACGTGTTTCTGATTTTTGGTCTAGTTCTCTAGTTCTCAGTTATATTACTAGGATGACTCTTTTCAGAGAGTTCAGAGACCACATGTGCCTGGTAGTGGAGCCAATTCTACATGCCATATGCCTCTTAGCACTTTGTAGAAAGGAAACCAAACCCAGTTTCAAAATACCCTGGATTCTGAAGTTCTCTAAGGGCTTTAATATGTCTAAATTTCAGTTCAAGAACTTGGACATTAAGTAACTCAGATTACTTAACTCAGGAACGAAAAGCAGAAGTTTGTCTTTTAAACTCGGGATTTACTAATTTGCTCCTCTGTATTTACTGAAGATTTATGTTGTTGTAGGCACTTTTCCTGTGTTATATGTGCCTAAGATCCAATACCTGATCAGATCTAAGTTAGAATATCAGTACTATGAGATGAATTCCATGAATATATGTGTAGTAATAGAAAAAATCGAAATAACAATAAGACATCCATCCCATTGAACTTTTAGAAAATGTGAGAGGCAAGAGATGTTTATAGTACTGTTTTGTTAACTCAGTACCCATGTGATCTTGCACAGACCTCTTTCCTGTATACTGTAGTTTTTGTACTGTTTATCTCTTTTTGATATCTACATTCACCAGAGGATTGGTAAAGATCAGATGTGACATACTAAATGAAAAGGAGTCTGCTCTGAGAGCTCTGGACTCACACTGTTTACCAGTCAAGATCAGATTTCATATTCCAGGAGAAAATCAGCCATTCAGTGGGTATCACTTTGTAGACTTCTATCAGGCCTTATCTTGGGAATGACTCCCTCCAAATACTGATCTTCACACGTCATAGTGCTCATCAATATTTTCTACCATGTGTTGGTTCATGTTTAGTTTTCCTTTTTTTAGAATTTTTTAACAAAGTTATTTATTTATTTTTTATACTAATTTTCCTTCAATTCCTTTCCAGAATCTGTTCAAGAGGAAAAAGATGCATCTGTTTTGCCTACTATTTTATGTCCAGTGTTTAGAAGAGTCCATTTGTTATTGTTAACTTAATCAGCGATGCTTGTGGGTCTCCTACAAAACTTGTTGAGGACAAGTTTCGGGAGGAAGTGAGAAAGGATCACACATTGTCTGCATTGGTTGTTCTGTGCTTGTGCACATGCAATTCCACTGAAGCCTCAAGAGCACTCGTTCATACAAGAACAGATAGTCTGAGTCACAAGTGGTGGTAGAAATGTGCTTGCCTGTGCTTTCACAGCGAGATGGTGTGAGGACTAGAATTTTAACCTGGCTTAGCATTTTTACTAAGTCACATTTCTTAGTATGGAGAAAATAGTCTGAAACTTATAGGAATGTTGCTGGGGTAACATTCACCTGGAGTTTGATCTTTGTAGATGTCTTTTCATTTCATTTCCATCTGCTGCTTCTCTCTTAGTAAGTAAAGATAAACAGCTGCTGCTATTGGTGCTGTTGCTTGAGACTTCTGCTTGAAGATGAAATTCAGGGCATCTGTTCTACCCTGTTATATATGATGATGAAAATGAAATATTTTTTCTAAAGGGATATAGTTGATAAAATAACACAAATAATTTAACATATGGAAATATATTATGGGTATCTCTGTATACTTTGATATTATCACTAAATAATATAAATACTTTGAGAATAATCAAAATTATTCTATGCTGCTACTTTCAATCTATTTCATTTCTTTACCTTAATCATTACATATCACTTCTGATTTTAACCTACAATTGACAAATGTAGCAATATGACAACACAAGGATAAAATAATATAATAGAAGTTACAATGTTTTCTGATGAGCATGGAAGTTGTTTAACATATTTACTTTAGTAACTGGACACGATGGAATTTCCACTGAGGTAGGAAGTATGCTCTGTGCTTTGTTGACAATAAGAGATCTAAATGCATCATTCCTCTTGTTTTGAATCATTTGAGGTCAACTGATGGAGTAATGTTAGAAGTTGTTTAGACTGTCTCAGGGACTTGTGTGTATATGTAATTCATCTTAGAACTCTTATTTGGAGTGTCTAGAACATTTGGCACGATTATCTTATTGCTTAGAATAATCCTAGAGACAGATTCCTTTATTTTAATATTATAGGTGGGAAATAGAACTACAAACTCTGATTCTATATCCTGTGTTTGAAAGCCATTTTGACGACTTCAAAAATCATTTCAGGGACCACATCCTGAGCCTTAGTCTTCAACAATGGAGCTACTGAAGACTTTTTTCTTCTTCTCAAATCTTTAAAGCTTTAACAGCACTATACATATTCCTACATAATCCTTACATGACCTAAGTCTTGTGGGATAGACCACTACTCCTCCCTAATACACTGTGTCAGTGTTGAAAATATTAGGTACTTCTGTGCTACTTACCAAGCATCCCTATGAACTACAGTCGTTCCGTTAGAAATACTAGTTAGTGTTGGTTAAACTGTGTCCATGAAATTTATATGTTGGAATTCTCACCACTGGGACTTCTAACTGTGATTAAATTTGGAGATTAAGACCTTTTAATCATTAATTCAATTAAAAGAGGGCTTTGGGGTGGTGCTCTAAAGAAAATAACTGGTGGGATAGTGAGCAGTGGGATGGGTACACACCAAGGAAGGGCTAGGTAAGGATACAAAAAGAACAAGCTGTCTATAAGCCAAGAAAAGAGGTCTCAGAATAAATCAGGTCAGTTATCATTTTAATCTTGAACCTACAGGCTCTATAACTCTAAGGAAAAAAAAAAACAACAAAAAACAGAAACAAAACTCTGTTGTTCAAACCATGAAGTCTGGTATTCCGCCATGACAGCTGCCATAATTATTATCCTAGTCATCCTTTGTCATTATTAAACCAAAGGGAGACTGTCTGGGTTCCACCAGGTGCTCCCTGACCTAGGCAATCTTTCTGCTTGACTATTTCCTCGACTTACTGCAGTTAACTATGAACTGTTGTTTGTTTGTTTCCAGGAATCTATGTCAAAATAAATTTTCCTGTTACTATGTCAGTATGTTTATCTCAGCATATTTTGGTACACATTTCTAGAAATCAATTTCTTTTCTGAGTTGATTAATTTGGTGACTACATGTATTTCAACATTCTTTATAAACTACATTTAATTTTTTTTTATCTAGGCTATTATACATTTGTGGATGACAATACAATATTTATTGTGCTCATTTTGAGCACTTTTTTGCATTAACAACTACCTTGCCAATGGGGGGGGCAATATTTTAAAGTAGAAAAAAATTTAAATATCTTCAGGATAAGTTAAAAATTTTCTATCATCTGCTAAGTGAGGTCCAAAGCCACAGAGGGAAGAACTCTCTAGGCTGGCCTGACAATGGCTTTGAGGTAGAGGCAAGACCACACAGCATGTCTACTAACTACTGCATCTGTAAGTGACAACTTTTCTCTTGGGCATTCTTTGCCCACAAAACTTATCCATGATGACAGCTTCCATTACATCCATCCCGTCAGGAATAAGTACTGTGTGTCCACATGGAACCAGAGAGAGAGAGAGCCAGGGTCATCCATCATATCAACCGGATACAGTTTTGCCAGATGCTAGATGAATTAGTAAATGTTATTCCATTCATACATACAACACGTCTGACTGTAAAGATAATCCTTTGGAAAATACTGGTGGACACTGAAGAGATTTTAAACATTATCCAGAAAGATAAATGTATGTTTTAGTCACTTTAAAATGTAGAATTGAATAGCTCTTCTCTTATCTACTTCATTTTAGATATAAATTGAAGAAGTCCAGAGTTAGTGAGAGACCAAATAATTAAAAATTAGTTTTTTGAGGTATTGGTTCACAGTTTAAAGCACAAGCCTGAACAAAGGCCAGACAGGTGTAGATATGTCTAGCCATCTGCCTGGAGGAACCAACCTTACTGCATTCTTTTCCTGCCCACTAGAGATACAGTTGCTAAGAAACCAGCACAGACTGTCCCTCTGCCCTAGGGCAGCCAAACAAGGGAAGCCAGACTCTTCCTATAGCCAATAAATTCAAAACTCAACATCCCTTTTTTGTTTCAACCAATAGATGCTTGCCAGGCATGAATTCCCCTGCTTTGGGCCTGCTGGGAGAAACCAGACTCTTTAAATCAACCACCTAACCTGAACACAATGCTCTTTGCTCTCAATGGCTCTGGTGGTAAGGGTTTGAGCCCAAGCTATGGCTTGCAATACAAAGATCTGCATGTGTTTTGCAGTGGAGTAGATTCCTGGTGGTCTTTTGGAGGGGTCTCACAAATTGGGCATAACATAGATATTCTTCAACTTGAGAAGAATAGAATAGTCCAGAGGGTGTGATGAAGTACCAGGTTATGGGACTCCTCTAAAACTTAGAATCTCATAGAACTGGAGCAGGCCCATGGTTCAGCATTGCTTATGAGGGTCCATGTGATGTTGTCTGATGCTTCTGGTCTGGATAACATACTCTGAAGATTTCTGTATTGACAGATCTTCTGCCATGTGCAAGGCACATATCAATCACAGGGTGGCACTGCTTTAGATCTGGTGAGACCTGGGAACATGGACCCTAAAAATAAAACAGACTAAAGTCTCATGCAATAACCACCTTATTTAGAGCATCAGACAGTTTATATTTTAAAGGTTAAGCAAGGACACATGAGCAAAATCCACATGATTTCAAGCTGTAGACAGTCAAAAGTGCAAGCTGTGCTTGCAAACAGTTTCTGAATGACGATCGTAAGCAAACCTCACTCCTATTTGTTGCATCTGAGAGAGGCACAAAGGCACATTCCAAGAACAAACTTTTGTTTAGATTAAAAAAAAAAGAAAGAAAAAGGTCAGAAGATTTTTGTTTTCTTGGAGTTTTCTCACAAGCTCCTTGGTTGAAGTACCTATTTCTGAAGGTTTTTTTTTTTTTTTTTTTTGGCTCTGTTGGTCTCCTTGTGGAGCTCCTGTACCTTTCAGGTTTTTCTACCTCCCCCTTCTTTCATAAAATTCCATGTATTCTGTCCAAAGTTTGGCTATGAGTCTCAGCCTCTGCTTCAATACATGATCAGTAGACTCTTTCAGAAGCCCTTTGTGGTAGAATCCTGTCCTATTCTCTGTCTTCTGATTCTGATGTCTATCGTGTTTGCCCTTCTGAATGAGGATTGGGGTCTTCCTTGTTGTTTAGCTTCTTTAGGAGAGTGTCAGATAGAAGGGGAGGAGGACTAGGGGACTAAAGGAGAAGCATAGGGGAAGAAGAGGGAGATAGGTTGTGATTGGGAGGAGGCGAAGGAGGGGGCCACAGACAGGACACAAATTGAATAAATCGTAATAAAATATAATAATAATAATAATAATAATAATAATGAAAAAAGAATCAGACCCATAGGCTGAGGGTGAGGCTGAAAATTCTGTGTTTTGCCTAGCTAATGGATGATGATGATGATTATTTTTTTTTTTTTTGCTAATGTGTATGAAGTGTTTTGCCTGCAAATGTCCTTGTACCCCACATGCATGCAGAATTCAGGGAAACCAGAAGATGTTGGATCCTCTCAATTGGAGTTACAACCAGTTGTTAGCCTCTTTGTGTTACTCAGAACCAATCCTGGGTCCTCTGCAAAAACAGTTAGCTAACAGCTGAGCCATCTCTGTAGCCCCTAATGAATGATTTTGATATAACCAGTGTGAGAACTTCATTCTGAGTTTCAAGTATGCATGAATGTAGAGTGTGTTTTAAGTGGGTGATATTTGAGAACTGTGTATTGAGAACATAAAGGTGATTAAAACTTAGTTCTGTTAATTTATTTATGTTCTTATATTTTATCAGTACTAGATATCAAACCTGGGACCTCACGAAAGCTCACACCCCCTATTTCATATGAGAGGCCTTCTAATAAACTCTGGTTTTTGGTTCTTTAGCCTGAAGATTTAATCTATGAGACCTGCACTGTCTTTCAGATAGTTTACTGATACCTAGCCTGATTAGAAGAAACAGACAGTGGTTACTAACACCATATACATGCTAATATTGAGCTTTATATATGATAATATTGAGATTTAGCATAGACTAAATCAGGTATGATGCAAAGTCCAGGGCAAGTTTGCTACTTCTTTTCTCCTTGGTTGAAACAGGCAGTTGGTGCGGGATTCTAAAGACTGTGTAAAGCAGGAAGAGATTCTTTATGTCTTGGTGATGAGTACCAGGAATAATGTCTAGCCAAAATGGAGACTGGATGTAGATGAGCTGACTGCTCTAGCTCAGACCCTTGAATCTAAAGAATGAAGTCTCCACTGCTCAGATGTATCCCATAGACAGCTCAGTCTCCGAGTGGAGAAGAGACAGTCCCTGACATGAACTCGGTTGCCTGCCCCTTGATCACTTCTTCCTGGTGGGGTGACCTAGCCAGCCCACAGAGAAAGAGGATCCAGGCTCTCCTAATGGGACCTGATAGACTAGGGTCAGACACTATCTGAGGAAGACCTCCCCTCTCAGTGGACTAGGAGAGAGATAGGGGAGGAAGGGGGAGGGGAGGTGGGAATGGGAGGAGATGAGGAAGGTGGCTACAACTGGGATACAAAGTGAAAAATTGTAAATAATAATAATATTTTTTTAAAGTTAAAAAAGAATGAAGTCTCTCAGTTTTATGAGTCAAGATCTTGAGGATTTCAGTCCTTCAGTTCAGAGTCCAGCGTCCAGTCCTCTGTTCTACTGCCTTCCACACCATTTACATTATTCAACCCGGCATTCAATGATAGTTAAGAAAAATCGTAGTTTTCCAAGGATCCTCCACGCTTCAGACTGTGACTCAGCCTTACAAACATGTATCAGGGAGGTTCGTGCCTCTTTCCAGGTAAGCAGCTGCTAGATACCAGAACACTTACATTCCAGGTGAGAGAAGCTTGAAACTGAATGAGAAGTCTGGAATAAATCAAACTCCACCTAAGTTAGAGGAGGTGAGAACTTCTGTTGGACATCTCACCCACCTGTGGGGGAGTCTGCACACGAATTAGTCCTCCTATAAATATCATAACTTTCAATCCAAAACTTTCTGAGCCTATTTTAGCTATTGTTCCCAGATGTCTTGTACTTTCTGTCACAACTTGGTAGTCAACTGTTTTAAGTAGAACTGTGAATTCTGCTTAACTTGTGACTCACCAGAGGAGCAACTATGTCCTGGAGATAACCCTGGCTGGAATACATTCTGCCTACTCAGGCCTTTTAGCTTTAGTCTCTGTGTTGGTATCTTCACTCTCTTTGAAGGCTTCAAGCTATAAAATTAATTGCTTGGCAAGCTCCAAGCCTCACACCGTAGCTGAAGAACCATTTTTTGTACCTTCAGGAGGAAGGTCTGCTTGGAGTATGGCAAAAAGAGACACAACCAGATTAGCATCAAACAGTGTTGGTAGGTCACTTAATCCCTTTCAACTTATCATAGACAATGAAGGCTTAAAAGACTAATGACCAATTCCTAAACTCAAAGTCTCAAGAGACTCCCCTGCTTTTGTCACCCGTTTCTGAAGCTGTATGTTTTTGTTTTACTAACTTCTAACCATATATGAATACGTTCAAGCTTGACATCTCCCTATGTGGGTAATAAAAATATAAGTATTCTTATTTCTTGTTGGGCTATATACTTACCAAGGGTTTATTAAACCCCTGCTGTGTTTCTTTGTTACCACAGTGTCGAATGTAGGAGTCACGGAAATGAAGAAAGCACAGTACTTCTCTTGCACGAGTTAATTGTCTAGCAGGGTTGTCATCCTTCATTGTCCTGTCATTACAAGGACAACGTATTGGGCTACCACGCCTCATCCATCGTTGTAAGCCCCGAGGAGATCACATTAAGGTGCAAAGGGTGGGAGGTAGTAGAGGAATTGAAAAGAAGAGATACACAACAGGTAGTGTTTATTATTTATTGATTTTTAATTTAAACGCACTTTATTTTTAGGAAACCTACATGACATGTTTTTTCCTTACAAATACGATGTCTCCACTCCAAGTGAATCATGGTCAAAATAAAAGCTAAGATGACATCAGTCCCATTTGTCCTAAGTCCTGGTGTTGCATGGATGATAAGCAGCAGCCAGTTATGGTGACAGGGCAATAAGTCCAATTTGTTAATATTTTCCTACCTCTAAGCCATCCTTAAAGAAAATCATGAATGTAGTCATATGATCTTCCCAGAGTAGTCCAGGAGAGGAACCATACCATCTGGATTGATGTTTTCACTGATAAAAATCTGGTAGTTATTGAAATTAGCAAGGATGTGCTTCATTTGCTCTGCAGCCCCGGTCATAAAAGGCTTTACTCTTTCTGGTTTCTGTTCAAGTTTGCCTGTGAGTGATTTCACATAGTCTTTGATGTACTTTTGTAGACCTCTTTTGTGAAGCTGGTTTCTTGTAAGCGACAGTTCATGACAATCTCAGCACTGGTGACTACTGTGCCTTTGTTACCTTCCCCCTGCAGGCCTGCAGCAGAAGCATTTCTGTCAGTGAGCAAGTCACCTATGTTACCCTCCATTCTACTCACCATCTTGCCCTCCACCTCCAGACACAGCCTGTCCGTGATCTCCAGGATCTTGTAGATGCTGGAGACCGGCTCATCAAGGCTGATGAAGTCCTGGTAGGTAGATGGTCATGGTGGTGGCTGGGGACAGCTGCACTAGCCTGACAGTGCAGAGAAAGCACGGCACAGCAGGAGAGGCACTCAGGGGTAAGGGAGGAGGAGGCAGAAAAGAATAGGATATATTTAAGTTACAAATACACATGTGATAACAATTAGTGAAAAAAAGACCATGTATTTGAAGGAGAGTGGGAAGGTGCATATGGGAGAGTTTGCATGGAGGAAAAGGCAAGGAGACATGTAATTAGGTTATAGTCTCAAAAATCCACAAACGAAAAAGACAGCATCAGCAGAAAATGCTTTAAAAGTAAGCAGAGTGGGACAGAGTGGTGAGGGGAGGACTCTGTACTAAGGAGCAGGTGACAGTGATGATAAGAACCAGATGAGCTACCAGCTCATCTGACCTGCTGATCAGGAGGAAAAGCATTCAGGGGTAGAAAGAATTCATGATGTAAAGGTGCTAAGTTCAGGAGAAACACCACGTATCCCTGGGACAGAAAGTCCTGTGGCCTGTGACTGACGAAAAGAGATAAGCAACAGAAGATAAGTAACTGCTACACTTCTGAGTCCGTAGATGTGTGCATGGGTGTGGTCTGTGCAAAGTTGAGGCAGAGGGTGGTGCTTTCTGGAGAGGTCTTTGCAGAATCTTTAAGAGCACTCTCACTATTGCTGAAGACTGAAGGGAATGAATAGACCTGGGTGGTGTCAGGGGGGTGGAAGGTTGCATATCATTTGAGATAGTCCCATAGACGACAAGGCTCAAAATTAACTTTTATACTTAGAGAAATAGCTTCCTAACAATTTTCTACACTTAGCTATAGTCTAACAACCTTTTCTGAATAAACACAAATCCAAACTTAGCAAAGTCTGAGTCAATAAGGTTTCATGAAGTCATGCTTTTTTTTTATCATGCCCTTATTTGTTCCTTCATGTCATATTAAAACATTTTGATTTATGCTTTTTCTATTTAATGAACATGTTTAGAAATAAAAAGATACTACATTATCTTCCTGATATGGCAAAAGGTTCTTCAGAGACATCTACTTTATGGATGGAAATAAATAAAATTAACATTCAAAATATGTTAATACACAGTGGGCTTAAAACTAGGATGTGTGTGTGTGTGTGTGTGTGTGAGAGAGAGAGAGAGAGAGAGAGAGAGAGAGAGAGAGAGAGAAAGAGAGGGCAACTCAGAGAGACACTATGGCATTTTAAGGGCATGGAGTGCTTGTAGATTGTCTCACAGATCTTGTTCTTTTTGTTTCGTTATTTTATTTTTAATTAACTTATTTATTTATTCACTTTATATCCAAGTCTTAGCTCCCTCCTTCCTTTCCTCCTGGTACCATTCTCCCTCCTTCTTTCTGCCCCGCTATTCCTCAGAACATGGGGGCACCCCTACCTGCTCACCCTAGCTCATTAAGTTGCATCAGGATTGAGCATGTTCTCTTCCCCGTGTCCTGAAGAGGCAGCCCTGCCAGTAGACAGCGATCCAAAAAGCAGGTAACTGAGCACATGTCAGAGACAGTTCCTGCTGTCCTTACTAGGAAGCCCACATGAAGCCTGAACTGCCTGTCTGTTACATCTGCGTAGTGGGCCTAGATCCAGTCCTTGGTTGATGCTTCAGTTTCTGCAAACTTCTCTGGGTTCTGGTTAGTTGGCTCTGCTGGTATTCTTGTGTAGCTCCGGTCACCGTCAGGTCCTTTTATCCATCCCCCCACTTTTCCACAAGACTCCCTATGCTTCTCCCAGTATTTGGCTGTGAGTTTCAGCATCTGTTTTGAGGTACTGCTGGGTGGAGCCTCTCAGAAGACAGCTATGCTAGACTCCTGTCTGCAAGCCTAGCAGAGTATCTATAATAGTGTCAGGGGTTGGCTCTCTCCCATGGGGTGAGTCTCATGTTGGGCCAGGCATTAGTAGAACATTCCCTCAGTCTCTGCTCTATCTTTATCTCTGTACATCTTGTAGGCAGGGTAAACTTTGGGTGAAAGTTTTTGGGGGCGGGTTGATGTTCTCCTCCTTCCACTAGGCGTCCAGTCTAATGAGAGGGTGTCTTCTTCAGTCTCCATGACCCCTGCTACTAGAAGTCTCATCTAGAGTAACCCCCATATCCTCCAAAAGCCTACCCTGTCCTAGGACTCCAGCTTGTCACAGAGTTGTCTCTGCCCATAGTTTCTCTTCTCTCTGCAGGCCCTCTGTGTCCCCCCACCCCCACCCTCACTCTCTCAGGTCTAATCTTCACCTTCAGTTCTTACCTTGTTTCCTCTCTTCAAATACTTCCGATGTCTATTCTACTTCCTCTTCTGAGTGAGATTTAATTATCCTCCTTTGGGTCCTCCTTGGTATTTATCTTTGGCTCTATGAATTATACTATGTTTACATTGTACAATGTGGCTAAAATAAACTTACAAGTGAGTACATACTATGTGTGTCTTTCTGGGTCTAGTTTACCTCATTCAGGATGATCTTTTCTAGGTCCATTCATTTGTCTACATGTTTAATGGTTTCTTTGTTTTTCTATAGTGTAAATGTACCACAATTTCTTTATCCATTCTTTGGTTGAGGGACACCAAGGTTGTTTCCAGTTTCAGGATATGATAAATAAAGCTGCTCTGAGCATAGCTAAGCAAGTGTCCTGGATGTATGGTGGAGCATCTTTGGGTGTATACCCAGGAGTGGTATAGCTGGATCTTGAGCCAGAGCTATTTGTGATTTTCTGAGAAAGTGCAAGACTTGTTTTGGTTTTACATCCCCTGCACATCTGGATCTTTGAGGGTAAACGGAAATGGAAAAGAACTTATTTAGTACCATTGAGTGGGAACCATCTAAAACTCCTGAAATGTCTTCATTTTCTAAGAAAAACATAATTCTAGATTTTGAAATCCCACCTGAGATGGTCTTGGACATTGCAAATTAAGCTAATAATGAAGCTTTTGTTGTCTGCTGCTGTTCTTGACAAACAGAGGTGGGGACATGGTGAATAAACTTTGCAATTATTTGAACTGAAGCAGTCCACTTTTCTGTGCACCCAGTTATTTACTGGCAACAAAAACCTTATTTTTAAGTAAGAGAATTTTAAAGCTCAGCATTTTCAAGAATTCCATTAGTGTTTATGCTCTTTCAAAAACAAATTGCATCCTTGATTGTTAGCAAAGGTGAGAGAAGCATGAAATATTTGCTTTCATGTTTTATCTTTCAATAGAAAGATTAGAACAATAGTACATTAACTTACATTCAGATAACACTTCACATTAATATTTAAAAAAAAAACACGGTACTTGTTCTGTCTTTTCTATACATGACTGAGTCACTTTTAACATTCCAAATTCACTGTATTCCAGAGGCTCCCTCATGCAGAATGAAACATTTTCCACATTTATCCTGCTTAGTGGTTACAATTGTTCAAAGCAATTTGTCCAAGGTTGCACCTGAATTAATGTGGTGAACAGTTTGTATATTACATTACTTTTTAAAATCCAAGAATAATGCAACCTTGTCAGTTATTCAGGGTAGGAATTAACATATAACTAGACTAAATAATTTTGCATATGATTGGGGAGAGATGCTGAGAGACACTCTTTTCCATTTGCCTTTCCTTTTCTCCATCCCTGGGGCCTAAAATTTCTCTATTAGAAAGGCTTTGAGTCAGGAAGCATGAGACCTGAATGCAAATAAGAGATGGAATGCAAAGCATTGGTTCATTTATGGCTCTTCTTGATGATGCACTTCTATTACCTAGCAAGAACTTTAGTGTGGTGGGAAATATTGCCAAGTATTTATGAAAATAGTGGAGGAGGGAAATTCCTCTTCTCCTTGCCCTGGTTACCTTTTTCAGACTGTGCATGAAGGGCTGTGAAGCTTTACATGGCAGCAGGGACTAGATCCACAGGTGCCACAGGGCCCCAGACCTTAGCACAACTGACTTCATGATCACAGTAACATTCAGGCTGTAAAATGCAGTATGTAGACATTAACACCTGCCAAAACAAAAACAAAGATCTAATCTGTCAAAGTCTATAGTTCTGGGAAAGTCTCTAAATGTACTACCCTTGCTTTTGGGCTTCTATAGTTCTGCTTCTGGCTAACTGCTCTTGTTAATTGAAGTATGTCAACCCAGGACATGTGCTTAAAATCTTGTTTCCAAGACTACACTGGGATCCTGAACACCCAGAGTAGTCACCAGCCTGCTAATAAAGGCTTTCAATTAGCTTAAATCCACATCCAAAGAGTCTTCTCTGGTAAATACTCCACAACAGTTTTGGAGGTCCCACTGAGATCCCCAGAGACCAGACTATATGACACTGGGGATCTCAGAGCCCCTTGGAGAGAGAGGGCGGTCAGGGGACTCCTAGCAAATATACAACCAGAAAAGTACCAAGTCCCTAGGGCTCTTTTTGATCAGTTGCTACCTAATACTTCGGAGGGGTCTGATACCCTCACACCCAAAAGAGACAAATTAAAATGTCACCTGCTTTTTCACATCCAGACGTAATTTGGTTAAGGCATCTTCTGTTTGAACACATAGAAGAGGTTGGATGCAGCTGCTGATCCAGCGTCCAGGATCTATGTGAGATGTCACTGGCTCCCCATGTCTGTTTAGGGGTATGTATGTGTGGTGGCCAGCATTGGTTGTCTTTACCCTGTCTGTGTCTATGTATGTGTGTCTCTATGTGTCTTCCTATGTATTTGTGTCATTTTTGTTCCCCTGTATTGACCAGTGGCTTTCTCTGGTGTAAGAACCCTCTGGCTTAAGACCTGTAGGGGACCCAAATCCTTTTGGCTCTCCCAGGTTGCCCAGAGAAACCAAAAAACAAGTAATCAACAAACAAGCAAACAACTCCTACACCTGTCCTACTTCAAAAGATAATGTGCTTGATTGTTTCATTGCTTTGCGTCTGCTTCTGGTCAGGTTTGGTGTGGAGGTTAGGAGGAGCCGGGCCTCTCATCAAGGGACCCTGCCACCTAAATGGAATGTACACAGGGAGGGGAAAATAACTCCCCAAGGTGAGCCTGTCTTCTGTTTCCTGCTTGCTCTAAGCAGCCCCAAAGGAAGAGAAAAAGTTGCACTAGGCCAAACCCAAATGAAAAGAGAACATTCCGTTTCTTTCTCTTTCATGACTTATATCTACTTTTAAACCAATGATCTATAAAACCCACCATTCTCTGAAAAAAAAAAAAAAGTAGAAAAACCACCCCTGGGCCAAGCAGGGGGTTTCCTGCCAGACAAGGTAGCCTGGAGAAAACAGATTTTCCCTTCTGTCCAACAATGACTAAGGAGGCCCTAAACAATTTTCACTAAATATTTTTTTTAAAGAAAACAGTAAAGACAGCTGCTAAAAAGATTTCCTTTGTCACCCAGTCCTTTTGTCACCAGATATTCTTTAAAAATGTTATAAAAGTTACAAAAATTTAAAGGCCCCAGTTGCTGGAGGTAGCTCAAATATTTAACAACAAAGAATTGATTGGACCAGGACCTTTTCCATAAATTGAAACCACTGTTACCTTCTCTGATGATGAGACACAGTTAGACTTACAGATACCCAGAAAAAATTTGGGCTCTTACCCTCTATCAGATGAAACTACCCTCTAGTACTGGCCAAACATGAAGCTCCTGTGTTTAAACAACCAGTTCAGCTACCTCTGTCCAGATTAAACAATACCCAATGGTCCTGGAAACAGAAAGGGACATTGTAGTCCATTTTGCTTGGCTTAAAGAGACAGGCATCCTGGTGCCCTGCCAGTCACCCTGGAATATGCCTCTTCTTACTGTGAAGAAACCTGGGACCTCTGACTCTCATGAATCTAATTCTTCCAGAGAAACAGGTATAGCCTGTCTTGGACCTGAAAGATACATTCTTCAGCCTTCCATTTGCAGAGTTGAGTCACCGTATCCTTGCTTTTAGATAGACAAACCCTGGGGGAGGTTACATAGGCCAATATACTTAGACCAGGTTACCCCAGGATTTAAAGACACTAAATGCAGATTTCCTGTCCTTCCATAGAAGGTTTCCTGGGAATGTAGAGTTCAAAAGGGCCATGAAGGAACTGCTGCAAGAATTACAGATCTTGAGCTACAGAATGTCAGCTAAGAAATCCCAACTTTATAGAAGGCAACCAAAATATCTTGGCTACCAGCTGAAGAGCGACAAAACAAAAGGAGCCTATGTCAGAGTAGGATTGCTGCTATGCTTCAGATCCTAATTCTAAAGACTAAGAAACAGGTTCATGAGTTCTTAGGTGCAGCTGGATATTGCTGCCTCTGGATGCCAGAGTTTAAGGAAACACCAAGACCTTTATACACCAGCACAAAAGGGGCCGCTGAGCCCCTAATCCGAACTGAGACTAATCAAAAGCCATTTGAGATTTATAAAAACAGGTTACTCCAGTCCTCCAGCCCTAAAACTTCCAAATGTCTCAAAAGCTTTTCATCTGTTTGTCTATGAAACAAAAGACAAAACGGGTTTTGTTCTAAACTTTGGAGCCATGGAAATGCCCTGTGACATACCTGTCCAAGCAATTGGACCTTGTTGCCACAGGATGGCCCACTTGTCTAAGAGCTTTGCTGGCTACTGCTATTCTAATAAAAGAAAGCAAAGAGGTGAACACTGGGTCAAGATATTATATTCACAATACTCCAGGACACACTCTCCTCTGAGGAGCACCTGTCTGTCTAATGACTGTGAGATTCAGTTCCAGGCCCTATCCCCGGCCTATTATTGAGTCTGGTTTGAGAAACCCCCCACCATCAATTAGGCTACCCTTTTGCCTGATGATGCAGGTATTTGTCTATGACTGTCACAACATAAAATATGGAACAAGATATATCAGAGCTGAAGTATTTTAGCTGAAACAATTTGGGCCACTCCAGGTAGCTCGGCCCAAAGAACAGAACTGGTTGATGTGACCTAAGCTCTCAGATAGGGAAAAGGAAGGTCTACTACCATGTATACAGTCAGTCAGTCAGTCAGTGTACTTTTACAACTGGGCATGTTCACTCTAAGAGCTATAGAGAAGGTGGGTTTCTAACCACTGTAAAAAGAATAACAATAAGAAAAAAAAATCTTGACCCTCCTTGAGGCTATTTGGCTTCCCCTGCTGTCCTCCCCTGCCTGGATGCTGACCTGTTTGGCAGACAAACAACCCCAAGACCAGCGGGGCCTATAGGTGTTCTGATGTCCTACCCTGAACCAGCGCTGCCTGAGATGGCGTGATAGAGAAGAAACGGGCAGCTCAGCCCCACAGTTGATGGAGGACAGCAGAAGGAAAGACCATTCTCCCAGGAACAGCTGGCTCAGCCAGGCTACTCACATGGGATCCACAGAACTTTCTGAGTTTCTCACACCAAGTTGTGTTGTTCCTAAACTAGAAAGCCTAGTGCGGCATGCCTCAGTCAGACGCCAGGGTTGTGCTCACGTGAATCCAAAACAGAGAGCCCTTACCCAGGAAGTGGTTGAAATGTGAGACCAACGCTCAGGTGAACTCTGGGAAAACTCTTCACCAAGATCCGGCCTGTGGAGAGAGGATAAAAGTATTTGTTAGTTTTTATGGATGCCTTTTCCAGGTGGGTGAAAGCATTCCTTCCGCAGACTGGAACTGCTCAAATAGTAGCAAAAGCTCTCCTCCAGGAACTGCATCCTGATTTGGGCTCCCCCTAGCATTGGGTTCTGACAGTGGTCTGGCTCTCACAGCCCAAACCTCTCAACTAATAGCTAAAGCTTTAGATATAAACTGAAAACTTTATTTTGCATGTAGACCTCAGAGTTCTGGCCAGGTAAAAAGACTAAACTGGGCATTAAAAGAAACTCTAACAAAACTTTCATCAGAGTCCAGAGAAGGATGGATAGAGCTCCTGTCTTATTTCTTGCTTTGACCCACTGCACCCATTATAGGGAGGGCTTTACCTCCTATGGGATTAAGTTTGGAAGTCCTCTCCTACTGCTTCCCAGGCTCAGAGACAAGCAGGTGGTAAAACTCTCTAACAATTCCTATCTCAAGTCACTCTGGGCCCTACAGTTTTCTGTACAGGTGATTCATGGAACTATCTGAGAGACCCAGGACCTCCGAGTCCACCACCAGCTTCTTCTTGTTTGAGTTCAGGGATACCATCTGGGTCAAGCAGGTATCCAGAGGGGTGCTGGCACTAATCTGGGAAGGACTCTACGAGGTGACATTCTCCACTCTATGGCTGTGAAGGCAAATGGCATTACACCATAGATGCACTACGTATAGGTCAAGAAAAAGGAAGCCATAGACACTGCGGCCAAATGGACTGTCTCGGGACTGTGGATCCTTTGTAATTAGGGTTTCCCTGGGCCCGAGGCCCTTCCACTCCATGCCGTTCTACTAGACTCTTCCAGAGTCACGTGCTTTGCACTAAGGACCAACCCCCCACTGCTCCAGGCCTGAACTAGAAACTCAGGAAGGCAGGTACTGGGAAGGTATTAGCCAGTGTGACTACAGACCAGACACATATTCCATCTGACCTTTACCTGCTGATGCCCATTGTAAGTGTCTGGTTGTGTGGAGAAAATGAAAGATATAGGAATTTATCTTTTGAGACAGGAATGCAGAGTTCACAAGTGTATGCATGCCCTGTAGCTGGCCTCTCTTGTTCCCAGAAACAAGGGATTTTCCGTTGCAAAAATTGATGTTATAAAACTGAGGCTTTTTGAAAATTTCCTTTAAAAAGTTTCTGGCCCTTGGGAAACAATAAAAACTTTGGGAATAAGATTCTATGTCATGGGAAGAGACCATGGGGATAGAGTTAATCATTCCCAACCGTAAACCAACCAGGACTGATGGTTCTGCTTAGATACCCAACCACTGTACTAGATACTTATAAGGGGCTAAACCTTATCTAGTAGCCAAATCCTTTAATCTAGGTACTTCTGCTTATTCTGAATCCCGCTATTCTGCCTTTGGGTTGGTTCAACTGGATAACAGCAATGTTACTGAGCCCCTGAGCTTAACTGGTGGGCATGTACCAATGGTTTGGCTAAATATAACTCTTCTGATACTTTCCACACTAAGTAGACAGGTTGATCAGGGCCGAGAGGTGTTCAAATAGCAGTTAAATTCCCTTGCAGAAATGATCTTACATAATTGAAAAGACTTAGACTCACTTTTCATGAGATAAAACAAAAATACCCCCCCCCAAAAAAAAACAAACAAACTATGTCTGGCTTTGTAAAAACATATTGGCTCTATGTTAATTGATCAGGAATAATTTTTTAAAATATGTCATGTTTGGAAAAAAAAACTCAAAAAGAGAAAGGGACAAAGACATACATCAGATAATTGATAATAGTCTCTGTTATCTTGGTCCTCCTGGTTAACCATTCTGTTCTTAGTACTGACTGGGCCTTTGGTTTTTATTCTGATCACATTAATGTTGATCTCCGCATCTTACACTATATGGCCAGTTATGTATCAGTTCAGTAAATTTAATGCTCCTTTGGATCAACTATACCTCTTTAGAGCAGAAGAGTCCTTGATTGGATTCATACACTAATATAGAGGGAAATGTAACAGGTCCCCAGATTTTAGTAGGCTCCCAGACCTTAGCGCAACTGACTCCAGGATGGAAGTGCCTCTCAGGCTGTAAAAAACTCAGCAAGTACGTACACTACATCACCTGCCAAAACAAAAACAAAGGCCTAATCCATCAAAGTCCATAGTTCTGGGAAAGTGTTTAAATGCACTAACCTGCTTTCTGGTTTCTGTAGTTCTGCTTCTGGTTAATTATTCTTGTTAACTGAAGTATGTCAACCCTAAAAAGCTTAGCCTGAGAAAGGCTCAGGACTACACTGGGATCCCTAACACAAGCACAGTCCACAGCCTGCAAGTAAAGACTTTCAATTGGCTTAAACCCATAGGAGAACTGTCTTATCTGGTGAATACCCCACGAAAACAATATAGTAGAGATAGAGATTCTTTTTTAAGTCAGAAGTCAGAGATAGAAAGATCAGGGCTTTTGGTCTTTCTGGTTGGACTGATTTTTTCTTAAAGTCTCTGAAGCTCTTTTCTTCCATTCCCATTCTCGGGATACCCTTTCTAACCGGATCTCTGCTTCATGATTTTCTTCTGCTCATCAATCCTCAGCGAAAGTGCTCCCCATTTCTAGCCTCCTCTTCTGACTTTGATTCTTGTCCTCTTTTTTTTTTTTTTTTTTTTTGATTGGATAAGTGCATCCTCACTCCTATCACTATTATGGCTAGTTTATCTCACGATGTCTCTTAATGGTGTATGAAATCCTCACTACCAAACCCTACAGCCCTTTATCCTTCTTTAAAGGTAAGCAACAAATGCACTATAGTATTATTCTTGTGTCCCTCACTTATTTTCTGCAAATGGAGTTGAACATTTCTGAACCACTTTCTAGTTAGCTATCCACAATATTTTATTTTCTAGACAGTACTCTATTTTAAATTTCTAGTCAGTATATCAAGGGCCTTTTCCTCCACTAGCTGACTAAATTTTAACATTTTTTTTCTAGGAGTCTGCCTTTGGCTTGCTTTTCTTCTCACTTCACACCTACTCTCCTTAGTTAATTTTCTTCATACATACAACATCAAGTACCAACGATGCAGAAAAACTCCAAAATATCTCTGCCAAATATATATATATATATATATATATATATATATATATATATACATATATATATATATATATATAAACTTAATTTCCCAAGGGTGCAACTGGAAACTTTTGAATTCCCCCACTGTCACCCACATCCAGTATATCACAACTAACTGGCAGGTAGAAGCTGAAAGGGGGTAATTACCTTCTCCTGCCCTCACTCCCAGAGAAATAGACCGGCTGAAGAGAAGGCCTGTGTATACTTCCTGAAGTATACACAGAGCAGAGCATTGGAACACATCACCACCCTCCAGGGAACTCACATGTCAGTGGCGAGATCCTTTCTTTCCAGAATGCGTCCTTCCCACAGGAGCCACTGGAAGCCATGTGCTTCTTTCTTTTCTACCTCCATCCATCCCCCTTCCCTTGCTTCCTCCTCTGTAGGCTTTGATTTTTTTAACCTACCTCTACCTCCCTTCCAACCCATCAACATTTAGGTAGGAGAGAAAGAAGGTTAATAGGGACAGGGAATGTGGACCTCTTTAGACGTAGTTCCTTGGAGCGATCCCACTCTTTTTGGGGGTGGCGTGAGTGGCTTTTTAAAACTTTATTACAATTTATTCACTTTGTATCCCAGCTGCAGCCCCCTTCCAATCCTGCCCTTCCTTCTTCTTCTCCACCCATGTCCCTCCCCCAGGCCACTGATAGGTGAGATCATCCTCCTTTTCTATCTGACCCTAGCCTATCAGGCCTCATCAGGACTGGCTGCATTGTCTTCCTCTGTGGCCTGGTAAAGGTAAGCCTGCCCAGTACCAGCAGTTCAGTCAAACAACAAACAGCAACAGCAAACAGAAAACAGCAGCAACAGTCCTCTGCTGCAGCGGGGGCAGAACTAGCAGCAGCAGCAGCAGCAGCAGCAGCAGCAGCAGCAGCAGCAGCAGCAGCAGGGTTCAGCAGAAGCAGCATGAAGAGTTCTCCGGAGCTTTTCTCTATATGAACAAAGTGAAGCAAACTCTTCTTTCTCTTTCTGTGGGCTCCTTTTTATACCTTCTCAGTGTCCACATAAGAATGTTTTTCAGCTGGCAAAACTCATGCTCTCTGCACAAGGCAGTGTGCTGTTAAGGATCACACACTCTCTCATGAGTCACTATCTGCTATGGACAAAGCATTCCTGAACCCCACACTTGGGACTGTAACAAAAACATATCCACACAGCACAATCAAAACTTTCATTACATTCCTCTTATCCTTATTCTCAGCACATTGGTGGGACATTTCCATATTTGGGGAAAACATTACATTTTGGGTAGACTCTCATTCTACCTGCCTCGGAAGTTGAAGGCTCAGAGATAAGTGTGATCTGGCTGCAAGATCTGAATCCCCGTCGATTGGCAGGTTTGAGTCAGCTAAACTGGTTGGCCAGGCTGATGTCCCTGTCATTCCTCATTGCTCCATGAGCACCCTTTCCGGAGCTGCTCACTCAGATGAAGACAATGACCTTCCCCATTAAAGAAGGACCATTCTTCAGTCAAGGATGTAGGAGCAGCCTGCTTCTCTTGCCTTACCCTCCAAACAGGTCACAAGATGTTGAAGACCCAACTTGCTTCATTAAAAAGAACTTTTCTTGAAAATGGGTATTTTGTAAGATCTCTTGATTAGTTTTTTTTTTTTTTTTTTCAATGCAGTTTATTCAGGAACCTTGAACAATCATCTGACCCTGGGGAAAGCCAGCCCACTTTAAATAGCCTCTGGGTAGCCAACCTCAGCATGCCACGTGGGCAATGCAGATAGGTCCACACACATGGAAGCAAGCCAGATCCTCAGCCTTAGCCAAATGTGGAGTTGTTTGTGACAGAGAGCACTCACCATCGGGAAGGTGGAAGGCAGAAACCAGCTCCATCTTTCAGGCGCGGCATTACGCAGCTCTCTACAGTTCCCCCTTTTTGTTTTAGACGCATCAAGCAAGAGTAGAGGTCTGATCTCTGATATTAGAAATAAATTGGGACTTTGTACTGATGTTCATTTAGGTGTTATCCACCCAAAGAGCATCAGACCCGTCTGATACCTTTTTCTCAGAGGCGGGACCTGGGGCATCAACCCGCATGCAATCAGACATGCTCTTCTCTGGGTCCAAAGCGGCTGACCCTGAGTGCAGTGCTTAGCCTCGCATCCTGAGCGTAACATTTTGGCTTTTTATGGTAGCCAACCATGCTTGGGGAGACATTGTCATGGTAAATTCTACCAGAGTGGACGCAGGACTAGCCACAGGATTATCATCTTGATTAGTTTTTGACTGAAAAAAAAAATCTTCATGCAGAGAACTGGAAAGAGGTATTTGGATTTGGATTTGGATTCTGCATAAGCAGAATCTGGGAGCCATGTGAGGAGGTAGGTGGATAAAACCAGTATTCAGTTAGCTGTGTCTCACTGGTTAAAATAATATTTAAGTAAATTTAAATTAAATTATTTATTTTGCATGCACATGCCTGTATGCGTGTGTGCAGATGCATGTACATGGACACCTGTATGCGTGGAGGTATGTGCGTGTGAAAGCCAGAGGCTGACTTTGGGTATCTTCTTCAACCCCTCTGTTTCTTCTTCTTAGTTTTTCTTTTGAGAAAGGAGCTCTTCTTGAACCTGAAACTTACCCATTTGGCTGGACTGGCTGGTAGCAAGCCTGAAGGATCTCTTGTTTCTGGGATACAGAAGTGTACCCAACTCTGGGATAACGAGGATGACAGGTGTGTGTCATTACATTTGGCTTTTTTTTTTTTAAACATGAGATTGAACAAAGGTCCTCATGTTTGTTCAGCAAGTACTTTATATAATTGAGCTATCCCTTAGCCATTTTTTTTTTTTTTACTTTTAATTGACACGTAGTAAGTGTACATATTTATGTGGTATACTGTGATATTTCAATGATTATATACAGAGTCTAACGATTAGATCAGAGTAACTGGTATATCTATTATCTTAAATATTATTTTTGTTGAGAACGCTCAAAACTGTCTCTATTTAGTTTTTGTTGTTGTTTTGTTTTAGATAGAGTCTCACTAGGTAGCCCTGGCTGGTCTGGAACCAGGTATGTTGACCAGACTGGCCTGGAACTTGCAGAGATCCAGCTGCCTTGGCTTCTCAAGTGCTGGGATTAAAATCATGTGCCAGCATGCCCAGTTTGTACTTGCTTTTGGAAATACGAATTGGTTTTTCTCAACCATAGTTATCCTACTATGCTACTTAGTTTTCTCACTGAATGAAAAAATATCTGTCAGATAAAAATTAGAGAAGGAAGGCTTATGTTGGCTCATAGCTTCCAACATATATCATATAGTCAGTCATGGCAAAGAGAGCAAGAAAGTGACCTAAATTGCTGAGTTAGCTCTCCAACCCAATGTTTCTGTTCTTGTGTTCTGTCTTATCAATGAAGAAAGTAACTAACATAACATTCTTCTATTCTTTTTTTTCCTATCCAACCAACTTTCCCTGTCCATTTTTGATTTACAGTATTTTCTCTCTAAGAACAGAACACATTCCTAATAGAAATAATTCAACATAAGGAAAGAATCTGGTATGATGAAGCACTCCCCACTTGTGGTAGAAATTGAGGATATGACCTCAGTCTTGATTTGGAGTGTCCAGCCTCTTGTCACTTTGGGTCATGGTCTTAAACCCTCTATCTAGGAAGAAGCAGGGAGAACAACTTCAGCACAGACCAAAGGCTCATGTCGTTGAATCCTTGAATTCAGAGCCTGCATCTCCACACCTTCAAGGCCAAGAGTAAAAAAAGATGAAGAGGATACTAAAGGCAATAAAGCTAAAGCGAAGGATGAGTCACAGAGAATTTCTCCAAGTTGTCTACTAAATCTGCTCTTCCAAACCCAGAGCCCAAGCCTAAGATAGCCTCTGTGAAGAAGGGAGAGATGGTACCCCAGGGGGAAAGGGGAAAAGCTGATGTTGAAGGGTGTGAATAATCCAGCTGAATATGAAGATTCCAAAATGGACCAGGCACAGAAAGCTGAAAGTGTTAGAAAAGCCAAGTGCTGTGTGTGCATAATATTGGTAACTGTGTCTTCTGGTGACTATACAGATTGAAATACTATTTTTTAAATCAAGTTTTTAAAAATGAAGAGTTTTGTTTTACTTTTTGAAAGCGATGTTGTTAGCACACAGAACACTTCATTGGGGGAGGGGGAGGCTCGTATGTCACAAGCAAAATTTCCTCTCAGCTGGCTTTATGAGGGGAAAACACCTTTCCCTGCTGATTTTGAAAGAATCTTCTTGGCTCCCAGGAGAGATGTCTTGGTGTTGACACATGTGGCTACCATGGCGCAAAATGCCTTGGGGTATGTGAAAACTTTAAGTTCATTGTAATGTCCTCTTCCTCCTCTGCTAGGAACTTGACTCCCTTAAAACCAGAGACCTATTGGGACCTGGCTGCCTAAATTTGGTCTTACCAGTCTTTTGAGCAATCAAGACTTTGCAGTGACATCATTGAGCATCCCTCTAAAAGGGAGTGGCTCTTCAGAGTGATAATTCTGCCATTTTCATTTTATTCACCGAAAGTCAGGCTCAGTTTGTGAAAAGCTGTTAACACCCTTAATGTGAAATGACACCCCTCATTCTGAACTCTGTGTCAAAGCAGCAAAGGAAGATTTCATTGCATTTATAGTGGATCTCTGATCTTAGTGGTCCCTTTGAGAATGAAGTTTGGAAGTCCTTGTATTAATGACTGGTTGTCCATGTCTTGCCTGAAATTCCATGGCTATTTGTTAAAAGTATCTTCAAAAAAACTGGATGCAGTTTGGCTTGGGAAAAATACCTCTATCAAAAGGAACTGGCAAAAATTTTCCCTGAAATTGTTATTTCTTTTTCTTTTTTTTCTTACTTTTATTAGTTACACTTTATTCACTTTGTATCACCCCATAAATCCCTCCCTCCTCCCCTCCTAATCCCACCTTCCCTCCCCCTTCTTTACGCATGCCCCTCCCCAAGTCCACTGACATGGGAGGTCCCCCTCTTTTTCCTTCTGATCTTAGTCTATCAAATCTCATTAGGAGTGGCTGAATTGTCATCTTCTGTGGCCTGGTAAGGCTGCTCCCCCTTTAGGGGGAGGTGATCAAAGAGCAGGCCAATCAGCTTATGTCAGAGGCAGTCCCTCTTCCCATTACTATGTAACCCACTTGGATACTGAACTGCCATGGGCTACATCTGTGCAGGGGTAGTAGGTTATCTCCATGCCTGGTACTTGGTTGGAGTATGAGTCTCTGGAAAGACCCTTGTGTTCAAATTTTCTGGTTCTGTTGCTCTCCTTGTGGAGTTCCTGTCCTCTCCAGATCTTACTATTTCCCACTTCTTTTATAAGATTCCATTCACTCTGCCCAACAGTTGGCCATAAGTCTCATCATCTGCTTTGATAGTCTGTAGGGCAGAACCTTTCAGAGGCCCTCTGTGGCAGGTTCCTAACTTGTTTCCTGTTTTCTTCTTCTTCTGATGTCCATCCTCTTTTCCTTTCAGGATGGGGATTGAGCATTTTATTCAGGGACCTCCCTCTTGATTAGTTTCTTTAGATATACAGATTTTAGTAGGCTTATCCTATATTATATGTCTATATGAGTGAGTATATACCGTGTGTATCTTTCTGCTTCTGGGATAGCTCACTCAGGATGATCCTTTCTAGTTCCCACCATTTACCTGTAAATTTCATGATTTTAATCATTTTTTTAAAAATAGGGCAACACATTTATAATTATTTGTTAGCATACAAGACCAGCACAATTGATATAATTGTTATACTGTAGTCACTCTTCCTAATTTGAAAATTTAATGTAAGTGAAAATGGTTGCACACATAAAAACCTGAGTCCCACTTGAATAACCACACCAGCAATGATAGTGTGAAAGACAAATAGAGGAAGAATACAATTGTCTACAGTTTAATCAAAGCTTGCCGTGTCAAATCTATTTTTGGATACCTGTCGGCTTTGCCTTCCGTGTCTCTACAGTTTCAGATTTCCCTTATTTGTTTTTATTTAACTTATTCTTTAACCTGTAAGGCCCTTTTAGCTCCAGGATTATTTTCCTCTTAAGAAATGAGTTCAATTTTGAATTTGGTTTTGTTGGGAGAAAATGTAATTAAAAATTTTTGTGTTACTTATAGAGAATTTTAAATTACTAAACTTTAAAATCTCTGCATGAATGATTGAAATAACAGCTTTAAATGTTAGTTAAATACAATCTTATATTGACCCTTGGAGAGCTTCATGGTACAGCATTACCTCAGAACCAAATTGGCAGCTGACAACTCTTCCCTTAAATTTTATGGGCCTCCTGGTTTAGAGCAAAGAAACAGAGCAAAATAAAACAACCCCTCCCCCAAATCCAGCTCATAGAGTTCACCTACCAGAGCTTTCCAGAGAATTCCTCTCTTGCGAAATTGCCAGAGGCCATTAAGTTTGAGCAGACAGTCTAAAACTGAGGTGATCTCTTTTTAGGTGAATCTTCGAAAATCTCAGATTTTTCTGTTCTATCTATCTATCTATATCTATCTATCTATCTATCTATCTATCTATCTATCTATCTATCTATCTATCTATCTTTCTATCTATCTAGGTATGTATTTATTGTCCTGGGCTATGTCTCTTTTTAATCAAATCAAGTTCAGGAGACCTAAAATGATTTTTCAAGTAGGAAGCTCTGTAAGATTTCCAGTGCGGTGTGTCCTCCAGCTTCACGGATACAAGGAGCCATGATGGAAATCGTCTAATGTGTGTCTAATTCTTAGCCTATGGGCCATCAGCGTTTACACTGTCATGCAATGGATGGCTTTAGAGCAATAAAGAAGGAGCTACAATATGGGATAGAGCCAATAAAATATTTTTGAACAATCCAGACTGAGAATCCAGTTGAAATAAATACATACTGCATAATTGAATGAATTTACATGCAGTTAAAAGAAATCAACCCCCAAAATGCACTGTAATAGAGGTCAGAGCCACTAGTGCCAAGAACATCTTCCAGGTGATCACATAATGGTTCTAAGAGGTGTGTACGTGCGTGGGAACTCACTGAGCTTAGTCTTAGATCTATATATTATGCCATACATTCCATGCATGCTCATATGAATGCTGAGAAGACATTCATTGCAGCTTACAGCTCTTCTCTCAGTTCTGTGTTCAGAGCCAACATTTCTACCCCGATGCTATGTGGACACTTTGTCTTCACTATGCTCCATAAATCCCTTGCCAGCCAGGCTCTCTTGCCCATTTGTATTTCTCCATCACTTACACCAATGCTTTCCACAGAGAAATGATTCAAGAAATGTGTGAAATAATTACAAACGCCATTTATAATCCCAACCATGTGTGGTAGCCACCTTTACTTTCACATTCAGCATAAAATTAATAAATTGGAACACATTTGCATAACCCTCACCACTTGTCAAAATTTCAGGTGGAAGAAATGTAACAAGTTCTCCCACCTGCACTGATTCATGTTTAAGCCAAAATTTCTTAAGATTGAAGATCCTAGCTTACAAACACACTTCATAAATCTTCAAATCCCTGGCACCGTGATCCAAGATGCCTGTTCTCTAAATCTGGGGAGGGACCCATGTCTGTACTGTTAGACTCACTATCACTAATGTCAGCTTTTTACCTTCCACTTGTAAGTGAAACTATGTAGTGTCTGTTTTTTGGTGCTTGGTATATTCAGCTCATTTAACATATGTCCAAGTTCATACTATCTTGACACAGCCTAGAATCACCTGAAAAAAACAACAACTGAGTTTCAACTGAGTATCTGTCTATCAGTTTTGATTATGGATATTTTTATGAGACATTCCTTGGTTACCTTAATTGATGTAGAAGTGACTATTGTTTTCTGGATTGGTGATTCTGGGCCATCAAACATGGTTTTTTTCTGTACTTCCTTGGCTAGGAATGAGATCTATGGCTATAAGTAAGGTTGTTTGGAATATGAAGCAATCCTTTCCTGAGTTCTTGCCTTCATTCTCTCAATGATCAACTGTGACTTGGAATTATAAGATGAAATAGAATCTTTTCCCCCTAAGTTGTAAACAAAGGAAGCCTGAAGAACATAATACCACCTAGGCCCTTCAATGATGCTGTAAATGTCAGAATTCCATTGTTTTTAATAGACAAATAGTAGTCCATTCTACATACATAACAGATTTTTCTAACAATGCATATATGATTACAACTGTTGGCTTGTTCAGTATTGTTTTAGCATCATATTTCTCTCTTTCCTCCCTCTCTCTCTCAGTTCTTATCTAGTACTTGATTCTGTATCTTTTTACTTCAAGAATTTGTTTCTGTGGTAGATAACAAAAAATGATCACAGTTTGATTAGTCTTGCATCAAAAAGTTTAATCAATTTCTCCACTCTTCAAATCTGGGCTGACTTCAGGGCTTGACTTAGCTCACAGAGTGATATTGCTATGGCAGCATGTGGCTTGTAAGGTAGGCTACAGAGAATTTGCATGTTTCATGCTGTTCTTTTACAGCCCTACCTCTACCAAGTTAATAACTCCTGCTTAGCCCACCAGAAGACAAAAGGCCACAGGGAATGGCAAGGTGTGCCAGCTTAGTCATAATAGATTCAGAGCCAGGTGGCTACAAATAGTTGAACCAGTGAATTGCATTCAATGGAGACTGGGCCAGTTTAGTAAAATCCCAGGAAAGGCCAAACCACAAAGATGGTCTACTGAATCTTAAGTTAAATGGAGTTTTTTGTTTGTTTTCCTTATGATTGCTGTTTGGGCAGAATGATTTTTGAATCACTGTCTTTGGTACTTTGTGATAATTAGAAGCATCTTTGGGTTTAATCACCTGATGCTTGCAGAACTGTCACCAATACGATGTGATAACTGAAAATGTCTTCAGACACTGTGAAATGGTGCCCTTCCCTCCAATGGAAGATAAACAACTTCGAGTCATAGGAGTTTGTTTAAGCTTCAAAGCTGTCCATACACGGGGTAAGGGAGTCTAATTGTGCAATCTCTTCTTTTACCTAGTTATATTCCTCGTGTCTTAAGTTTTGTAACTTTTTCTGAAATAATATTGCTGCCAACTGTTTTTGCTGTTTCCCTCTTCCTGTGGCCACTTTAACCCATCCCACACTCTTCCATTAGTGGTTAAACAAATAAATACAAAGACACAAATCTGAGCTTATAATCTCATGCTAAGTACACATCAGTGGTATCTCCTTGCTTACTCTGCAAGACTGCAAACAGCCTTCCAAAGAGGTCTTTCATCATCCGGCTTCCACCACAGCCTGTCGAGGAAGTTGGTGTGTGCCTCCAGAAAACAGTTTGTGGACTCTAAAAAGTTATAGGAATAGATCCGAACATAACATGACTCCTGTTTTCTTGGGCATTCAGTATACTGTTTGGCCTTAATTTATTTTTGTTTGAAAAACACATTCTATTTTGGAAATCAGTACTTCTTCACGGTGTGCAAGATTAATAGAGCTATTAATAAACCACCTTGACCTTCCCTAGCTAAGGGATGGGAATTTGATTAAAGAGGCTAATCAGCATCTTCTCCAAGGTGCTCCTGCTTGAGCTGAACGATACAAACCCTTAGGAACAGAACTTTGTCACCTTTAGGTGGCCAAGTTTCTCTTGTACTCTACTTGCTCCCTGATGCACTGCTTTCTGCTATTTTTGAGGCTCGTGCAGGCTGCTCTGCCTGTGTCTGTGATCCTATATAGCTTTTTACTTACAGTATTTACAATGTTTTGTTACCTTCACACAATCCTAGTTGTTCTTTCCACCTAAATCATTATTCTCACTGTAACAAAATAAAACCGCGAGTAAAATAATAACAGCTAACAATAGCTAATGTGCTTTTCGTGACGGGGGAGCACTGATTCGGCGTCTGCTAGCTTTCTATCTAAATTAGTTCATGTTTCTCAGAAGTATGTTCTAAGTGTGAGTTTTATTCAGCTCTATTCCTGGTCCAAAGAAAAGATGCACAGTCACAAAATCAATAACCCCGAGAAGCCAGCATCCTCACGTCTCTGTCCTGGCTCTGATGAGGCAAGGGCTCAGCATGTACTGTAGTCCTTGTTCCTTAGGTTAGTGCACGTGGACCAAATCTGGCTATTGGCATTTTGGATCTGTTACTTTCCTCTGACTACTTAGGACTAGTGAAAATTTTCATAAGTACTTGGAGAACTATGGGCCTTCATTCAGGATGATAAAGACCTTCTTCTGGTCAACTTAAAAAAAAAAACCAGTTGATCCTTTTGAGAACAAAGAGTAATTTATTAATGATTTTAATAACCTGATCAGCCACTGTGAAGCTCTGTAATTACCATACTGATGGAAGCTCTTTGAAAGTTATTTTCCAATAGTGTGTACTTGTAACTACCTCTTATATTTACTCTAAGATATGAATTCAAATTAATGTGTAGTTACTTCTTATCCGCTGTTAACTACATCACTGTATATTTTCCTAAGCCACCTATAAGACCTCATATGTAAATGAGAATTTGTTATATTGTGAATATATTCTATATATTCATATAAACATATTTCTATTATATTGTGATATATATTTATTATATTGTATATATGTGAAGAAAATACAATACTTTTAAATTTTAAAAAATTTCCCGAGCCATTGCACAGGACATCTGACAATTATACCGACTGTCAGCAGGAACCCACAATCTTGATGTATGTGATTGTCTATGGGTGCATTGTAACTAACAAATGCAATTAACACCAGCAACAGTTCCACAAATTCACAATATTTTTACCCTGATTCTGGCATCCTACTATATATATTTTTTTCTTTATCTTCCTGTGTGGTGGTTTCAATGAGAAATGTTCCCATAGGCTCAGATACTTGAACAATGGTCCTTGTTTGGTGATGTTTGAGGAGGTTATGGAACCTGTAAGAGTTTTTGGCCTTTCTTCCAGTTTCCTTTCTCTGTTTTCTGAATGGATGTGGTTGGAAATATGATCTCTCAACTTCCTGCTTGTGCCACACACACACACACACACACACACACACACACACACACACAAACACACACACACAGAACTCCTTAGGTGTTCTAGGTACTATCAAACTTTATCGTTTTATGCCAAAGGTGGGTCATCAGGTAGTTTAGAGATTGTTATGTTCAATGACTTTCAAGTTTATGATCACATACACACGCAAAAACAATATTAGACATTCTCTTCCTCTGACTATGAGATTTTATTAGATATTCATAAGTTCCCGAGAGACATGAGATGCTCCTTCACAGAGGTGTTAGTGCTGCTGGTCTATGTTTCTCTGTCTGCTGACCTGGCACTTGGGTATACATCTAGCCTCACTGTGGTATGTGGGCTATGTGACTGTTTCTAAAAAGTAACTCAACTGGTAAGGAGATACAGCATGAACTATTTCCAGAACGATGATTTAACAGCTAATGTAAAATCTTCAGAATTCTATTTGGTTTGATATTAATCTTTGAGATTATAGGTATTCCCTCGGGAAATAGTATGAACATAGACCATGTTTATGTAAACTGAAAGAGAAACACATTTGGAAGCTTGTTTGGGTTTGTTGCGACAGAGCCTTATTTTGTAAACTAGATTGACAATAGGAGCTTTCACTGAATACCCAGGCTGGCCTCAAACTCACAGACATACTTCTGGCTTAGCCTCTCAAGTGCTGAGCATACAGGTGCGAGACATCAAACCAAGCAACTTTCTTATTTAAATACAACAAGATATCGTCTTGATTGCAGACAAATATTTTATTTTTTCTTATAACTTCTTTTTTTCTGCTAAGCTATCCCCCTGGAATCTAGCTTTTCCTTCTATCAATTTTTTTTTGTTAAACTTTTTGATTCTTTATGAGTTTCACGTCGTGCACCCCAGTCCCACTTATCTCCCATCCCCCTCAAATAAACCTCTTACAACCTCCCCCCAAAGAAAACACACACACACACACAAACTGCAACAATAACAAATCATATAAAAATATCTCATCGTGGAAGCTGTAGTATGTCACAGTGTGTCCTACAGTATATCCCACAGTATGTCCGGACACATGTCTTCACTTGAAAATGTTCATTGCAATGAGTCATTAGTCTGGTTCGAGAACTCTGGCTTCTGTGACACCGTCAATATTGGATCCCTGTCAGGATTCCTCCTGGTTATCCTGTTGTTACCCTGCATCATAGAGATTCTGCAGCTTTGGGTCAGCAGGACTGGCCCTTTCATGCATCCCAACCATTCACAGATGATATAGATTTTGGGAAGGGCCCACTCAGAGCTCATATATATGTATACATATGTGTGTGTACACACACACACACACACACACACACACACACACACACACACACACATATATATATATTAGCATTTAAAGTCTTTTCCTTTCAGCCACCCAAAAATGTTTTTAGTATCTAGGCCTGTTTTATATCTTCTGATAACAGAAAAGGAGAAGATAAAACTTTATCTCAAGGTTTAGTGACTACTTTTCATCATTCAGCCCTTAGGTTTCTAAAGCAGCTCCTAAGCAATAGTTGTTATTTTGCCTTTGATGTCCAACACCCTCTTCTTGGAGAAGATAGAAGTAACACAGGGTCAGAAATGAGAAAGATGTGACACATATCTGACCCTAACATTTTCTACCTGTAGTATAAATTGTGTCCTGAATTTTAACAAAATCCTTTTAGGACCTGTCCTTATGATAGCACATTGTGATTGCATTTACGACATTTGGAGTGCTACTGCCTGTACATTTTGAAATTCCAGACAAGGGTTTAAAGAAAGCCTCTTTCTTCTACATTTTTTTACATTTAACTTGAGCTGAGTGGCCGAACAGTGACCAATGAAAGCATACAGCAGAAGAGAAGCAGGGTGGGTGTTGGGTCTGTGGTAGATAAATAATTAATCATATTAGAACAGTCTGTACCTTGTTGGTTTCCTGGGCCACAAGGACAGTACTGAGGGTTCTGTGATTCTGAAAATTCAAGATGCAAAGATTTAAATTTTTCTTTTTTTATTTCTGGGGAGAGGCAAATTTCTCTGAGACATGCTATTCTTTTCTTTATGATTGTAGAGTAAAGAAAAGCAGAGGACATAGATACAGAGGAATAGTTTGTTTCTTTCTGATTGGTTGAAATGCTGGAAATACTGTACTGAAAAGCCTTCCCAAGACTTCTGTACTGCACAGTAATGTCCGAATAGCCATGATGTCCAGCATCTTGGGTGCTTCAATTCTGTCCTGAGTTTAGAATATACCTCAATCCAATCTCTTGTGTACTTCATGGAAAGAAAGGGGGATTCTTCCTTATCAAAAGATTTTTTGCTTTAATACTTTGAGAGAAAGTTTCTCAATTACATTTCTCATTTCACACAAAATTTATAGCTTAGTATGTCCAGATGCTGAAGTGGACAGCAGTGTTTTGTACTGCATATATATATATATATATATATATATATATATATATATATATATATATGTATGTATGTATATATATATTGCTTTTCATAAGATTTTGTTTTAGATTAACTGAAATTTTATATAGACATAAAAGAAGCAATAAATAAAATTACTTTGCTTAAATAGTTGACAATGCTTCTGAACCAAATTCCAAAGCCCCCTCTGTCTTGTGCTTTGACATCCTTTGATGGCATACAGGCCTTTGCCAGACACAATAGGACACACTAGAAATCCTAGCCAAGCCAGGCAGACCTTGACTTACACACTTTCTTCATTTTTTTTTCTGCTTAAGTAACCTTAGACGAGCTGTATCTAAGCCCCATTTTTTTTCCTTCTAAAAAATTAACTTTAAAGAATAATATTCATATTTATTTCTTGAAATTTCATGTGAACACAGTGAATTTTGACCTTACCCCCGCTCCACTCCCTCCCCCTAGGCTTATTCAGTAGCCTCCAAGATGGCTCCCTCCACCTTCATGGTTCTTTTTTCTTACAGAAAACAAAATCAATAACCTATTCATTCCAATTAATATGACTGTGTAGGTATAAGTGTGAGGCTATCAACGGAGGTAAAAGCAACCCACTAGCAGCCATACCCACAAAGAAAAATAACTCTCCCTCTTTCAACAGCTGTCAGTTGCTAATAGCTCCTCAGCTAGGCGTGGGGTTGGATTCTTATTAAATGAAGATAATTACTGTTATATTGCAAAGTTACTGTAAGATTAAATTGGGCAAACAGTGCAGAGCAGAAGCTAAGCCAAGAGTCTATTTTCTCCCCCATGAAGCTTAACCCAACACAACAGACAACATTTGAAGTTTTTTTTCACTTCTTATTGTTGTTCCAAAATAAGCTCAGATTTTGTATATGATTATTTCTTGTTGATATTCATCGATTCAGTGAAGTAAAATATTAAATATCTTCTTACTTCATGTTAATCAAGTTCTCATTAATGGTAACATCTTTTGTCAAAAAAAATCATTGATGCAAGTAACTAATGTCTCAGCTTTCAGAGCTAACTGCTGGAATTTTGTTAGTTGCTAATTCATAAAAGGTTTTCAGTATATATTTCACAACTTTCCTAATGTATTTGATATTTCTTTTGTTTACATTTTTATTTTAATTTGCGTGTTTTGCCTGCAAGTTTGTGTGTGTGCCATGTGTTCCTAACACCTGAGGAGGCCAGAGGAGGGTGTTGGAGTCCCTGGTTCTGAACCACCTCCGGAGGGTGCTCAGAACAGAACTTGGATTTTATGGATGAGCAGGAAGTGGGACATCTCTCCAGACCCACACTTGGCGGTCCTAATACATTTGATATTTGCTTACAACCATTATTTTTAAAAATGCATATACCAGTTCCATGAGGTTTCAAGGTCATATATTATTATGCCATTGTTCCCATTTTCTTTTCATGACAAAATAATCACTAAAAATAAGAAATAATAGCTTAAAGTACCTTTTTTGGTATACAACTTAGTCCAATAAGAAATAAGAGATGATATTCAATACTTGTTATTTTGATTTTCATCCATACTTTGGGCTAGTGTGTTATCTAAAAACTTGTGTAACATATTTCTCTTTGTCTTCTTCTTCTTTGTCTTCTCTTACCATGATTTAATATTTGGCTTAATTATGTCATTACAATATAGACATACCTCCTGCCTGTTCCTTGTTTTCTAATAGGTTCACATTTTTAAAAGACTTATTTTTAATTATGGGTATGTGTGCTGAGAATGAGGATTATGTGGTGGATCATGCATGCATGTGCTTGTTTTGTATTCAAGACTGGCCTTGAACATGTTCCTCTGACTCCATCAGCCAATCTTGGCTACAAAGCAAGTTCAGGTACAACCTGGGTTATATGAGTTCTCGTATCAAACAAAACAAAACAAGACAAAAGAGAATGGATCCACTGATTAGATTTAGTGTTTCCTAGACTGTCCTGTACAGTCAGAGGCTAAGAAGCTTCATCCTCCTAAAAGCAGGCACAGATCAAACAGTTCACTGAAAATAACTGAAACGTTTACTCTTTTCCACATTGGTGTTTGCTTGCTCAAGATTCACTAAAGGAAGACTCTTTGATGTGCTGCCTTTGTAGTTTTCAGTCTAGGGGAAGCAGATATTGGGAGGAGACTTGGCTTGATATTGTTGGCTGTGGTGATTATAATGAGAAATAAATTACCTCTTAAATGTGATGTATGTGCAAAAGAGGTTAAAGACATGACTAGCTTGTAATATTTCAACGGAAAATGAAAAAAAATGTAGCTTAGGTTAAAATAAAGTTATGTGGTTAGTCATAAGTAAAATGAATAATTGTTTGCAACTGAAACAAAGTTTACATTCAGGATCTGTTATCTAAATCTAGATAGGAACTTGACATTCTAATTTAACTAACTGCTAGAAGAGTTTACAGAACTTTTATTGAGTTCTTTAAATAGATATACACCACAAGTATATTTTACTAGAAATTATTTTCTCTGTGATTTAGCATATGCAGACTCAAAGAAAAAATAACTAGGATTCTTACAGTTTAAAGGAAGTGTCCTTAAGTTCTTCTTAACATAGTTTGTGAAATGTTTCCTGAATGCTGCCAAACCTCCATGTCTTTGAACTCAACTTGTGGCGCTTATTAAAGAAACTCAGAGGAGACCCAAGGTGGCATAGCAGTGCCTTGTGAGCCAATGAATTGAATATCAGTCATCACTTCCTAAACAAAGCAGAGCAGAGCTTCAAACGTGGCAAAATTTTCTTGTGTGAGTGCCAAGGGCTTCATTTGAGATACTTGGTGATGAGGCCCAAGGAAATTTAGATTTGAGAATCACAAGAAATGTTTTTCTACCTTTCAATTAAATTCAGAGATTTTATAATGTGATTACTCAGGGTTTTATCTTGTACATAGTACAAATCATTCACAATATGGCAGAAAAAGGTATTTGTGTGTGTGTGTGTGTGTGGTGTTCTCTGTGTGTGTGTGGTGTGTGTGTTCATGGCTGTGTACATATGTGTATATATATATGACTGCACTTTCAATTCTTATTCACAGGAACTTCCTAGTAGTAATTACAGTCTTTTCTCAAGCTCTGAGAAATATAGCAATGAGTCACTTAGATTGTGCATTTTGACGTTGTTTAATTAAGGAGCGTGTTGTTTACAAAATTACTCTGTAAAGAGATATGTGTTATGGTTGAGGACTTCTTCACTAAAACACAGACTTGAGTTTTACTATCAGATTGGAAACATCTGAGAAAATATATTCCATAATGTTAAAGTTATTTTTATTGCACAGACAAAATTCTTTTCTATATGCATATGAATGTTTAGCATTTAAATATGTGATAGCTAAGTATACTTTAACAATACTCTTGATCTTAGTTTCAGAATAGTAGTTTAGTTAAAAATGAAAGTATTTGGAGGGAACGTTGTCAGTGTTATAGTAAAAGACCAAATCCATAAAATGTCATTAATAGCAGAAGAATAACAGTCACCATTGTGACATGTGACCTCATATCATTGAGTAAAATATTTTGAGCAAATGCAATTAATATGTGCTGATTCAATTCTTTGTGCATTACATCATAAAATATATACATGAATAACAAAATCACATAAGAAAAACCTCATTCACATGTTTTTAAAAGTGCATACAATTATCACAGATTGAAAAACAAGAGAAATTCACTGTAGCCATTTTCTTGATTCTATAATTTTTTCAAGGTGCTGGAGAGTCTTCAAAGTTGGAGACTCATGTAATGCAGTTCTTGATGCCTCCTATCTGGAGAAGCTTGTTAGAGAAGAGTGAAGTGGTCCCTCACACACAGGGTAGTCCTCAGTTCTCACTACACAGTAGAATCACCTGTGTCTTAAGACATGCTGATGCCAGGTCCCAACCAAGGGCCTTGGAATCAATGTTCTGGTGGGATAAGTGTCCAGGCACTGGTACGTTAAGAGATCTTCCTAAAACAAGTTGTTGTGAGTGGGAGGCTCACACTCACTCTTTAGACCCTTGTTGGGGTATTGGTGGAGATTCCTAGTAAGAAGTGGCTGAAGGCCCAGCTAGCTGCATTGCCTGGAGAAACAATGGCGGAAGCAGTGATCTGTTTGTTCAGAAATGGCTGCAGGGCTCCGGGAAGGTGTTGTTTGGAATTAGGAAAAGCAAAAGCTGTGCCATGTGGTGCCAGAGATGCCAAGCAGAGGGCACAGTTGGAACTGCTTATGAGCTTTGGTCAGGGCTTAGAAGAATGCTGCCGGAGCTGCAATCCCAAGGAGCAAGCAGGAACAAGGACTGTCTATTTTGGCTTAAATTAATGTCATTCCTGTGTCATTAGACCTTCCACAGCCTGCGGATGCTTAGGGAAACTCCAATTACAGCATTAACATTGTAACAATAACCAACTTTTACTGACAGCTTCATAAGACACAAAGCTCCTTTGTATATATTATGTTATTTGACCCACACTTTGTCCCTGGGAGGTAGCAGGATACATGCTATTAGCTCCATTTTGCAAAGGAACTTAATGAAGTTCAGAAATGGTGCCTATCTTTCTGAGTTCATGCATAAAATTAAAGCCAGAGCCAGACAGCAACTTGCATTGCTTGCCCTTCAACTTTTTTGATTTTCACCTGGTTCTTGGGACTCAGGTGGGCAGGACTTTATTTGGCCATTGGCTTATTTGGAAATGGAGTAACTTCAAAGTAAGCTATTGTTGCTTTCTATGGCAACCAGGGTTCCTTTTCAGCTGATCTGTTTTTTAAAATGCTGAGAAGTCTCCTATTGATTTAGTAAACAATGCCCTGAGCTGCCCAACCTTCACTATCACAAGGCCTCACCCACAATGAGCCACACAACTTAGTAATACTTGGCACAAGAACAATGTCCTGGTTCAGTGATGAGGAACAATGTCTGGGTTACTAGATTCTATTATTAAGGCCATTATCCTCCCTACATCCATGGTTTTCAAATTGAGATATTTTACAAATTCATTTAATTTGTAATACTACTACTCTAGTAGAATAGAGTTAGAAAAAAATTGATTCATCATCCTTCTATCTATCAATAATCAATCCAATAATTCATTCAGTTTGACATTGTCTAGATTCTGCCTCTTTAATATCTTTCCTATGTGTGTCCATTAACTTAACCTGGGAACTTCCTCACAGGCCAGCCAAAAGGTTTGTTTCTATGGTGGTTCTAAATCCTACAGTCAATGCTGATCATCACATTACCTATTTAGATCATATTGATAGGCATACATGTTCAAGCTAGAATACAAGGTCCCTAAATGTCCAAGCATGACCATCGTGGTTGCCCAACACTGTTCTTTCACTTAGGGAGTCGTAGCACCTTTTCTTCTCTTCTTGATAAGGCTTGGCACTTCTCTAGAGTCACCAAACTTCCCCTTTTTCATTGACCATCAATAGACTCCATTTAGCTATATTCACTTGTTAGCAGTTCCTCTTTATTGCTCTATCTGTGGGACTTAATTACAACTACTTGCTTATGTGGTCTTCTTTTCAAATCATCTGTACTCCTCTTCAGTGTGAATGGGTCCTTTCTTATGAATCTTATCATCAGCTCCCTAGTCAGAGTATGACATAGGTGTTTTGGAAGCACTTACCAGATAAATGCCTTAGCTGCTTAGCTCCTGCTACTGATTCCAAGGTCCTCCCTCTACCGTACCTTACAGTTTCTGGATGAAAACCTCAGACAAAGCTTGGGCAAGGATGCTTTACATTTCCTTCTTTAAGTTGCTTTTCAAATTTATGAAGTAGCACACATTTATAGATTGATAGGTTGATGGACAATGCCACGTGCTTTTCAAAATAGCTAGAGTCTTGAATTCAGATCTGTAAACCAAAAACCAGAATTTAAGTAAGTGTCTGTATAATGTAAATGTGTCTGGGTCTGAGCTGCTCTTTTCAGATTCTTGGCCTCTTATTCCAGTAATTCAAATAAAGTCTCACAGAAACTGCAAATAGTCTCAATATGATTATAGTAAAAGCCAAGGGACAGAGTACAGGTTAGAAGAAAATGCACTGTCAAAAGTGACACGGGGTCACATGTATGAGGACATTCAAGTGCTTGATTAGTGTTTGGGCTCCTTCTATGAGATTCAAAAAGAGTTTGGTTGATAGGCTTAGATTATATAATGTTTTGCTCACTGCAAATGTGCCTTCCCATGATTTGTCACATTATAATTTTTGTCATATGCGTGCCCGACTACGATAGGAATGAAATGAGAAATAGGGGTTCTTTTTAAAACTTCACTCAGAGGACACTGTTGACCTTATTGCGCATGCACTCAACATTAGCTCCGTCTGGATTTGCACTACTACCCCTGTACCCAGAAATTTTAAGTATGCCTTTGGGTAAAAAAACAGGTCATTGATCTTTCCTGCATCAGTTTCTATATTTGTTGAAGTTTGACCCACAGACCACTGGCTACATAATGATTTCAAGGTCTCTCTCTGGAATGCAGCTTGAACCTTCTGGATTTAAAGGAGATGGGGCTTTTCTGCTTTGTGCTTTGGTTTATGTAATACATCTTACAAAGACATTGGAATGAAATAATATTCACAATCATAATAATATTCATAATCTAGTGTGCAGATCTAAAGAGGAGATGAAAGAAAGTTACAAAAATTGGAACTATTTCTTTTCAATGTTATAGGATGTGTAACAATAGGTAACTTTGTTTTCTCAACCCTTTAAAGATTCCTATTGGAGCTTTAGGCAAGGCGATTGGTGTTATCTTTACACCTAATTAATTATGAAAACCACCTCTTTTTTTCTAGAAAACTTTTGGTACTGGGTTTGACTACATTCTAATAATGCCCATTATCAACAACGCCCATTATCTATGCCAGACGATTCAAACTTTGCCATAAAGATTCTTTGGTATGAGAGGGAAAACAATTGTGGGAACAAAAATGACATTACTTATTCAGTTTTAATAACATAAATTTGCAAAGAAAGATGAAGTGTTCTCTGGTATTTGCATTAGCATCAACTGCATTGAATAGCTGAGATTACGTTTATGAACTGGTACATCAGCCTGGGTCTAGGAGCAGCTATGTGTCCATTCTGATTTTGATGATTGACTGTGACATGATGATAGATAACTTCTCCAATACAACAGGAACTATCTCATGCATGAAAACAGGAGTTTCTCATGAAGGCAGTGCGAAGGTTCACAGGAGCCAACAACAGATCTAAAGCCATCTCAATAGCTGAGGCGACAGGCATTCCATCAGGAGCCAGTGGCAGGGATGGGCATGATCTGACACTTGTCTGAGAAATACTGCTTTCAGTTTTTGCCTCTCCACATTCATAGCTGGAGTCCCGCAGGCAGGAGCCTGAGTCTAGTTTCTGGCTTTTAGAAACATTTCTCCTAGGTTGTTTCCTGTTTTCTTCTTCTTCTGATGTCCATCCTCTTTGCCTTTCCGGATGGGGATTGGACATTTTAGTTAGGGTCCTCTCTCTTGCTTAGTTTCTTTAGATGCACAGGTTTTAGTGGGTTTGTCCTATGTTGTATGTCTATATGAGTGAGTATATACCATGTGTGTCTTTTTGCTTCTGGGACAACTCACTCAGGATGATCCTTTCCAGGTCCCACCATTTACCTGCAAATTTCATGATTTCCTTATTTTTCATTGCTGAGTAATATTCCATTGTGTAGATGTACCACAATTTCTGCATCCATTCTTCAGTTGAGGGGCATCTGGGTTGTTTCCAGCTTCTGGCTATTACAAATAAAGCTGCTACAAACATGGTTGAGCTAATGTCCTTTTTGTGTACTTGAGCCTCTTTTGGATATATGCCCAGTAGTGGTATGGCTGGATCTTGAGGAAGTGCTATTCCTAGTTGTCTGAGAAAGCGCCAGATTGATTTCCAGAGTGGTTGTACAAGTTTACATTCCCACCAGCAGTGGAGAAGGGTTCCCCTTTCTCCACAACCTCTCCAGCATGTGTTGTCACTTGAGTTTTTGATCTTGGCCATTCTGAAGGGTGTAAGGTGAAATCTCAGGGTTGTTTTGATTTGCATTTCCCTAATGGCTAGTGAGGTTGAGCATTTCTTTAAGTGCTTCTCTGCCATTCGGTATTCCTCTACAGAGAATTCTCTGTTTAGCTCTGTTCCCCATTTTTTAATTGGATTACTTGGTTTGTTGCTTTTCAGCTTCTTTAGTTCTTTATATATACTGGATATGAGTCCTCTGTCAGATAAAGGGTTGGTGAAGATTCTTTCCCAATCTGTAGGTGGTCGCTTTGTTTTGATGACGGTGTCCTTTGCTTTACAGAAGCTTTTCAGTTTCATGAGGTCCCATTTATTGGTTGTTGCTCTTAGAGCCTGTGCTGTTGGTGTTCTGTTCAGGAAGTTTTCTCCTGTACCAATGAGACATTTCTCTTGCCTTGTTCTTTGGAGCACTGTCTTCTTTCTTTATGCAACATAGGCTACACTCTTGGGTGCTAGTGTTTTGTTTCCACCCTTTGTGTTATGTTTTTGTACAAAAACAACAACAACAAAATGGTGATCTTGCTTCTGAGTTGCATTATGCCTCTTTGATCTCTCTAAAATGGTCTCTATGTGTTTCAGGTATAGAGTGTCTATCAAAGCCTGAGTTTATATAGCCAACTTGACTGAAAAGCTTTATTAGAAAAAAGTATTTTACACTCTTTAATATAACTGCAATAAAACAGTAAGTATTGGGGCTGGAGAGGTGGCTCAGCAGTTAGGAGTGCTGACTGTCATTCCAGGAAATGGGGGCAGGGAATGGAAGTTGATTCCCAGCACCCACATGGTGACTCACAATCTTCTGAAACTCCAGTCCCAGGGCATCCGATGCCCTCTTCTGGCCTCAGAAGACACTGTATGCATATGGCGCACAGATAATGCATAAATAGCTTTATGCTTATGACTACAGTCTTATCTCAGACTGCATTAGGATTGTATTGAGTGTCCAATTGTTGCTTTGAAAGACACAATGAAATCCTGAAAATCTCATCAACGATGAATATTTACTTCCTGGTAGTTCTATTTCTATGCTTTGCTGTCGATACAATAACTTTTTCTTTTCAGTGATCAGCAATACTATAACCTTTTTTAAAATTTAATTTTATTTATATATTTATTTATTACAATTTATTCGCTTTGTATCCCTGCTGCAACCCCTTCCCTCATCTTCTCCCAGTCCCACCCACCCTTCCTTTTCTCCCTCATGTCCTTCCCCTAGTCCCCTTATAGGGGAGAACCTCCTCCCCTTCTATCTGACCCTCGCTTATCAGGTCTCATCAAGGCTGGCTGCATCATCTTCCTCTGTGGGTTGGCCAGGGGCAGGGTGATCAAAGAACCAGCCACTAAGTTCATGTCAGAGACAGCCTCTTGTACCCCTTACTTGGGACCCAACTTGGAGACCCACTAGGAGCAGCCTATGGGCTTCCTTTGAATATGGGGTCTAGATGTCTGTCACTGGAGGAATGGATACAGAAAGTGTATCCATTTCCTTGTTTAAAAACAAGGAAATCATGAAATTTTCAGGCAAATGGTGGGAACTAGAAAAGATCATCCTGAGTGAGGTAAACCAAAAACAGAAAGACACATATAATATATGCTCACTTATAAGTGGATATTAGTCATATAATATAGGATAAACATACTAAAATATATGGTTCTGAAGGAGCTAAACAACAAGGAGGATCCTAGGGAAGATGCTTAGTCCTCATTCAGAAGGGCAAACAGGATAGACATAGGAAGTAGGAGAAGACAAGGAACAGGACAGAGGACCTCTAAAAGACTCTACCCACCAGGGTATGGAAAGGGATATTGAGACTCATAGCCAAACTTTGGGCAGAGTGTCAGAATCTTTATGGAGGAATAGGGAGATAGACAGACCTGGAGGGGACAGGAACTGTACAAGAAGAACAGAGCCAAAGTACCTGGGCCAAAGTATCAGGCCCTGCAGAGACCGATAATCCAACTAAGGACCATGCATGGAGAGGATCGACATTATAACCTTTAAAAAGACATAGTAAAATATGACTCAACTCAACACATATAATATTATAGAGGCATTTAACTCAACCAAAGAGAGGAAAACATGAAAACTATGGCTGAGTTTGCCAGCGTTTTGGCACTGCCTGACTGACTGTGATGGCAACTAGAGATTCTAAAATGTATCTTGGTATCAAAGATTTTAGATTATGAAGAAAAAATACCATTAAATTAATGAAATACAACAATCTGTTAGAGGGGGCATGCCTTTTGCTTGAGTAATTTGAGCTACTTTGGGCCATCATTAATGTTTATTCCTGGGATAAGGCCCAAAGCCCCTTAAAACATCTCCACTGTCTGTAGAGAAACTGTAACAGCCCATTTACTAAATCAACTACCCCACAAAAGACTTTACTAATTATCTACGTTATTTAATCTGCCAAAACATTTTCCAAATTTTTTTGGGTGTTAGGTGTTTCTTAAAGAAACACTTCGGGGTAAAGTCTTCGATTTGGTAATTGGAAGATCAGGGAACAAGGACACAGAAAGAATAGTAGGCTGCTTACATCAAGCCCATAGATCTAGCCCAACAGTGTCAAGCCTGAGCATTTCACATATGACATTCTGCTTCTCAGCAAGTGTTGTTATTTTGGCTACACTTCTGGTGTTCAGAAATCTCATAGTCGATTAGAAAAATAATTCACTAAAACTTTCCAGGTCATGAGAGCATACTATAGGGGGAAATAAACAACAACTCTGAATTAAAACAAACAAACCAAGAAGGGTAGTCAAGTTCTTAGGCAAGAGTGGAACCAGAAAATGTGCCCCCTCAGAACCTTCAGCAAATCTTTGTAATAAATGTCCTTGGCAAGCTAACACATCAGAACAAGAACTACTTTCCACTATTGCTGAAAGGAAAGCGCTGGCAAGGGCTGTGGAAATGTGGTGAGTAGTAATTACCCAACTGAGGGGGGAATCTAAACTGGGACTCTCAGAGACTTTAGATGCCAAACAAAACTATAACAATGAAACCCGAGAAGACCAGCATAAACTTCAGCTGTGGGCCAGGCTGTTTCTCTGCTATTGCATATACGAGGGTGGAGTTGAATCACCAAGCATGTTCTGATGCCAGCTACTTTTCAGAATGAAAACCTGATAAACATGAAACTGAATTGTCTGAGACAGATGTGTCTTAAAGAATTTAAACATCAGATTCTTGTTCACCTGAAACACAGAGCGTGGAATGCCTGCTGGCCAGATGTGAATGAATCTTAGAGTTTTGGAGGCAGTTCTAAGAAATACAATACATGGGGCCTAACACAGTGGTTTACACATTACAAAACATGAGACTATATTTAGTTTCTAATATCTTGGAAGTGAAACTCATTGTTATCAAAGAGGGAGGTGTTAGGTCTGGGGGAGGAATGTGGCTTGAGAGAAAGCCAGAGACTGATCCTCTTTCAAGCAGAGTTTATTGGAGCACGATGGACACGGTGGGTATAAGGAGCTGGAAGTAAGTTTGGCCTGCTTTATCCTTTAAGGTCCCTATGAAAGAATATAGAGAGATGGGGGTGGGGATACGATGCTTTCTTGTATTTCTGGATGGCGGAGGCAGGCCATTCCTCGATAAGGGACATCTGGAAGAGGGATGAGCTAATTAACGTGCAGTGTAAGAGTGGCCGCTTGCTCTCCCCGCGGGCTTCCTTTTGTGGTTTTGATAACAGAAAGGAAGGTGGAACCGGAAGGCAGTGGACAAGGACGATGACTAGGTGTCTGTGAAACTGTGATAGAGACTGTCCTGCCCCTTCAGGGTTTCTGTTGTACACAGAGACGCACGTATGCTGGTTTTGTGTCACGGCTCCCATTCTGCTGTATGGATCTGCGAAACAGCTCCTTGATCTGGGCGTCCCAAGAACAAACTTTTTTCTGCGTTGATGAAAATTCACTAACAAGTTAACTGAACATGGCTTCAAATCCAGAAAACGCATGTCTATATTCCAAAAACAAAAACAAGGCTCAGGTGACATATGAATAAACTGTGGCTAAAGATGGACGTGTGCCTCCTGCCTCCTTTCTAGCCAGGATAAGGCAGGCTTCAGCTGAGAGCTTTGCTGTGGCCAGCATCAGCACCACTGAGGCTGTAGGCTGGGAGAGCATCCCTTTTTTTCAATTCTCTTACCTTGTCTATAGCACAGAAAAGTCCTTCTTTAGTTTTCTGGTGGAGTTCCACAAAGAAGGCATTTGTTTCAGACTGTGTGTCTGTAGGTGTTTTTACTTGAGTTAGGTTTTAAAATCAAACTTGTTGCTATGATCTTACTTCCTGGGTAGGAAGTGATCTACATTCAATGATTTTAATTACTTTTGTCTGAATTCAGCACACAATTCACATTTAATGATATTTTTCTATTTTCTTAATAAAGAAGAAGCTGAGGTTATTAATTTGAGGACTTCTTTTCTAACATCGACATTATTATTAAAGCTTTTCACTAAATACAGCTGCATTTCCTATTTTTTATCCAGTTAAAGGTATTTTAATATATTTTACATGCTTTGATTTCTTTTTTGACTTACAAGTTATTTAAAAGTTTATATTTAATTTACAGATATTTGGGATTGCTAAAATATCTTTCCTTATTTAATTTCTTGTGTTTTCAGGGCTCAGCATTCCCTGGAAAGCGTCCAGCTAGCTGGCTGATAATCGTTCCGGGTTCAGGGTCATACCTTGCTTGCTTCCTTTCTGTTTCTGAAGCTGAGCTCACACTGACCCCAGGTGAATCTATGACTTTCTGTGTTTCAGTCTTCTCTTTCCGTTCTTCACTGAATTTGTCTGTTTTATTTATGTTTTTTTTTTTCAAAACTTAACTCAGGTTGATTTATTGTTTGACCGCTTGAATTGTTTTTCCTCTGGTACTTCTGTTATCTTTTAAAACTAATTTCTAGTGTGATCCTAATTTTTTTTTTAACTTTTGGAAGTTTTTTTGTTTCTTATTTTCTACCTTCTTGTTAGGCTGTTTTCTTTGAAATCTTGTTTAATAAAGTCATTTATTGCTGAAAGCTACTCTCGGAATAGCTTTGGTTGCATCTCATAAATTTTTATAGTTTGTTTCCATTTTTGTTTATCTCAAGATGTGTACCAATTTTCTCTTTTTGTTTCGTCTTTGACTCCTTTCTGCTCAGGAGCAGGCAGTTTACCGCCCACATATGAATAGAGGACAACAACCACACACTGTTTTCTGGGTACAACTGGGCAGCTGTGTACGTGAACTCACAGAGGTTGTAAGAGCATGAAAACCAGACCCAATCCCAGCATGGAGGGGAGAGGTGGGCATGAAGATCTATCCCTAGCTGAGGAGCTGTTAAAAATGAATAGCTGCTGGGAGAAGAAGAGTCAGTTTTCTTTAAAGGTGTGAATCCTGTAAGTACTTTCTTCTTCTTTTCTTTTCTGGGCCTTGATTGTACCCTTCCATTCTCTCCTTGCATATAAAATGCTGCTCTTGGGAAACCCACCCACCTCTTGTCCAAACTGGACGTCCCTGGTAGGTGACTTGACAGTGTTCATCCTCGTTTTAGAATTCATTTTTTTTTCTTTTGTTTTTCGTTGATAAACTGGCTGCATTTTACTGCAACACTGTGAGGTCCAGGGATTTCTACAGATTCATGGTGACTCAGGTCTCTGTGACATGCTGAAACACACTGTGTATACCAGCGAGTGTTTTTAAAACATTTCACATGAAAGATCTTTTCTGTGCATCTCTGGGCACTTTGAACCAAGGACAATGTCTAAAGAAGAAAGTATTGAGGACAAAAATAGGTTTACAAGGAATACTTGGAGAAGGCTCAATTCCACTACTGAACTCTGTTTTGAATGGCATACCACTGCCAGGATGTGAAATAGCCAGAGGCGTTATTGCCAAGGTGCTGACAAACATTTCCAGTGAGAGCTACAAGTGATACAACTTTGGCCTGAATAAAACTTTACTGTACTTTTAAAGGGAGGCAGAGTGAAAATGCAATATCCAGGAGAAAGCAAAATGTCAGAGAGGCATCCTCCCTCATGCCTGATTATTCTGCACAGCGCAAGAGATTGAGAGCTGTCTAGACAGGCAGTTTGAGATGAGGCATAACAGATGTGGAAGGAATCTAAGACATCTCATAAAAAACACAGTAAATAAGTGGTGTATTAGACCTTTAAAAAATTAATGCATCACTATTGTTGCTGTCCTTCTTCGGGTGGTGTTTAGGCCCATGTTGGTGAGGCTTTATGGATGTAACCTCTGAACAGCAGTCAACTGAGGAATGCTGAAAATGGAAAGAAGAGTTTTAACCTGTGGAGGAGTACAACCATTTAATTATCCCATAGCTAATGGCCATCCCTGAACATACACACACACACACACACACACACACACACACACACATACACAAATAACATACAGACTGAGCAGGTTATATTTGGTAATATAGATACACACATACATACCACACACATGTGTATGCATTCATGCAATAACAATTAGTAAAAAAAAAAAGACATGATTTTGAAAGAAAGTAAGGAGTTTATGGGAGGGATTGGAGGAAAGAAAGAAAAGTGGAAATTTTGATATAATTATATTGTAATATAAAAAATAAAAGAATAATTAGAAAATAATGTTTCTGTTTAGGTCAAATTATTAAATAAGAAAGTAAAAATTATAAAGGAACAATAAAACTAAAGCAAAACAATGTTCTAGGGTCGTTGTAATGTATGAGACACTTTAAGATGAAGAGTGTAAAGATGGAGTCAATTTTATGATGAAGTTAAAAGTTATTACAGTGCAGAATAGACTATAAACCTGTTGGTAGTGATCTTTATATCTTATTAATTAAAAACAAGCTATTTGCTATCAATTTCTACTTCAAAGTATAATTGAAAGTCATAGTGAAGCTATAACATAACTTTTAACATATAACTCTTGTCATGAGTAAATGCTAGATAACTGTTTTTAAAGTCTTTGAATGAAGGAAAATACTGCTGTATGTATAAGATATATATATATATATATATATATATATATATATATATATATATGGTCTAGCTATCATTTATCTATCATCTATCTGTTTGTCTGTCTGTCAGCATGTATGTATGTATGTATAGATTGGTCAGACATGAGTATTTAGTTGTCCTGTTGCATGGAACTGAGGCGGTGGTACACACCTTTGGTCACTAATTCTTGGGGATTATTTTCAAAGGTACAATATAATTCAATGGCTAAAACAGTGACAGGCGTTGCTAATAGGACATAGTGAAACTTGGTTTCCTCTGCCACCAGCTCAGTTTTCACTTTATATGGTCCATGAAGTAATACCATATACAATAAGGAAGACATGGGGAAGGATGTTGTGCTTTGAGGCTTTTCTTTTTCTTCTTCTTCTTTTTTTTATTATTATTATTAATCACACTTAATTCATTTTGTATCCCTCCATAAGCCCCTCCCTCCTCCCCTCCCAATCCCACCCTTCCTCCCCTTTCTGCATGCATGCTCCTCCCCAAGTCCACTGATAGGGGAGGTCCTCCTGTCCTTCCTTCTGATCTTAGTCTATCAGATCACATCAGGAATGGCTGCATTGTCTTCTTCTGTGGCCTGGTAAGGCTGCTCCTCCCTCAGAGGGAGGTGATCAAAGAGCAGGCCAATCAGTTTATGTCAGAGGCAGTCCCTCTCCCCATTACTATGGAACCCACTTGGACACTGAACTGCCATGGGCTACATCTGTGCAGGGGTTCTAGGTTATCTCCATGCATAGTCCTTGGTTGGAGTATGAGTCTCTGGGAAGTTCCCTGTATTCAAATTTTCTTGTTCTGTTGCTCTCCTTGTGGAGTTCCTGTCCTCTCCAGATCTTACTATTTCCCACTTCTTACATAAAATTCCATTCACTCTGCCCAACAGTTGGCCATCAGGCTCAGCATCTGCTTTGATAGTCTGCAGGGCAGAGGCTTTCAGAGGCCCTCTGTGGCAGGTTCCTAGGTTGTTTCCTGTTTTCTTCTTCTTCTGATGTCCATCTTCTTTGCCTTTCAGGATGGGGATTGAGCGTTTTAGTTAGGGTCCTCTCTTTTGTTTAGTTTGTTTAGATGTACTGATTTTAGTGAGTTTATCCTATGTTGTATGTTTATATGAGTGAGTATATACCATGTGTGTCTTTTTGCTTCTGGGACAACTCTCTCAGGATGATCCTTTCCAGGTCCCACCATTTACCTGCAAATTTCATGATTTCCTTATTTTTCATTGCTGAGTAATACTCCATTGTATAGATGTACCACAATTTCTGCATCCATTCTTCAGTTGAGGGGCATCTGGGCTGTTTCCAGTTTCTGGCTATTACAAATAAAGCTGCTACAAACATGGTTGAGCTAATGTCCTTTCTGTGTACTTGAGCCTCTTTTGGATATATGCCTAGGAGTGGTATGGCTGGATCTTGAGGAAGCACTATTTCTAGTTGTCTGAGAAAGCACCAGATTGATTTTCAGAGTGGTTGTGCAAGTTTACATTCCCACCAGCAGTGGAGAAGGGTTCCCCTTTCTCCACAACCTCTCCAGCATGTGTTGTCACTTGAGTTTTTGATCTTGGCCATTCTGAGGGGTGTAAGGTGAAATCTCAGGGTTATTTTGATTTGCATTTCCCTAATGGTTAATGATGTTGAGTATTTCTTTAAGTGTTTTTCTGCCATTCGATATTCGTCTACAGAGAGTTCTCTGTTTAGCTCTTTTCCCCATTTTTTAAGTGGATTACTTGGTTTGTTGCTTTTCAGCTTCTTTAGTTCTTTATATATACTGGATATGAGTCCTCTGTCAGATAAAGGGTTGGTGAAGATTCTTTCCCAATCTGTAGACAGTTGCTTTGTTTTGATGACAGTATCCTTTGCTTTACAGAAGCTTGCAGTTTCATGAGGTCCCATTTATTGATTGTTGCTTTCAGGGCCTGTGCTGTTAGTGTTCTGTTCAGGAAGGATTCCAATTCTCTTCAAACTATTCCACAAAATAGAAACAGAGGGAACATTACCAAACACATTCTATGAAGCTACATTTACCTTGATACCTAAACCACACAAAGACCCAACAAAAAAAGAGAACTTCAGACCTATCTCTTTTATGAACATTGACGCAAAAATACTCAATAAAATACTTGCAAACTAAATCCAAGAACACATAAAAGATATCATCCAGCAGATCAGTGTCCAAGTGGGTTCCATAGTAACGGGAACAGGGACTGCTTCTGACATGAACTCATTGGCTGGCTCTTTGATCACCTCCCCCTGATTGGGGAGCAGCCTTACCAGGCCACAGAGGAAGACAATGCAGCCACTCCTGTTGAGACCTAACAGACTAGGATCAGAAAGAAGAAAAAGAAACCCTCCCCTACCAGTGGACTTGGGGAGGGGAGTGTGTGGAGAAGAGGGAGGAAGGGAGGGGTTGGGAGTGGAGGAGGAGGGAACTAGAAGGGGGATACAAAGTAAATAAGGTATAATTTTAAAAAAATATGAAAAAAAAGATATCATCCACCATGACCAAGTAGGCTTCATCTCAGGCATGCAAGGGTGGTTCAATATATGGAAATCCATTAATGTCATCCACCATATAAACAAACCGAAGGAGAAAAACCACATGATCATCTCCTTAGATGTTGAAAAGCATTTGACAAAGTCCAACACCCATTCATGTTTAAAGTCTTGGAGAGATCAGGGATACAAGGCACATACCTAAACATAGTAAAGGCAATATACATCAAGCCTATAGCCAACATCAAACTAAGTGGAGAGAAATTTAAATCAATCCCACTGAAATTAGGGACAAGGCAAGGCTGCCCATTGTCTCCATATCTCTTCAACATAGTACTAGTTCTAGCTAGAGCAATAAGACAACTAAAGGAGATCAAGGGCATACAAATTGGAAAGGAAGAAGTCAAAATATCACTGTTTGCAGATGACATGATACTATACATGAGCAACCCCAAAAATTCAACCAGAGAACTCCTTCATCTAATAAACACCTTCAGTAAAGTGGCTGGAAAGAAAATCAACTAAAAAATATCAGAAGCCCTCCTGTATACCAAAGACAAAAGGGCTGAGAAAGAAATTAGGGAAACAACACCCTTCACAATAGCCAATAATAACATAAAATACCTTGGGGTGACTCTAACCAAGCAAGTGAAAGACCTGTTTGAGAAAAACTTCAAGTCTCTGAAGAAAGAAATTGAAGAAGATCTCAGAAGATGGAAAGATCTCCCATGCTCATGGATTGATAGGATTAACATTGTGAAAATGGCCATTCTGCCAAAAGCAATCTACAGATTCAATGCAATTCCCATCAAAATACCAACACAATTCTTTACAGACCTTGAAAAAAAGATTCTCAAATTCATATGGAGAAACAAAAAAACAAAACAAACAAACAAAAAACAAACAAACAGAATTTCCAAAACAATCCTGTACAGCAACAGATCATCTGGAGGTATCTCCATCCCTGATCTCAAGGTGTACTACAGAGCAATAGTAATAAAAACTGTATGCTATTGGCATAGAAACAGAAAGGAGGATCAATGGAACTGAATAGAAGACCCAGAAACAAACCACACATCTATGAATACTTGATTTTTTACAAAGAAGCCAAGACCATTCAATGGAAAAAAAGACAGCATCTTCAACAAATGGTGCTGGTCCAACTGGATGTCTATGTGCAGAAAAATGAAAATAGATCCATATTTATCACCCTGCACAAAACTGAAGTCCAAGTGGATCAAAGACCTCAACATAAAATCAGACACATTAAATCGGCTAGAAAAAAAAGTGGGGAATACCCTAGAACTCATTGGTACAGGAGAGAACTTCCTGAACAGAACACCAACAGCAGAGGCTTTTCATTTTGAGAACAATGATTGGTTTCCCATTCCCATGTTACTTTAGGCTGTATAGCATTTAATTAGATTGTTTTTTTCCTATTGATGTAGTTCTTTTCTTTTCTATCTTTGCCTTCACTTATCTTATTTCTCATATAGTCTCTTACTTGACTTTTTATGTGTTAGAATATTTTTAAAGTTTATTTCACTTTTTAAAAAAATATTACAATTTATTTGCTTTGTATCACAGCTGTAGCCTAGTCCCTATTCCCTGGCCTCCTTCCAGCCCCACCCTAGATCCCTCTTCTCCTCCCTGTCCCTCCCCTAGTCCACTGATAGGGGAGGTCCTCCTCCCCTTCCCTCTGACCCTAGTCTATCAGGTCACATCAGGACTGGCTGCATTGTCTTCCTCTGTGGCCTGGTAAGGCTGCACCCTCAAGAGGGAGGTGATCAAAGAGCCGGCCGCTGAGTTCATGTCAGAGACAGCCCCTGCTCCCCTTACTAGGGAACCCACTTGGAGACTGAGCTGCCATGGGCCACATCTGAGCAGGGGTCCTAGGTTATCTCCATGAATGGTCCTTGTTGGAGTATCAGTCTCTGCAAAGATCCCTGGGCCCAGATATTTTGTTTCTCTTGGTCTCCTTGTGGAGCTCCTTCAGGTCTTTCTACCCCCCCCCCTTCTTTCATAAGATTTCCTTTACTCTGTCCAAAGTTTGGTTATGAGTCTCAGCATCTACTTCAATACCCTGGTTTATTTCACTTTTTAAAACCTATCAGCCAGTGCTTTATAATCCCCTTTAAAATAGTTTTGTTATTATTTTAGCTGATAAAATCAAGAGCAAGAATCATGGCAAGTTTTACAAAGTTAATTTGTGCTCCAAGAAAGGGAGCCGTTGATTTTTTTCCTATGACTTCCTGGTTCTCCTTCCTAGCTTACAATAGTGTATATGCACACTTACACACACACACACACACACACACACACACACACACACACACACAGTCAATTCAATAGTAAAACTGTGAGCTTCATATATGGAAAGTATTCAACCCAGTCTTAGGCTTCAAAGGGTCACATATCTATCCAGTTAGGCCTTGCTTTTAATCTTATTAAGTAGAGAAATTTTCTCATGAATTCTGTTCAATGGTTTCATGGATTTACATCACTTGGCATTGAGGACCTTCCAGAGCATGTTTTTTTTTTCTCTTTTCCATAATTTTATTTTTCTCATTAGTTACATTTTGTTAATTCTGTATCCCAGCTGTATCCCTCATTCCCTCCCCAATCCCACCCTCCCTCCGTCATCTCCTCCCTGCCCCTTTCCAAGTCCACTAATAGGGGAGGACCTCCTCCCCTTTCATATGACTCCCTTTTGTCAGGTATTTTCAAGACTGGCTGCAAAGTCCTCCTCTGTGGCCTAACAGTACTGCTTCTCCCTTGGGAGGTGGGGAGGTCAAAGAGCCAGTCATTGAGTTCCTGTTAGTAATAGTCCTTGTTCCCTTACTATGGGAAACCAATTGATTACTGAGCTATCACGGGTCACATCCGAGCAGAGGTTCTAGGTTTTATCCTCTCATGGACTTTGGTTGAGTGTCCATCTCAGAAAAGACCCTGTGCCCAGATACGTTTGGTCCTTGTGGAGCTCCTATCCTTTTCACATCAAACTCCCCTTCTTTCATATGATTCCCTGCACTCTGCGGAAGGTTTGGTTGTGAGTCTTAGTATCTATTTTGGAGCACTGCTAGGTAGAGTCTTTCAGATGCTTCCAGAGCATGTTTTATGTTTTGAATTTCACTTTCATTTATCTATTTTGGGGTTGGAAGAATGATACATTGGCCCAAGAGGAAAAATAGAGACAGAATTTTCTCCATTCTTCAATAAGCAACGCAGTAGGGGAAAAACAAAAACAAACAAAACAAAAAACAGGACTTTAGTTGAAATCATGTTTCTTTACAGTTTTTAAGTCAAATAAGTTTTTTTTCTCTGTAGACTAGGTTGGTCTTGAACTCTCAGAGATCTGCCTGCCTCTGCATTCAGAGTGCTGGGATTAAAGGCGTGAGCTACCTCCTTCTGGCTCAAATAAGTTTTTTTTTTTTCTACTTGATACTATCTTCCCACTTTACAATGGAGTATTCATCCTACATGCACAGCCTAGAAGAATAAGTTTGCTCATCAGTCTGCATGCAGTCCATTAAGTCAACAGAGGATATGAGCCTTGAAGCAAAAGCATAAGGTCAGTGTAGAAACCCCTTGCTATGAACATGAACATGACTGAAATACAAAGGGAACAAATGCCTGGTTTTCACCATTTGTATATGATGATTTCTGCAGATGTGACTTAATGATTTTCACTTCTGCATTTTTCAAAAGTACTGGAATTCATCCTTTTCTGGAAGAAAATTATTCAACAATTCCCAGGGAAATTCTGGCCTGCCCCTAGTCAGGAAGTTTCAGAGTCTCCTGAGAAATCCTGTTCTTGTAATAGTTATGATCCATTTCGTAAACTCTAAAAAGTTGAACCAGGGTCAGAAGTAGTTACTATTTGTTGCCTACAAAGTACCAGACACGGTGCTTTATGAATTATGACAATCCTATTATGTAGATATAATTACCCCTATTGTCTAATAAGAACTTTGAAGATCAACTAATTTAGCCCAAGGTCATATGGCCAGCAACTGACTGAAATAGGACAGAAACCAAGAACTTTGTTTTAGCCATCACATAGCCCCATTCCCAAATTCCTGAACATTCATCCCATTAGAAGAACAAACACTTAGCATCACCTTGTTAAATGTATTCAAGTTAACTTTAAATTGATTGGAAGATAAGTAGACTCATTTGGAAAAAGAAATTATTATCGTTTTTACCATTTTTTAATCATCACTTAATAAAACATAGTGCCATACTAAGATCCATGGACAAAGGCAGCATGTAGGTGATAGTTCCAACTACAAAGTATATAAAATATGAAACAATGAATCAAACAAAATCATCATATAGTATAATGTTCTTCAGCCATACAGACTGCATGAGTTTAAACATATATACATACGCATATACATACAATATTCCTTTAGTATTCATGATCTGCCTTGCCTTAAACATTCTTCGCTCCCTCTCTCTGTTATCCTCTCTCTCCCTCTCCCCTTTTTCCTCCCTCTTAAATTTTCTCTATTCTTGAAGATTCCATGTATCACATACACAGTAAAATATGATCATATTGACATCTTATACCTCCCCTCAAATCTCCCTCAACACATCCTCCACTCAACTTCCTATCTTTTTTTCTACAAATATTTTATTTTCAACAGCTCACTGTGTTCAGTTAATAAGTATTGCCACATGTGTACAGGTGCAGCACTGGCTGCTCACAGAGGCATGGCATCCTACCAGGGCTACATTCTGAGAACTAAGTGATTCTATTCTTCAACAACTGTTAACTGATAATAGCATCTCAGTAAGGGTCCAGAGATGTTTTACCATATCTCTGCCAGAATTTTTGTACATGTCTTGTGTGTGCTAGCTACAGCTGTGGTGAATTCATGACTGGAATGGCCATGTCATGTCCATAAGACAGTGTTTCATAGCATCCTTCCCTATTCTCTGGCTCTTAGAATTTTTCTGCCTCCTCTTTCAAGATAGCCCCTGAGCCTTGATGTGGGATGGGAGTTTGCTATAGATGTTGCATTTGGGGATAAGCACTCAGTCTCTCTCTCTCTCTCTCTCTCTCTCTCTCTCTCTCTCTCTCTGTCTCTCTCTCTCTCTTAATTCTTTATTTAAAGTGTAATTTATTAATAACACTTTATTCACTTTGTATCCCCCCTGTGGTTCCCTCCCTCCTCCCATCCCAATCCCTCCATTCCTCCACCATCTGCATGCATGCCCCTCCCCAAGTCCACTAATAGGGGAGGTCTTCTGTTCCTTCCTTCTGATTCTAGTCAATTAGGTCTCATCAGGAGTGGCTGCAGTGTCTTCTTCTGTGGCCTGGTAATGCTGCTTCCCCCTCAGGGGCAAGTAATTAAAGAGCAGGCCAATCAGTTCATGTCAGAGACAGTCCCTGTTCCTATTATAATGAAACTCACTTGGATACTGAACTGCCATGAGCTACCTGTGTGTAGGGGTCTTAGGTTATCTCCATTCATAGTCCTTGGTTGGAGTATCAGTCTCAGGAAAGACCCCTGTGCTCAGATTTTTTGGTTCTGTTGCTCTCCTTGTGGAGTTCCTGTCCTCTCCAGATCTTACTGTTTCCCACTTCTTTCCTAAGATTCCCTGCACTCTGCCCAAAGGTTGCCCATAAGTCTCAGCATCTGCATTGATAGTCTGCAGGGCAGAGCCTTTCAGAGGTCCTCTGTATCAGGCTCCTGACTTGTTCCCTCTTTTCTCCTTCTTCTGATGTCCATCCTCTTTGCCTTTCTGGATAGGAATTGAGCATTTTAGCAAGAGTCCTCCCTCTTGATTAGTTTCTTTAGGTGTACAAATTTTAGTAGGTTTATCCTATATTATATGTCTACATGAGTGAGTATATACTGTGTGCCTCTTTCTGCTTCTGGGACAGCTCACTCAGGATGATCCTTTCCGGGTTCCACCATTTACCTGCAAATTTCATGATTTCCTTGTTTTTTATTGCTGAGTAATATTCCATTGTGTAGCTATACCACAATTTCTGTATCCATTCCTCCACTGAGGGACATCTCCCTGAACAGAACACCAACAGCACAGGCTTTAAGAGCAACAATCAATAAATGGGACCTCATGAAACTGAAAAGCTATTGTAGAGCAAAGGACACTGTCGTCAGAACAAAATGACAGCTACAGATTGGGAAAGAATCTTCACCAACCCTTTATCTGACAGAGGACTCATATCCAGTATATATATATATATAAAGAACTCAAGAAGTTAAACAGCAACAAATCAAGTAATAGAATTAAAAAATGGGATACAGAGCTAAACAGAGAATTCTCAATACAGGAATATCGAATGGCAGAGAAACACTTAAAGAAATGTTCAACGTCCTTAGTCATAAGGGAAATGCAAATCAAAACAACCCTAAGATTCCACCTTACACCCATCAGAATGGCTAAGATCAAAAACTCAAGTGACAACACATGCTGGAGAGGTTGTGGAAAAAGGGGAACCCTCCTCCATTGCTGGTGGGAATGTAAACTTGTACAACCACTCTGGAAAGGAATCTGGCACCTCCTCAGACAACTAGGAATAGTGCTTCCTCAAGATCCAGCTATACCCCTCCTAGGCATATACCCAAATGAGGCTCAAGTACACAATAAGGACATTTGCTCAACCATGTTTGTAGCAGCTTTATTTGTAATAGCACTCAGTCTCTTATTCTCAGCATATTTTGACCAGTTTTTCATTTTCATTTTAATGCTGCCCAGAGCAAAATAAGCTTCTCTAAGCAAGGGCAGCTCAGGCCCGTGGGTGTAAACACAAATAGTTAGAATTCACTTCGAGAGCATGAATTTTTAGAAAAATAACAAAAGCAGTTTCCATCACTTCCCAAGATGGGCTGTCAATTAAGATTATGGTACCAGTCATGAAGACTTCTTTGGAGAAACAGGCCTCAAATACAATCAGAAAGTGGTTAGATACGTCATAGCATTTGTTCCACTAAAGCACCGGTGTTCCTGGCAGGTCAGTATTATAGTATGCATGGTTCATCTGTGGACAAGGTCATTGGTGTATTTTCTTCCCCATAAGTTCACATAACACCTTTCTAAGATTGTGAAAGCTTCACAGCAGTGGAGAGTTTACTTCGAGTTCTGAGATTGATTTCTCTATGTCCTGTAGGCAAAGTATGAGATGTCTTCCACAATAAGATCTTACTGTGTACTTGCAGAGCATAACCAAGGGCTGTGACAGTCACCTGTAATATTTTGGAGATGTATGGGGCCTCTCTCAACAATAACTTATAAAGGGGTGTCCTCTGCACTGCACTGTGATTTTCATTTAATCTAGAAGTGACACTGTTTTTTCTTAGTTGTTATTTGAAAGTAGCTTACTAACTAGTGAGCTTTTCACACATCCTTAATTTGGGTCAACCCACCTTACTCCATCCCCCTCAGGCCCCCTCTTTTTTTGTTTCTTCTTAATGTATTAACACCCGGTGTTAGCCCATTCTTTTTCATTTCACATGTATTCTACCATCCCTCTGATTATTCCCCTTGATGTCTACCTTAACATTCTTTCTGCCAGTGACACCCCAAGCTTTGCCACCTGAGCGTGTTCATCTGAGCCCCAAAAAAGTAGCAGGTACTTACAGCAGCATCTTAGCTTCTCTGGGCAGAATGTTCTAGCAATTGATTGGGTTTTTGCCTTATTAGTACCAACTGAGATCCTTTAGAGGAAAGAAGCAAATAATAAAATCTAAATTAATATTGCAAACGAAGAGGTTTTGTTTTTGTTTTCTGGTTGTGTGTGCATGTGTGTGTGTTTGATAAAACTATGGTAGACATTTTTTTCCCACACATTATCAACATCTACATGTAGACAAGAGTAAGGCTGTGTCATTTCTCTGAGTAAAAATTCAAATAGTTTAAGTCCTTCCAATAACAAGAAGTACAATATACACTTTCAACAAATATGCTGGGTCCTCTCTCAGGACTTTAGTGTGGACTAAATTATTTTCTGTATTTGTGAAGTCATTATAGCATCAAAAGTTTTTTTTTTTTCATTTTGATGCTTTTGATTTAGCATCATTATTACCATAATCATCTTTGTTGGCACTGTTATTGACTTCATATTTTTGAGAAGGAAGAAGCCTTTTTCAGTACTAATGGGCTTGGCCCATGAACTACTATGTCAGAAAACCAATGTCACCAGAAGTCAAAATGAGACAGTAGCTTATTGTCTCAAACTTCTCCTTTGCTGAGGACTTAAGTTATAAAGAAAATACTGAGCAAAAGGAAAGAAAAAAGGAAACTCCCAAGAATGGGAGAGAAAGCCACGGATGTGTGATGGATGCATGGGTATTTTTTATAGGAATTGTGGCAGAAAATGAATCAAAGCCCTATGAACTTTATGGTTAATTCTCTGGGTACATTGTGGGCTCAACCAATTGGGGGAGGAAACTAACAGGATCTGCACCTGTTCTCTGGGCCTAAGTTGGGAGGTGATCAGGTGCTACTCACTGAACTAAGAGTGTTCTTGTACTATATACTTACCTTGCTCACTATCTTTCTTGATCATGGCTAGCTTGATTTGCCAGCTGTTAGCCTTGTGTAGGTCTCTACCCTTTGACATTTTTGTAATCGATTAGCCACTGACCTTGGCTGGCTCTGCTAGCTGGTAATAAAATCATGATGTCTTTTTCTTATGGTTACATGACAGATTTATAGTTTACCATAGAACTTTTTACTTTCCCTCCTATAGGGAGCGGACTCTTATCATTGCTGCCCAGATGCAGCTGCAGGGTTTTTGTTTTGTTTTGTTTTGTTTTGTTTTTTCTTTTTTGGTTACTTCATTTTTAGCTCCTGTTCTGTGGAGTAGTGCAAATGGCCTTCTTCCAGAAACAGATGGAGAATTTCTACAAGCTACCCTTATTTACAAGTTAGTCATTGCAATTAGTTGCACCAGAGAAGAGAACATGAAAAGGAAGAACTACACGTGTATGATGGGGAGGTGGTCTGGAGGTTCCTGGGAGTCAAGTGAAGCTTGCTGAGACTGTTTCGTTTGCACCACAGTCTTGTGTTTCTTATTGCTCGGCTTGGCGAATCTTACACCCAGCAGCAAGCTTTTTTATTTACCTTCCGTCACGTTCCTCACCTTGCTGTTTTAACCCTGACATTCATTTAATTCTAATGTTGGAATTCACTCCAACACTACTAGCTTTTAATATTTACAAAGCAGACACTAAGACTCATAACCAAACCCTCAGCAGAGTGCCGGGAATCATATGAAAGAAGGGGAGTTAGTATGATATGGAAAGGATAGGAGCTCTACAAGGACCAAATATATCCAGGCATAGGGTCGTTTCTGAGACTGACACTCAACCAAGGACCATCTATGGATATAACCTAGAACTTTTGCTCAGATGTGGCCCGTGGTAGCTCAGTAACCAAGTAGTTTTCCAAAGCAAGGGGAACAAGGACTATTTCTAACAGGATCTCGAAGGGCAGGCTCTTTGACCTCTCCACCCCTCCCCAGGGGAGGAGCAGCCACAGAGGAGGACTTTGCAGCCAACCCTGAAGATACCTGATAAAACAGGGTCAAATGAAAGGGGAGGAGGTCCTCCCCTATCAGTGGACTTGGAAAGGGGCAGGGAGGAGACCAGGGAGGGAGTGTGGGGTTGGGGAGGGAATGAGGCAGCGGGATACAGCGGGATACATAGTTAACAAAATGTAACTAATAAGAAAAATAAAATTTAAAAAAAAAGAAAAAAAATTTACAACTAAAGGACCCAAATTCAAAGATCACATGATCTTCCAAAATAGCAGTCAAAGAAATGACCTAAACTTGAAACATTCTGACATCTTAGCGACTGCATTTGTGGTGGTTAGTTTTTGTCAAATTTTACACAAATCTAGACATACACAAGAGAAGGCAGTCTAAGTTGAGAAATTTCCTCTATCACATTGTCCATGGGACATGTTCTTGCTAGCTAATTAATGTAGAAGAACACAGACTACCGCAGGTGATACCCACTCTGGGAAAGTGGGTCTGAGCTGTATCACAACTTAGATGCTATGAACATGTGTCTAGAAGCACATCAGTAAGTAGTGGTCTTTTCATGGTGGGTTCTGTTCTGTTTTCTAAATTTCAGTTTCTGCCTAGAGTTCCTATCCTGGCTTCTCTCCTTGATGTAATGTAAAAAACAAAAACAAAATCAAAATCAAACAAGCAAGCAAACAAACAAAAAACCAACAGCAAAACAGCACAGTTTCTTCTTCCAGATGCCATTTATTCAGTGCTTTATCATGGTGTGGTCATTTGAGTGAGAGTGGCCCCCATAGGCTCACGTATTTGAATGCTTGGTTTATAGTTAGTGGAACTGCTTGAGAAAGATTAAGAGGTGTGGCCTTATTGGGGGAAGTGTGTCAACGGAGTGGGATTGGAGGTTGAAAAGCCCATACCTTCCCCATTCTTGTTCTCTCTGCCTTCTGCCTGCAGATCAGAATGTAGCATCACAGATACAGCTCCCAGCACCGTGCCTGCCTGCCCACTGCTCTGCTTCCTTCCATGATGATCACTGATTAACACTCTGAAACAGAGAGCAAACTCCCCATTAAATTATTTTGTTCAAAAGTTGCCCTGGCCATGGTGTCTCTTCAAAGCAATAGAACAATGACTCAGGTGTGTAATGAAACCAAGCTAGGACAACATATATTTTTGTAAGACATGATTTTCCTAAAATGACAAAAAAAAGGGCTGACTTTATTTACATTAACATACATCTCAAAATTTTTAATCTTATTCTTGACAGCTTAGTATCCATTAATGCTTTTAAATCCAGAAGTTTGAGTAGAAAAGAAAGACTCATGAAATGCATTTGGTGTTTGAGGTTTCTTCTATTTACATTGTCCTAAAGAGGCAGTTATGAAAACATTCTCGCCTTTCTCATTATATTTTCCATAAATACACAGTTTTCTCAGTCCTTAAACTTTGGGATCAAAAAGGAAAAAAAAATGTGTTATTTTAGGCCCAGAAACAAAAACTTTGAATTTTACGGACTAAATAAATATAAATGTGTTTTCTAGTATCCAAATCTACATAGCACAAATAAATGTTTCCAGTTCCCAGATTACATCTTGGTTTTCATTTAGAAACAACATCAACAACAACAAAAAAACCTTTAAACCTTGTTTTTAACTAAAAAATCCTTTACCCTGATAACACCCTTGGTATCACATTTTGAAAACACAAACTTGTCAAATGTCAACACTCTTTGGAGAGTGGATAAATTAACATTTCCTCATGGAGAGTTGTGCCAGAGTTTCCTGTTCCTAGTGCTGGCACTAGAAGAAAATAGAGTGGTGTTTTTTCTTTTCCTTCAGACCTACTTGAGGAAAAACTCAGCTTTGCAAATCTTAGGGGATAGTGATATTACTCAATGGCAAAACAGCAAAGTAAAAGAGAGACTAAGACAATCAAGTTTGGCAGGACTTGGCATCCCCCTTTACATTAATTTCTCTTGTACAGTATTACAAACCTAAAAATTTTATCTTCTTCCATTAGGGTTACTATTAAAACTCATAGACTACTTTTTCTAAAGAACGCACATTTATTTTTCAGTCGTTGAAGGTAGCCCAAAATCACGGCATGGGCAGATTCAGTAAAAGCACATTCTGTACTGAGATGGTAACTTGTTTCTGCTTTCATTTAGCTGGGGAGATTGCTAACCTCAATCAGGCCTCTTTTCTAATGTTCTTTATATAATTAATGAAAGTAGAGCCTTCATAACTTCACAAAGTCTCAAAAAAAAACTGGCAGCTTAACACTTACACATTAATGCTAACATTATGTTTCAAAGCATGAATTTTAGGGAGTGATAAAAATACAGAGCCTATAGAAGTTATGCAAAAAGGACTAATGAAGCTTTCCTAAGTTAAAAGATTTTATAAGATTTCACATTTTCCTTCAGAATCATTTAAGGACCTGTTCTGTATAAAGCACTGTATTAGGAGAAAAGATAATTTGTTAATTGAATTCCTTGGTTATCCTTCCATAGCGCCATGACAGGGCCATCCATGATAAAAGGTGATCATTGCAAAGACATCAATGGTAACCAACATTTACTCGATTATGGTAGTCATTCAAATATGTTGATTAAAGGCCTCTATTTGGCAGGCAATGTGTTAGGTCTTGAGGTTCATGTTTCTGTCTCAGTTATAAGCAACCCGAAGACTGAGATTTAAAGAGAAAATATAGGAATTAACACTATTCAAGCCATATTCTGATTAAGATATGAAATATTCTCAAGGAAGCTTATTTGTGTAATGCTATATCCCAGTTCATGATCAAGCAGTGACTGGATCATGAAAGTACTACTGTTGAATGGATTATTAGAACATAGCATCTGGTTGTAGGAAAAGGATGACCACAGACAAGACACTTAGAGAGGCCATCAGAGCTATGCTTCTCCATGCCTGACTACTGTTTACAGATCTTGATATCATCTATATAATACTGATTTGCCAAGCATACCAAACTTAAGCATCATAGGGCCACATAGGCTTTGGTTTAAATTTCAAAGGAATTCCTGGAGGACAGACATGAAATGTGTTATGTGCAGCAGTGTCATTAACCCTGTGGGCAGTTCCTGAGAAACTCATGAAACTACATGAGTAAATCAAACATATAATGGGGAACCTATAAAAGGTAGAATGTGTGCCAGGGAAATCTGCAGATAGAAAAGGGAAACAGTTCAAATGACTGGCCATGCTGGTTGCAGATGGAAGGGTCATGGAGCTTTCCAATGCATTTAGAGTTCACACCATCCATGGATGAATGTGTCAATTTATTAAACTTTTACACTGCAGCATTGTTACTTTTCTAAGACAAACCAAAGTTCTGTTTCTGGGAGTTCTTGCTACTTTCTTCATCAGTATTTGATGGAAGAGCTTTTGTGCATTGGTAGTGAATAAAAAACAAAACAAAACAAGTTAATTTAGAATTAAGGTCAACTTTATTTTACTTTTAAAGTTTTAAGGTTTTTAAAGATTATAATGAAATTATATCATTTCTCTGTCACTATCCTCCCTCAAAACACCTCTGTATACCTCTCCTTGCTGTCTTTCCAATCCATAGCCTCTTTTTTGATTAATAGTTATTACATACATACACACAAACACATGCATACACACTTGTGTATACATATATTCCTAAACAATAAATACAACTTACTCATTGCAATAGAAACCATTATAAAAAAACAACTCGCACCCCTAAAGCTCAGGGAACATTGCAGAAGAGGGAGAAGAAAAATTGAAAGAGGGGAAGTTTGTGGTAAGATTATGTCTCCTACATATCTCAGAAGCTACAGTCATCAATCCCTCCAAACATTACTGCCTAAACACAAGTTGAATAAGGACAACAACAATAAGCCTATTAAAGTGGACAGGTGTCATCACAGGGAACCCAGGAGGCCTTAACCCTATGCAAAGAACTAGAGATAACAAAGGAATGCTGGGAGCAGGAGAAGTAGTCTTTCCCAGGGAAGAGCAAACCAAGTGGTTATCCAAAACCACACGGTCAGTCCTAAAAATGTAAACTGATGTTTAAAGAGGCAGTGACATACTTGAGGCCATCTAGGTTTTCTCAGGAATCTTCTGGGGTTTTCGTGGATTTAAATTTTATCTTTAAGACTGAAGGATTTGGTCCTTGTGGAGCTCCTATCCTTTCCCCATCAGACTAACTCCCCTTCTTTCTTATGATTCCCTGTACTCTGCCAAAGGTTTGGTCATGAGTCTTTGCTTTGAAAACACTGCTAGTTAGAGTCTTTCAGATGCGCTCAGTAGACTCCTGTCATACGTTCAATGCATATCCCATCTGTCTTTCTAAACAAGGATTGATCATCTTACCCCATGTCCGCTCAATTGATTATCTTTTTTATAACCAATTGGTTTCCCAAAGTGAGGGGAACAAGGACTATTTCTAACAGGAACTCAATGACTGGCTCTTTGGTCTCCCCACCCCCGAAGGGAGGAGCAGTCCTGTTAGGCCACAGAGGAGGGCTTTGCAGCCAGTCCTGAAGATACCTGATAAAACAGGATCAGATGAATGGGGAGGAGGTCCCCCCTATCAGTGGACTTGGAAAGGGGCACGGTGGAGATGAGGGAGGGAGGGAGGGACTGGGAGGGAATGAGGGATCGGGACACGGCTGGGATACAGTTAATAAAATGTAACTGATAAAAGAAAAGACTGAAGGATTTTCAGTAAGATTTTGTGACAGTGAGGTCTGTGACTAGACTTATTTCATGCATGCAAATACACACTTGTGGGTGCACCATTTGTTGAAATGCTTAACATTGCATTGCTTTTGTCATCAATCAAATGACTTCACTTACGTGGGTCTGTTTCTGAGCTGTCCATTTTATTCTATAGATAAATTCTCTATTCTTTTGCAAATACTACATTGCCTTAATTTCTGAGACTATATAGTAAGTCTGAAAGCAAGGTACTATTATTTACCAGCTTCTTCAATATTTGTCGTTCTGATTCTTTTGTCTGTTTCTATAACCTTTAAAAACTATTTGATAATATTTATTTTATTGGATTTATAGGAAAGTAATTAGTTTTGGGATATGGAAATAAATATTATATTTTTAATTTCATTTTTTGTGTTTATTTCTATTCCATATAAAAACTATTTATGGCTCTTTTCTCTCTGTTCCTTCAGATCCAGTCCACAGTCTCATCCACAGCTACACAGCAGAAAACCTGTGGCAATCTTCCCTGCCCAACCCCTCTCCTCCCATCTCCTTTGGGTTCTATGGACCTTCTCCTTCTAACCATACTTCTTCCACTCATTGCATTGTCCTAGCCCCCAACACCAACAGACACCTTGTCCTAACCCAAGGGCAACTTCTGCCAGAGCAACAACTTGGCAGATGATGGATGGATCCACAAATTCCTTCTAGACCTCCAGATCCAGTGTCCCCAGCTCAGTCCTCATCTCCAGCTCTGGATCAGAAAACCTGCTTCACTTTCCCTTTCCTCTCTGACCCCATCCCTAATGGATCACAAAGATCTTCTCTACCAACATTATTTCCTGTAACTCATCCCAGTATGCCAGCCTCCAACACCATCAGGTATTCCTTGTGAACACATCAGCTAAACAGGCCAAAGATACAGGTAAACTAACTGAAGTCCTTTACCATACCCTCCTCTCCTTCAAACCTAATCCCTCAGTCTCATCTCTATCTCTTACTAGAACAACTGCAGCAGCCTTCTTTACACCTCTAAGCACATGTCCTGTGGATCCCATAGACCTTCCCCCATTAATCTTCCTCCTGCTGCTTGATGCTTTATCTCAGTTTCCAACTCTAGCAGGCATTCCCTGGTTACCCACAAACCACTCATGCCAAGAAAACAGGGAGGGTGTATTCACTTTCCCTTTTGTTCCCTAGTCATAGCACTCCTACCTCATCCCCAGCACTAAGGCAGAGTCTCTGGGGTAACCAGTCCTCTCTGTTTCTTCCCATTTCAAGGAGACAAAATACAGATCTTGGTTGAGTGCTCTGCCCTCCTCCCTCTTGTGAACCCCTTCAAATCCCTATCCCATCCACATTCCTAAGTATCAGTTCCCAATACTCAGAAACACATTTTACCTCGAACCCTCCAATGGCCATAACTAACAGATGCAAAGGAAATTTCCTACCAGGAAATATGGAGGCATCACAATCTCTGATAATCAGGAGAGAAAACAGAACCAAGAACAAAACACCCATTCAATTAAGAAACCAGCACCTACACCTATGATCATCCCAATTCCAAGTATTGGACACCAGTGTAAAAAACACAACAATTAACAGCCAGGGTAAGATGTCTCCACTAGAGCCCATAATTCTACCAATATAGCTGAAGCACAAGAAAAATACCTTAAACACAACGAATATGATAGAGATCTTTAAAGAGGTAATTTATAAATTCCTTTAAGCAATCCAGAAAAACACAGTGAAGGGAATGAATAAAATTGAGAAAGACCTGAAATTTAAAATAGGATAAATAAAGAAAACTCAAATTAAGAGAATTTTAGAAATGAAAATTTAGAAATTTGATCAGGAACTATAGGAGCAATTTTCGCCAACAAAATAAAAGAAATGGAAAAGATGATCTTGGATGTTGAAGATACGATAGAAGAAATGGATACATAAGTCAAAGAAAATGTTAAATCTAAAAATCTCCTGACAAAAAAAACTTTCAGGAAATATGGGACACTTTGAAAAGACCAAACTTAAGAACAATTAGTAGGTATAGAAGAAGGAGAAGAAACCCAGCTCAAAGGACCATCAAATGTTTTCAACAAAGCCATAGAAGAAATTCTCCTAACCTAAAGGAGATGTTTATAAAGGTTTCAAGAAGCATATGAGACACCAAACAGAGTGAACCAGAAAAGAAACTCCCTTTGGGGTATAATAATAAAAAAAAACTAAATGCATACAAAGAAAGAATATTAAAAACTTCAAGAGTAAAAAAGATCAAGTAACATATAAAGGCTGACCTACTAAAATTACACTGACTTCTCAATGCAAACTCTAAAAGCTAGGAGATCAATGAGAGATGTACTGAAGACTGCCCCCATGAAAACACATGGAATAAATAACCTCACACTAGCAAAACAAAAGAAGGTAAGAACACATGTGAATGCACGCACGTGCGCGTGCACACACACACGCACACACATACATACACACCATCACCACCACTACTACCATCACTGACAAAATAACAGGCATCAACAACCATACACTTATAGGCATCTGGTCTTTGAAAAAGACGCCAGAAATACACACTGGAATAAAGACAGCATTATCAACAAATATTGCTGGTCAGAAAGTATGTCTGCATGCCAACAAATGAAAATAGATTCATATCTATCACTCTGCACAAAACTCAAGTCCAAGTGGATCAAAGGCCTCAACATAAAAGCAGATACATTGAACTTGATAAGAGAGAAAGTGGGGAATAGCCTTGAATGCATGGGCACCAGAGACAACTTCCAGAACAGAACACCAGTCATGGAGGCACTGAGATCAGCAATTAATAAGTGAGACTTCATGAAAGGGAAAAGCTTCTGTAAGGCAAAGGACACTGTCAATAGGACAAAACAGTAACCTACAGAATGAGAAAAGATCTTCACCAACCCCACATCTGACAAAGGGCTAACACTCAAAATATATAGAGAACTGAAGAAACTAGATATCAAAAAGCCAAATAATCCAATCAAATATAAGTTACAGTTCTACACAGAAAATTCTCAATAGAGAAAACTGAAATGGTTAAGAAACACTGAAAGAAAATGCTCAACATCCTTAGCCATTAAGAAAATGCAAATCAAAACTACTTTGGGATCCCATTTTATACCTCTTAGGATGGCTAAGATGAACAACAGAAGTGACAACTCCTGCTTGTGACGATGTGGAATAAAGGAAACAGTGATCAATTGCTGGTGTGAGTGTAAACTTGTCCAACAACCACTAAAATCAATATAGTGGTTTCTCAGAAAACTGAGGTTCAAGTTACCTACCTTTAGGCTTAGATATACCACTCTTAGGCAAATACCCAGAGGATTCTCCATCTTACCCCAGGATACTTGCTCAAACATATTCATTGCTGCTCTATCAATAACAGCCAGAAACTGAAACCAATGTAGAAGCTCCTCAAAAGAAGAATAGAGAAAGAAAATTTAGTGAATGGTCTTATTAAATTTGCAGAAGAAATGGATGGAACTTGAAAAAAAATGCACCCTGCGTGAGATAATGTAAACCCAGAAAAATAAATAAGGTATAAATTCACTTACATGATCTATATTACAATATGATTTTTTTTGTAGCGACAGACCCAGAAAATTTTATGTGCTAGAGAATTGTTCTACCACTGAGCTGTATCACCAGAATTTATATATGGGCACTGATCTTGACCTAGTGTCTTAGTTAAGATTACTGTTAACTATGTGATGAAGCACCATGACCAAAACAACTTGTGGCAGAAAGGCCTTATTTCCCTCTCAGTCCCATATAACAGTTCATCATCAAAAACAATGAGAGCAGGAAAATGGAGTTAGAATTTGATGCAGGGGCCATGGAGCAGCAATGCTTCCTGGCTTGCTCCTCATGGATTGCTCAGCCTGCTTTCTTATAGGATCAAGGACCACAAACCCTTGGAGGATACCACCCACAATGGGCTGGGTCCTCGCCCATTGGTCACTAATGAAGAAAACACCCCAAAGCCAGATCTTATGGAGGCATTTTCTCATTTGAGGCTCCTCTCTGGTGACTCTTGATTGTGTCAAGGTAGCATAAATCTGGCCAGCACGCCTAGGTCTTAGTATATGATGTGAGTGTTATGTGTGTTTGTATGTGTACACATGTTCATGCTTGTTATACACAGGGCTGCCTAATAAAATGTATTTCTTACTGTAGATTATGGACAAAATAATATGAGAGCCAACAAACATAGCAGAGTGGTCATCAACATTCAATTTAATGGATTATATATTAGCAAGCTACTTAATGTCTATAAAGTTTAATGTAAGTATAACTAAGTGAAACATGATTTTATACTTTCTTATAAAAATTACAGTTCATGTAATTTGTCTCAGTTCTAAGCACTTTACAGTGTACTACAAAGTTATGTCAGAGAATGCTTCCTTGTGACAAACTTGTTATCTAGATTTGTTTTTCAGTCATTACTCTTTTCCTTTTTTTTCCTTCCTGACAACATGGCCTTCATTCAGAATCTTGTTCAAATGCCTCTTTCATAAAACTGTGAACAATATTATCCAAACAATGTCTAGTTTCTATTTTATTTGGCTAAAATCTTTTACATTTCTAAATTAGTAATGTTTATTGGGTAAATTTAAGTAAACATATAGAAAGGAGATCCACAAAGAAAGGAGAAGAGAAAGGTCATCGCTGCTGATTCAAATAGAATAGCTGACATTTGCAGTGGCTAGAAATCCCCTCTAGGAGGCCACAAGAAAATTTCTTTGTGAGATAATGAAAAGGATCGTCCCACAAATCTTGTCCAGCTAAAGCTAAACAAAATATAATCAGTATGAACACAAATTTTGACAATTAAAATAGTAATAATTGTCTTTCTGCATTTGAAGCATAAACTGAGTGGGGACTTAAGTAACAGATTGCTTGTGATTAAGGCTATTCATACTAATTAACGTAGCTTACTCACCTCAGCGGCAGTCGGCCAGCGCTGCTATGATTCAACAGGTCAGTTTTCAGAGTACCAAAATAATGCTTTGAGTTCTGGCAACATGACATATGCAAGAATGAAATTTGATGAAGAAGGATCGAAAAACAATTGATGAAAATAAAACATGTGCAAAATGTTAGACAATATCCTTGAAATAAAACCCTGAATTGATCTGTAACCCTAGTTCAAGCTCCTATGGTCTGTTTTTCTCCATCCTTGCCAACAATCTTTCTAAATAAATTAATAATAAACTTACAAGGATAGCAAGTACTTTGTTGAAACGTTGATCTTTTTTCCTCAACTTGAACCTTATGGATAGTGAGTCTCAGGTTAAACACACTGAATTTCATGGCCTGGTTTACATTCTCATCCATGTACCTTCTCTCCACATTTGGGGCCTGGACTCAGAGCTCCCACTAATGTCAAACGGAGCTTTGCCTGAGGCTGAGAACTGAAAGTTTGCAGTAAAGGAGTAGGGATTTGCTCTCCTGGGAATAGGTAAGGAAGAAAAAAGTAAGTTTTGTTATAGAAAACAGAGAGGGCTGTCTCGAAGTTGAAATAAAAATAAAACTTTTCCAGATATCTATGTTGTTTGAAGTGTTAACCTAGGCATGGGAAAGTTGGTGATTTGACAGTGTTTTCTTCAATTGCCTTTTAGAAAGAGTGTCATTTGCAAGCTATACCATCCTCTGGTTTCTGTGGTCTATTCTGAAATGTCTTTTCTTATCAAAGGTCAAGAAATTTGTTGTGGACACTTAACAAAATACTCAGGGTTTAAGACTGTAAGATTTTTATGTTGGACTGTCCCAAGGGGGGGAAAAAAGTGAGTGCAAACTCCATCAAGTATGACTCTCGAGAGAACAGAACAAGACCACAGGGGGGAAAAAAGAGAATGATTTCATATTCCTGTAAGAAAGTTCTTTGAAGCATACAGCTGAGCTAATTCCTCACTGCCTTCCTATCAAAACTAACAGATGCTGGCAATAAAAGCTGCAGAAGAGATCCAGTTGTCTAGCCGCAAACATCAGTGTGCTGCCTTGGTGTTCCATAGACTCTGCAGGAGACACTGCATTTCTGCTGGGCCAGTCAACTGTTTCTAAAGTTTCTCCCTGCTAGTACCTTTTCAGGGAAAGGTGGGAAGCCAGCAGTTCTGAAGCCCCTTCCATCACTTTGAACCAATTGCCTTGCTGGTGGTAAGTCCAGGGAGGTGAACTGTGTTACTGCTTTAATCCCTCCAATCCCACTTTGAGATCCACGCTGCTACTTATGTAAAGCTGATGAGGAAAGGCGACTGGGATGTGGAACAGTTTCCTGAGCTAGAGTCACTAGGCATCTTGTTGATCTTGGAGTTCAGATGAGGTTTGACTCCAGTGCTGGTTATGCTGGTTTATTAGGAAATAAAGACATTCCTGAAATGTCTTCCTGGAGGGCCAATATTAAAAGTGACTCACTAAGTGAGTGAAGGTGAAGAGGGAGCCCAGTCTTCTTGAAAAAAACAAATTAAAAAAATGGGAAAATATAACTTTATAATATCAAAGCCAAATGGTAATTGAGGGACTGAGGTGCAGTGTTGATGTTGTATTATAGAAGCCAGGGGGGACCAGAATCCATGGCTTATTTTTTGGTGAGGAGCAGGAAGGGATGATGTGTAAATGCAGTGGTGCTTGGAGTAGAAAAGGAAATTAAAATTTCAAGTTTTAGCACTGCTGATTCAAAAGAAAACCTGGGAACATTTTACCTTAAAAAACAGTGTTTCAAACTTATGGTAAATCAGACCCAAATTTTGATTCCATAAGATGCACAGGAAACAAATACATAAGGTGAATTTTCTGCATTTATTATCCACATGTCATACAGTTTGCAGTCCCAACCACTTGGTCTTTTATCTAAAGGGCTTAGAAAAATTCATTTAGCCTGTTGATTTACTATGAATTATTTCTCTTTAAATTCCAACTAAGTCCCCTGAAACAAACCTTATATCCATGTAGACTGTGTCATCCCAGAGAGTAATCCTTGGATGCTGCAAGATAGAGCAATGCCCACTGGAGAATAAACATTCATTGTTAAGTCAGGTTGGTTCAAAAAGGAGAGAAAGGCTACAAATGCCTATGTGAGCCTCAGTTTTGGAAACAGGTGTACTTGAAGCTATAAACAGGAGTCCAAAGGGACTAAGAAGTTTATCAGGGTGAATGGACCGAGGAGCTGAAGTTCTGATAAAGGCAGAAACCCAGAAAAGATGGAGCCAGATCCAGGAGTAAGGGTGTGGTGGTTTGAATAAGATGGCTTGAATAAGCTCATATATTTGAATGTTTAGTCAATAGGCAGTAAACTCTAATCAGATGAGAAGGCAATTGTCTCACTGAGAATAGGCTTTGAGGTTAATTTTTCAAATTCACATACCAGGCCCAATCTCCTGTCCCTCGTCCCCCTGCGAATTACAACGTATCTCTTAACCACTTCTTCAGCAGATGCCTGCTAAGCCTGGTGCCATGCTCCCTCTCTTGTGGATAATGGATTAACCCTCTGAAACTGTAAACAAGCCCCTAGTTAAATGCTTTCTCTTACAATAGTTGCTTTGGTCACCGTGTTTGTTCATAGCAATAGAGCAGTGACTAAGACAATGGGAAAGATTCCAGCAAAGAGGAAGGGCTACCAGAATCCAGATCAAATCACAAAATCCCTGAAAGGCCACTAGAACCCCAACGGCAAAGTCCAAAGGATTCACAAGATCCTGAACAGAATATAAGGTAGGTAACAGCAAAGGCAGCAGTAGTCCAGCATGACCTGAGAAGTTCTGAGGGGTATATGGTAGAAGAGCTAATGAAAGAGCAGGGACCAGAGAGCCAGTGTCCTTCAGATATGAGTCAAATTTACTTTAGAGGAGGTTGTAGAGGAGGCATCAGAGAGTAAAGATAGGTCTTAACTGGCTTATTAGGATCCCTATAAAGTTAATCTAGCTAAGTAGATTTTGACTTTTGTTCATGAAGATGTTGTCACATAGGAAGGTAAGAGGTTGATTATACACACACACAGTGGACTTGGGGAGGGGCATGGGAGGAGATGAGGGAGGGGCATTGAGAGGGCACGAGGGTGGGGGCTACAGCTGGGATGCAAAGTGAATAAACTGTAATTAATAAAAAGAAATTAATTTTAAAAATAAAGGCTATCCTAGTCCAGGATAATTTTGGCTTTGAGCCTGAAGCATTTTAACTCTTTAATCACTGAAGTTTTATATTTAATATTAAAGTGATAGAACAATATATTTTATAGAAGTCAAGGAAACAGACAAAGACAACGGATGCTCCAATTCAGAACAGAAGAGTTTAAGTACAGGGATCACCAAGATGGCTTATCTAAGGTTGGGAGTCCAGGCAAACAGGGATGTCTTTGTCCATAGTCTTCTCAGATCCAAGATTAGCCACTTTCATCACCAAGGAACAGCACAGAAAGATGTTAAATAGTTTGTAAATACCCAGGATTTAAGGAACACGGAAGAAGGAAGTCAGTGCATTAGAGACAGTTCTTTATTTGACTGTTAGTCTAGAGAACTAAAGTTCATAGGCTTGAAGAAATTGTGTGTAACGTATCAAATTTAGATATAAGTTTTTAATGAGTAAAATCAGATCTGCTAAGACTTGGTAAATGTTAGTAAAAGCAGATCAATACTTGAGAAAACCTTGTTGTAAACAGGGAGTTGGACTCTAGTTTTATTTGGATGTGAGAGAATTTTAACTTTCAAGGCTATAATCCATTAAGTTAGAATTACTGTAACCATTCTTTATCCATTTTTACATAATGAAAGAAATTCCTGTAAAAAATATTCTCTTTCTTTAACTTATTAATCAGGTATACATGTTTTATAGCTTTTAAAATTTGTTATACAGTTTTGTTTATAAGATTTATATTTACCAAGTTGCAGTAAGACTATGTACTTCTCCTATTGAGGCTCCTTGTCTCCTATTGAGACAAGGCAGCCCAGTTAGAGGAAAGGGATCCAAAGGCAGGCAACAGCATCAGAGACAGCCCATGTTCCTACTCTTCCCTAAGAGTATAGAAGAACCAAACTGGAAATCTGTTACACATGTGTGTGGGGGCCTAGATTTGGCCCATGCATGCTCTCTGGTTCAGTCTCAGTGAGCACCTATGGGCCCAGGTTAGCTGATTCTTAGGTTTTCTTGTGGTGTCCTTGACCTCTCTGGCTACTTCAGTCCTTCTTCCCCCTCTTCCACTAGATTCTCAGAGCTCCACCTAATGTTTGCCTGTGGGTCTACACATCTGTTTCCAACTTGATTTACCAAGGCAGATTGATATCCATGGGAGATCTCCCTTTCTTTGATGGGGGAGGTAAGAGAAGAAGGAGGGACTGGGAGGAGAGGAAGGGAGGGGGAGCTCCAATTGGGTGTAAAGTAAACAAACAAATTAATTAGCTAAAAAATTATATTTATAGTGAAAGATTTCTATTCAATGTAAAAATCTAACAAATCTTACCTGAAACGTAGAAAACACATATATTACATTCCAGATATTTACCAATCATGAGTATAGGGAGAACACGAGGATCATTTTGAATACACTGAGAGAAATATATATATATGCGTATTTAGAAATTGAATCACTGTAAAATGTTTATTTATACACACCTCACATACGCAGCGTATGCATCCATAGACATGCACACATCTTAAGAGCAAATGAATAACAGTGGCCACACATATTATGATATAAAGATATTTGTAAATTGTATGTATGTAAATGATAATTGTAAATGACAATTTACATACATGTAGCACAATGTATTCATGAACACACATGATAAAACAATTCACCTCAAAGGACAGTGTCCAGCTTTAATCTATCTGGGGAGACTGTGAGCGCTTTCAAGTTTCATAGTATAACTGAGGTGTGATAGGAGTCAGTTTTGTCTATGTAACCTTTTCTCCCTCTGGAAAAATACCTTATTGTTTGTAGCTTGGCTGAAAATTGCATTGCAAGACAGCAGGAGAAGCAAGGGTGGAGGTGGAAAGAGAGAGATGAGGCTGAAGGCATCTACAGGCAAGGAAGCCCTTCAGAGGTCTGCAGATAGAACATAAACTATAAACTAAAAGAAACTTTCTTTCTTTCTTTCTTTCTTTCTTTCTTTCTTTCTTTCTTTCTTTCTTTCTTTCTCTCTCTCTCTTTCTTTCTTTCTTTCTTTCTCTCTTTCTTTCTGTCTTCCTCCCTTCCTTTCTTTCTTCCACCCTCCTTTCTTCTTTCTCTCTCTCTTCCCCTTATGCCTTCCCTTCCTCCCTCCCTCTTCTCTCTCTCTCTTTCTTTTCTTCTTTCTTGCATTAATGTAACTCAGCTATCAGCCATGAGGGGTGTGCTCACCAGGAAAATTAGGTGTTATAGGACAACAGAGGATGCAAAGTTAAAAAGTTTCCCCTTGAGCCTGAAATTGGTTCTTGCTAGGAGTAATAAAGAACTATGAGGACACCAGGCCATCTGTGAACATATTCTATGACCAGCCAGATTCAAGGATCTGTAGAGGGACAGTGACAGAAATTTAGGCCGGTTCGGGGTTAATTGTCATCACTAAAAGAAAATAGCAGAACTTTTCCAAATAGTGTGGCCATGGCTAAGAGAAAGGCTTAAAGTCCAGCCCATTAGCCTCTTAATTCCATTCTAGATGGTCTGTTGATGTTTCTTGCATATCTGCATTCATATTCCAAGTGGTTGCTATCCATGTCCATTTGTGTGACATGCTGGATGGTGGCTTGACTGAATTAAATAAACGAGAACCAAACAGTCATTAAGGGATGACAGCAGGTCTGAGCTGAGCTACAAGTGTGATACTTGTCTAGTTTTGAGATATGGTGGGCTTGCTTTTTTTTTTTTCCCTCTACCTCTGACCAGACTGGACTAATTTTAAAATGCCTTTGAATATTCCCATGTTAACAGAGGGGCTGGAAAAGCCACAGATGCTTCTTATATCCAAGGGAAGAGTCAAAGCAAGCAGTTGTTTAGAGTTATTAAGCAAGTGATTGGCAAGATTCAGCTTGCAACATAGTTGTTTAGAATTACAGATTCAGCAGGATGAAGAGAGAAGGGGCACAAACTCTGGTGAGAGCAGAAGCCCAAGAAAGAAGGGCTAGAACCCCGAGGAGACCATAGAATCCAGCAAAGGAGAGTAACCATCTAAAATCTAGCAATAGAGCAAACATCTTCTAGGGGTGATTAGAACCCTGGCAGAAGAGAGAAAGCTAGGCTGGTGGAGGGCAGACAGAAAGCTTCCTTAGAGAACTCCACGGCGGTTCACCTCTCAAGTGCCAGGCTTTCAGTACTATGTGTTTTACCTATTAACAGACCTTTCCAAGTTTGTTAGAGAGATTCTGTGATTCCATCTGAAATGTCCCCTAGTAATCGTGGCTACACAGAGGAAGCTGGGGCAGGTGATCCAATAGCAACCTCCCTTTAATTTCTTTTTAGAGTCTTATTTTCTAAAGCTATAATAGGATTGGGTTACACCACCACTAATAGCAGCACTTTTCAAATGTGGAGGAAATGCTCAAACATTTAAAAATACTAAAAGGGAACATTATAGAGGAACAATAGTCAGCTCTCCAACCCTCACTACACTGTAAGGTTTTGTTGTTGCTGTTGCAATCTCTGTGCTCACTTTTTAAACTTCTGCTTGCCCATTGTTTTACTTTTTAACTACCTGACCAGTCCCAGAGAAGGGCCCCAGAGGCTTGGTTCTCTGAGCTGTTGCACAAAAAAGAAGAAGCAATACTAAAATCAGGCTTAGAAACAGGCTAGGCTGGAGTTAGCATCACTCACCTGAAAAAAAAAAAAAAAAAAAAAAAAGTAAGGGCTCCCCCCAAAATTCATAACATTTTAATGAAATTTAAAGTACCAAATAGATTTTAGAATTCACGATGACCAAACAACAAATCCTTAAATAAAGCCAGTCGGTTGCTTGTTTGCTTTATGACCTTTCATTATTATGCAATGTGAACAGTTGTTTCTAATCAGCTTGCAGTTTTCAGCCAGTAAGGCCCTTCCGACGATGCTAGGAGGATCTGTGAGAGTTGACAATGTGTATAGATATTCTTTTTCCCCCAGATTTTATTAGTTTTTCCAACTTTGTTCACGATATGCAAGTGTATATTGTAAAATGTATAATACTTTCCTTTTATTTTTTTCTTTAGGCATATGCTCCATTATGCTTTCATGGAACACAGAAAATCAAATTCATTAAGTATCCCTGAGCTATTCACTGTAGAATTCATCAGCATTTACCTTTGAGTGTCAAGATGGGCATGCTTCAAGTCTGGGAATTTGCTCGAGACACAGAAGTTACTTTTGGAGGACCTGAAAGAAAGAGAATTCTTTAGTTTCCTATCAACAGCTTGAAATGACAATACCAGTCTCCACAATTTCCTACCCAGAACCACAGATACACAGTAATCCCCAGTATAGTGTCTGCTGCAGGGTAGCTGCGCAAATGTGTTTTAGTTCTACTATCTTCACAACTTCTACAAGTTCAAAAGCAAAACAAAACAACACACAAGGAAAAAAAATATTTTCAGCTGCTCAGTAGAAAGTAACAATAATGACACAGAGTAATAAATGTCACAAGCAAGACGAATGTAAAAGCACTAAACATTTCACTCTTGATAACACGAAAGGTGTGCTGCTGCTACATGCTTTTATATTCTCTACGTCCTCGCATGGCCATGAATACCTCTGAAGACCCAACTTTCAATCAAAACCAAAATTAAGTATGTTTCCCAGCTTCTTTTTCTGCTGACAAAAAGAGTAAATATGACATGTTGGTTCCTCTGAGATGCTGCCTTATTTTGACTGGGAAATTTCTTGAGGCCACATTCAAATGTCCTGAGCATCACACGCTTTTATACGTGTGGACTGAATTAGATATTATGAATTTGATTTATAGCAAAAGTCTGAGAGCCATTTTTTTAGAGATTCAGATTTAAGAGATGGCTTTCATGTGCCTGGCTAATGGGAGCCTGGTGCACCACAGTGTTTCGTGCTGGGATGATCAAACGTGACTTGATGGAGTGGAGTCCTGGGAAAGTCAACCTGGGTGAGATCCCAGGGCCTTCAAAGCATTTCTAGGCCAAGCAATCTTGTCCTCTCAGACAGATTCAAAGTAGTCTGAATCCTACTCCTACGCAGTATAAATAATTTTTTTTTCTTGCAATTCAATTCAAAAGTCACTTCAAAATGAAAACTCATATTTTAAGGAAAACAGAAATATAAGGGACTGCTTTTACATTGTAACACAGTTTCTACAAGTGGAAACAGAAATGGAGCAGTTAAGAGGCTTGAAAATCATCTCAAATCACCTCAGAGCTATTAGGATTTTCCCCTTTGTCTCAATTTGTAGCAAAAATTGCATAACCTAAGAAAATAATAAAGAACATGGTAATGGAGCTTCAGAGATAGTATGTACTAGACTTCCAGAGGACCTGCATTAGATTCCCAACAGCATACCAGGTAACTCAGAGCCAACTATGTCTCCAGCTATAGATCTGGCACCCTCTTCTCTCTTTTATGGGCACCACAAACACACACATACACAGACTACACACACATAAAATCTTTCTTTCATGATAGATCTCTGTCTTACACACATACTCTGTCACACATGATTTCTCTCTCTCTAACACACACACACAAGTCAAACATAAATTCATGGTAAGTTTTAATCTTAAACTGACAGATCCTAGGGCAGAGATGGGAGGGTTCTAGGCTTCTTTAAGACATACCACACAAGCAGCAGCAATCAAAAGTTGAAATTTGTAAAAGGAAATTTAAAAATTCTTAGCCAAGGAAATAATGCCTATATCAGGATGCTTTCATATACTGTATCTACTTTGGTTTTTAAGGCCGTTCTAAGAAAAAAATGACCAATAAAATATTTGGAAAATACATCCTGATTATTTTTGCAGTTTCTTAATTTTCTATTGCTGTGGAAGAGACAACATGACCAAGGCAACTTATAAAAGAAAGCATTTCATTGGAGGCTTGCTTACAATTTCAGAGGGTGAGTCCATGATTATCATGTTAGAGCATGGCAGAAGGCAGGCAACAATGATGTTGGAACAGTAGCTAAGAGCAGAGAGAGAGAGAGAGAGAGAGAGAGAGAGAGAGAGAGAGAGAGAGAGAGAAAGCTAAATGAGAATGGCCTGGGTTTTTGAAACTCCAACCCTCCCCTGACACCAGACCCCATGACACATCTCTTCCAATAAGGCCACACATCCTAATCCTTTCCAGACAGTTCCACTAACTGAGGACCAAGACTTCAAACATATAACATAGACCATTCTCATTCAAACCACCATACACAGGCTCGAAAAGTATTTCAGTGTACCTCTGACGATACAAAACTCAACCATATTTGCTACTTAACATTGAGTGGAATACATATGTGCAGAACACAGACATTTTAAAATCAAATAACTCAAGTGACAATACATGCTGGATTGTGGAGAATTGGGAACCCTCCTCCACTGCTGGTGGGAATGTAAACTTATACAACCACTTTGGAAATCAATCTGGCACCTTCTCAGACAATTAGGAATAGCACTTCCTCAAGATCCAGCTATGCCACTCCTAGGCATATATCCAAAAGATGCTCAAGTATACAACAAGGACATTTGCTCAACCATGTTTGTAGCAGCTTTATTTGTAATAGCCAGAAGCTGAAAACAGCCCAGATGCCCCTCAGTTGAGGAATGGATATAGAAATCGTGGTACATCTACACAATGGAATATTACTCAGCAATAAAAAAACAAGAAAATCATGAAATTTGCAGGTAAATGGTGGGAACTGGAAAAGATCATCCTAAGTGAAGTATCCCAGAAGCAGAAAGACACACAAGTTATATACTCACTCATAAGTGGATATTAGACATATAATATAGAATAAACATAATAAAATCTGTACACCTAAAGAAAACCTAATCAAGAAGGACTCTGGCTAAGATGCTCAATCCCCATTCAGAAAGGCAACGAGGATGGACATTGGAGGAGGGAGAAAACAGGGAATAGGACAGGAGCCTAACAACAGAGGGCCTCTGAAAGGCTCTACCCTGCAGGCTATCGAGGCAGATGCAAAGACTCATAGCCAAACTTTGGCAGAGTGCAGGGAATCTTATGAAATAAGTGGGAGATAGTAAGACCTGGAGAGGACAGGAGCTCCACAAGGAGAGCAACAGATCCAAAAAGTCTGGGCACAGGGGTATTTTCTGAAACTGATACTCCAGCCAAGGGCCACTCATGGAGATGGCCTGGAACCTCTGCACAGAGGTAGCCTATGGCAGTTCAGTATCTAAGTGGCCTCCGTAAGTAATGGGAACAGTGACTATCTCGGACATGAACTGATTGGCCTGCTCTTTGATCACCTCTCCCTGAGGGGGGAGCAGCCTTACCAGGCCACAGAAGAAGACAATGCAGCCACTCCTGATGATACCTGATAGACTAGGATCAGAGGGAAGGGGAGGAGGACCTCCCTTATCAGTGGACTAGGAGAGGGACACAGGTGGGGAAGAGGGAGGGTGAGATTGGGAGGGAAGAAGGGAGGGAGGTATAAGGGGGGTACAAAATGAATAAGCTGTAATGAATAAAAATAAAAATAATTTAAAAAATCAAAATTTGCATTAGATTTATGGTAAAACTCTTAAAAGCTTTATGGAATATGGCTTTAAATTTTCCTCAGAAAGAAAATGATAATTTTCTCTAGTGCAAAATAATTTTTTCTTCTTAGCTTCATATGGAAAAAAAAATTCCAGGATAGCTAAAACGATCATGAATAATAAAAGAAGTGATGGAGATTCTACCATTCCAGATTTCAAGTTGTATTACTATTATATAGTAATAAAAATATTGGCATAAAATATTGACATGTTTATCAGTGGAGTTGAATTGAAGACCTAGACATAAGTCCCCATACCTACGACACATGAATTTTGATAAATAATCCAGAAACAGATACTGGAAAAAAAGACAACATCTTTGACAAGTGGTGCTGGTCACATTGAATGTCTGCATGTAGAAGAATACAAGTAGATGCATGTTCATCACCCTTCTCAGGAGTCAAGGTCAAGTATATTTAAGACCTCAACATAAAGACCTCAGCCTGATAGAAGAAAAATTGGGGATTAGCCTTGAACTCATTGACTCAGATGATTTTTGAACAGAATACCAATAGTATAAGCTGTAGAAGCAACAATTAATAAATGAGATCTTGTGAAACTGAAAAACATCTGTAAGGCAAAGTTGCTATCATTCAGACAATGCAGCAGCCTACAGAATGGGAAGAGATTTTCACCAACTCCACATCCAATGGAGGACTAATATCCAAAATATATAGAACTCAAGAAACTAGATATCAACACCCCAAATTCCAATCAAATATGGGGTACAGATCAATACAGAAAATTCTCAGTGGAGAAAACTCTCAAATGGCAAAGAAACACTTACAGAACACTCAACTTCCTTAGCCGTCAGGGAACTACAAATCAAAACTACTTTGAGATTCATTTTACACCTCTCAGAATGTCTAAGATCAAAAACACAAGTGACAGCTCATGCTGGTGATGATGTAGAGTAAGGGGAACACTGATCCACTGCTAGTAGGAGTGCAAATTTCTTCAGCCAGTATAAAAATCAATATGACATGAAAAAATGACATCATGAAATTTGGAAGCAAATGGTTTGAACTAGAAAAAAAAATTATCCCTAGTGAGGTAACTCAAATCCAGAGAGACAAATATGGTATGTAGTAACTTGTAACCAAACTACAATCTGTTAGGTAAAGATTAGGTATCTAAAGGGGATGACTGGATTTCCCTGGGAGGAAAAAAAATGGAATATATTTTATGGGTAGACTGAGTGCTAGTGAGAAGAGAAGGGGGAATGTTGGTATAATGTTCTTTTAAAACGTATACGCCTTACCCTTGTTAATTCAAATGCTGATTTCCCTACCTCCAACTCTCTGGTTTCAATCCGGATATTTCATTGTGATACTCATTATAAGCATCCTGTCTCAACTCTTGTGTAAACAGGACAAAATAAAGCAACTAGGTAGAATGTTGTGCAATGGGAGGAGCTAGAGGACAGGAAAGAGAGGAGGAGCTAGAGAGCAGGAAAGGAATGGGAGGAGAAGGGGCAAGAGGAGAGCGAGGAGAGCAGAGCTGGAGGAGAGAGCTTGGAGGACTTGGAGCATGAACCAGACCTAATATTTCACAAAAAGCAACTATAATGTGGGAAATCTAAATGTTAGGAAACTGGGGGCTTGGAGGTTTAGGAGGCAGTAAATATTGCCCAGCATTGTGTTCTAGGTTAACTAAAAACCCAGACTCTGTGTGGTGATTTGGTTATATAGCTGCTGAGGATTAACAGCAGCGTTACCAGAAGTTAAACCAGTAGTAAATATTAATAACAGCTTACAACAGGGGGAATATAGGGTGGAGAGAGAGAATGAGGAAGAGATGGTTGGAATTGGGGATAAAGTGCATTTGCAGCATTGTGTGGAAGCCTAGTGCAGTGGAAATTTTCTGGAATCTATGAAGATGAGGACTGTGAATCTAATGAGGACTCCTAACAATGGGGACTCTGCAGTCTCAACTGACCATCTCCTTCAGGCAGGCAAGACTTCCAGTGGTGAGACTAGGGTTTATTCAGTTAAGTTGTTAGCCAACGGGGTACCATGAAAACCCCCAAACAGCCCAGATTGTTGCTAAGACAAATCTGCTTCCTGCAAACTGACGGTGGCACCCCATTGCTGAGGGCAACACTCACAAAACTCATTGGCTATGGAGAAATTGAGCCGGTGCCTATATGGGGACCTCACCCACATGTTCTAGTGTCTTTGGTGTGGGAAGATATCTGCAGGTTACAGAAAAAGAAATGTGTACCCTAACCCAGCCACAAAATGTTTGACCTATAATCTGTCCTGTTGCAAAATATGTTGGAGCAATGCTGGCACAGACTTGTGGGCACAGACAGCCAACCAATGTCTCATTTGATCTAAGGTCTGATCTGATTCCACATGAAGGAACCGATACTGTACAGGGTTGAGGTGACAAAGAACCAGAGAATTGATACCCCAGACACATAGGGAAAAACCAAATACTACTTACTGGTCTAAAAAAAAAAAAAAAGATTCCTGAAGATATTCTGCTATCCTCATAGATCAACGACTTAACCAGTCATCATCAGAGGGATGATGACTAGCAGCTGGGAACATGTGCAGAGAACCACAGACAGACATTATATGCAAAGTCGAAATTATAGGCCTTCATCAACCCCCTCCCCCCCAGAGTTCAGGGACTCCTGAAGAAGATGAGGTGGAAAGATTGTAAAAGTCAGAGAGGATGGACGCCACCAGGAGAACAAGGCCTTCTGAATCAACTAACCAAGGTGCAAGTGTGCTCACAGAGACCAAAGCAGCAAGCATAGGGTCTGGACAGGTCTGAACCAGGTCCTCTACATATAAATTATAACTGTTAGCTTAGTATTTTAATGGGATTCTTAACTCTTATGCCTCTTTTCGGACACTTTCTCCTACCGCCCTGTCCAACTTTGATATGATAGTTTTTGCTTCATAGTATTATATTGTGTTTTGTCATGGTTGGTTGTTATCTCTTAGAAGCATGTTCTTTTCTAATGGGGGCCAGAAAGGGAGTGGAACTGGAGGGGAGAGAAGGTGGGAAGGAACTGGGAATGAAAACTAATCAGGATATATTATATATGAAAAGAATCTCTTTTCAATAAAAAACATAATGTACAGCATTTGAAAAGAAAACATTCTAGCTTACCACAGAGGGCCTCTGAAAGACCCGATCTAGCATTATATCAAAGCAGATACTAAGACTCATAACCAAACCTTCAGCAGAGTGCAGGAAATCATATGAAGAAGGGGGAGTTAGTATGACATAGAGAGGATAGGAGCTCCACAAGGACCAAATATATCTGGGCACAGGGGTCTTTTCTGAGACTGATACTCCAACCAAGGACCATGTATAGATATAACCTAGAACCTCTGCTCCAATGTAGCCCATAGTAGTTCAGTAAACCAAGGGAGTTTCTCTAGTAAGGGGGACAGGGACTATTTCTGACATGAACTCAATGGCAGGCTCTTTGACCTCCCCACCCCCCAAGGAAGGAGCAGCCTTGCTAGGCCACAGAGGAGGACTTTGCAGCCACTCCTGAAGATACCCTCCTGAAGATACCCAATAAAACAGGGTCAGATGAAAGGGGAGGAGGTCCTCTCCTAGCAGTGGACTTGGAAAGGGGCAGGGAGGAGATGAGGGAGGGAAGGTGGGATTGAGAGGGAATGAGGGGACGGGATACAGTTGTGATACAGAGTTAATAAAATATAACTAATAATAAAAATAAAAATAAGAAAATAAAAGTCTAGAACTTTCAGTTTATCTGAAATAGATATGCTTATTGCTTATCCAGTGAAGAGAGAGGGCAGAAGTTTCTCAGGCCAGTGCCTCACTAGTGGGGTAGGGGAGGAGTGGGAGTGGAGAATCATGTCCATGAAGATACTGACATTTAGTTTAGTATTCAGCTGGATAGTAAGAAGATGTCTACTCTCCAAATCAATTTAAGTCATGTTAAAAATATTTTGATGTGTGGCTGCTGAGCTGCAGGTGTTTGGCTTTGAAAACAGAGGAAGCACAAACATGCAGCTGAGCACTGTGGTTATGTGACTCCTTCACAATAACGACTGGGAGCTAAAAGAAAACATCACTTACTACCACTTAGGACTTATTAATTTACTTCCTTTTCAAAAGTGTCTTTGTGATGCCAAACATCTGGATGAAAAATTAAAAAAATAAAAGCCTTCTAGAGTACGATACAGAAAATTTCTCTTTACCCATTCAATTATTTGATAAAAATTATTGGGTACTTTGTTATATCTACAACTTTGTTGTTTAGAAGGGGAAATTTTTATGCACATATACCAATATTATTATGCAAGTTAAAAATAAGTACAATGCCACAAAAGGTGTAAACCAAGTGTGATGTCTGACCAGATTACTTTCTGGCTGGTAGTTTTAGATATGTGTGCTGTATATGATGACATTGAGCTGAGGTAATTGCATCTGGAGATTAAGTTGTGGAACAGAAACACTCCAGGCTGAAAAACACAGGAAATGTAAATTAAGACAGGAGTGATATGAGAGGACAGAATCCCTGAGAGCTAGGTAGATTTCATTCACATTATATGATCAGAATACAGTCAGAGCATTTTTGGAAGAACCGGGAAGAGAAGAAGAGTACATGCTTTGTCCCGTGTTTGAAGTAAGATAGTTTTGTAAGGCTGTCATCCATTAAAACTTGGTAGTAGAGTAAAGCTAGGAAGGTAGATGCAGCTGTAACTGTAAAGTAAGGAATGAACAGTGAAAAGGGGGAAGGAAGTAGGAAGTTATGACAGTAGGAAAAGTAAAGGGACATAAAGAAAGATAATGAAGTTTTGGGTTATAATCAAAGCAGTGTTGAGGCAGTGTCTGTACTCTAACTCTGTCCATTATAGAATTTATGCCATCAGCAACATGATTTAAATGTTTATGACTTTCATGTTACCATAAACCAAATGTGTACACACACATTCAACTTGGTGTATATTGAACTTGAAGTGTTCTTGTGCTATTCAATGAAATGTGGATCAGTCGTGAATATTCGTGCTAGAGAGATGTCAAGATGGGGCTGCTGATTGGGGAATTCTACACACGTAGAAAATAAGCCAATGATCTGTGCTTCTAGAGAGGCCAAGGAGGAGAGAGGACCCTGGCTAGAGTTTTTGATCCCCATCCTGAGGGGTAGGGAGGATGGACATCAGAGGAAGAAGAAAATAGGAAACAACCTAGAAACCTGCTACAGAGGGCCTCTGAAAGCCAGAAGAAGAAATCAGGAAACAAACTAGGAACATACCACAGAGGGCCTCTGAAAGCCTCTGCCCTGCAGACTATCAAAGCAGATGCTGAGACTGATGGCCAACTCTCGGGCAGAGTGAATGGAATTTTGTGTAGGAAGTGGGAAATAGTGGGAGCTGGAGAGGACGGGGTCTCCAAAAGGAGAGCAACAGAACAAGAAAATTTGAACACAGGGAACTTCCCAGAGACTCATACTCCAACCAAGGACTATTCATGGAGATGACCTGGAACCCCTGCACAGATACATCTGCCCATGGCAGGTCGGTGTCCAGGTGGGTTACGTAGTAATGGGAAGAGGGACTGCCTCTGACATAATCTGATTGGCCTGCTCTTTGATCACCTCCCCCTGAGGGGGGAGCAGCCCTACCAGGCCACAGAAGAGGACAATGCAGCCACTTTTGACGAGAACTGATAGACTAAGATCAGAAAGGAGAGGAGAACCCCCCTATCAGTGGACTTGGGGAGGGGCATGCATGCAGAAATGGGAGGGAGGGTGGGATCGGGAGGGGAGGAGGGAGAGGCTTATGGGGTGATACAAAATTAATAAAGTGTAATTAATAAAAATATGCACAAGTATACAACAATGGTATTTGTTCAATCATGTTCCTTGCAGTTTTATTTGTAATAGCCAGAATCTGACACAACCCGGATAACCCTCAGTTGAGGAATGGATACAGAAATTGTGGTTCATTTACACAATGGAATACTACTCAGCAACTAAAAACAAGGAAATCATAAAATTTGCAGGCAAATGGTGGGAACTAGAAAAGATCATCCAGAGTGAGGTATCCCAGAAGCATAAAGACACACATGGTATATACTCACTTATAAGTTGATATAGACAAATAATATAGAATAAACATACTAAAATCTATACACCTAAAGAAGGTAAACAAGACGGAAGATCCTATGTAAAATGAGAAATCCTCATGGGATAAACATCAGAAGAGGGAGAAAGAGGAAACAGGACAGGAGCCTACCACAGAGGGCTTCTAAAAGACTCTAGCCAGCAGAATATCAAAGCAGATGCTGAGACTCACAACCAAACTTCGGGCAGAGTTCAGGGAATCTTATGAAAGAAGGAAGAGATGAAAGACCTGGAGAAAACAGGAGCTCCACAAGGAGGGCAACAGGACCAAAAAAATCTTTGCACAGAGGTCTTTTTTGAGACTGATACTCTAACCAAGGACCATGCATGGAGATAACCTAGAACGCCTGCTCAGATGTAGCCCATGGTAGCTCAGTCTCCAAGTGGGTACCCTAGCAAGGGAACAGGGACTGTCTCTGACATGAACTCAGTGGATGGCTCTTTGATCACCTCCCCCTGATGGGGAGCAGCTTTACCAGGTCACAGAGGAAGACAATGCAGCCAGTCCTCATGAGACCTGATATGCTAGGGTCGGATGGAAGGGGAGGAGGACCTCCCCTATCAGTGGTCTGGGGGAGGGTCATGAGTGGAGAAGAGGAAGGAGGGTGGAATTGGGAGGGGATGTGGGAGGGAGCCACAGCTGAGATTCAAAGTGAATAAATTATAATAAAAATAATTAATTAAATTAAAAAATTTAAAGCATCATCTAATCTTCTGTGCGTTGGTCTACTGAGGCACTTTTCAGTATTTTATATTTTGGTCTTCATGCATACTCACTGCACCTGATGTCTTTATTAGAAATACTTGCAAACTACCCTCAAAACTCCTTTGTGATTGTGACTAATTAATACTGATTTTATTACACAATTGAGAAAGATTTGTAAAATTTATTTATTATTCGAGAATGTTATGCATGTATGTGATGTATTTCAGTTATTTTCATCTCTTATTTTCCCCCTCTATCTGGACCCTCCCCAAAGGTACATGGGTGCAGCTCACTGGAGTTGGCACACTGGGAAGTTGTCCACTGGAGCATGAGCTATGCTACTGAGGAAAACTGATTCTCGCTACCCTAGCAGCCATCAACTGCCAGTAATTCTCAGCTGGGGTAGGACTTCATGGGTGCCGGTGCCTCCTCTATTTTTGCTGAAATGATGACTGACGTGATCTTGTATAGGTCTTGTTCAGGCAGCCACAGCTGCTGTGAGTTTGTAGGTGCTATGACTGTCATGGTAAAAAGATACTATTTCATAGAAGTTCTTATTATCCTCTGGCTATTACAATCTTTGCGTCCCCTTATATGAAATGTCTCTGAGCCTTGTGTGGAAAGACTGTGATATTGATGTTCCATTTAGGGTCCGTTGATCATCACAGTCACTTATTATCTGCCCCTTTATCTGTGTGCTTCTCTGTTTTTCTCTGCTTCTCTGTTAATGCTTGTCCGTATTAACCTCTGTTCACTTCAAGAGGAATCTTCTCTGAAGAGGACTGAGAGTGCACTAATCTATAGATATCAGGAGGAGTATTATAAGAAAGTTTGATGTGTCACTTTATCAAAATAATAGTAGTTGACTCTCCCCTAAGGCATATGCCCTTCCCAGCCAAAAGGGCCTTAAATCTAATCAGAAAGCTCTTGGTTACCCCCATGACTTTCATGCCACTATTTTACTGTTTCATGCCAGACTGCTTGTTACTATCAAGTCACCAGAGAAGAGTCTTCTGAGTTGATTTCTTCATAGCCTGTGGCCAAAGTGTGTGGTTTCTTCGGCACTAGGGACTTACCATCAAGTTCTGGTAAATAACCAAGATCAGAAATAACCTGTATTTTGGAGGTTGAAGAGTCTCTGGAATTCCTCTAATCAACAACCTGAAAGAAAGTATCCCACATATGGCACTGGGCTTTTTTTGTTTGATAATCTATGGCTTTTAGGAAGAGCATTATCTCCCATATATGGCTTTCTCAAACATCCTTAGTGTCAATCAGGCCTTCACCCCTCTCTTTTACCCTTCTATCCTTAAATCTACCACCATCATCACTGAACTTGTTTAGTGGTTGGAATATGGGATATTTTAACATCAACGTTGGATTTATAGGTAGGCTCTTGAAAAGTCTTGTAGCCTGTTCTTTTTTATGCCTTTATGACATTTGTAAAGATGTGATAAACAGGTTTGACAAACAGGTGTCATTTCATTCAAGGCAGCTCATGAGAACAAATTGTATGAGTCTGAAACAGAAAAACAGGGATCCTTACACAGAAAGCTTTGTCTAAATGTGAGTGTGAGTGAATTACAAAGTTGTCTATAAAGGACAACTTTGCCTTGGAAATTTAGTGTCCTCTCACCCTGTAAGTAGCAGTGGATCCCCACCAAGAAATGGACTATTGGGATTGCTAATAATTTTCATGCTTAAAAAGAAGATTTTTCATAGTGACAGATCATTGAAATGTAGAAAATATGTCTATATTAGTAAGGCAATTTAACTCAAGACAGTAAATAGGTTGGTGGGTGCATTAGGAAGTCTTGGAGAACACATTAAAATAATTAACTCAAACAGTTTAAAAGATAGTTTAAAAAATGATGAACACATTTAACAGATTGTAAGATAAAAAGGGAATGTAATTTATTTCAGTGTATCTCATTTCCTACAATATGTTAGTAAATAGGGCTCTGAAATTTTTACCTAAGAGTACTTATAAAGGTAAATGCCTCATAGATGTTTTCAGGCTAAGATTGTGGAGGTGGCCTAGACTGCATGTTGTGAATGGCTCTAGTCCTGTGGGTACATGGAGTTTATACAGAGACAAGTGTAACTTTTCACATGTTGTCAGTGGAAGGAAGAAAAGGAAAAAGACTCCATAATACAATGATTGTGCTGTATCTACCTGTCTCCAGTATATCTTTGAAACATGATTCAAGATACAAAGACCTAAGAGATTTTGAGTCTTAGTTAATGATAAGCAAAATAAGCATGATTCATCAAATATTGCACGTAAGGCTAAAGGATGACTTAAGAGCAATTACTACTCTTCCAGCACCCACATGGTGGCTCCCAACCATCTGTAGTTCCAGTCCAGGAACCCAGTGTCCTCTTCGGGACTCTGCAGGCACCAGGCACATGCATATGTAAGGCACAGATACACATGCAGACAAAACATAAAGATAAATAATAAAATAAAACAGCACAATGATTTTAAAATCTTTGAACTCTTCTCTTCTATCACACACACTTTGGTGATGTTGGGGATTGAACCTAGGGCTTCAAAAATGCTAGTCTTACACCCTATTAAACTCTTGTCCTCTACCTCTTTGATCTTTTTTTCTGTCTCAGTTGTCTGAGCAGCAATTATAAGGGGAACTGCTTCTGAGGCTCTGAGGAATGAATGAACCTATTATATGATACTTTCTGATTCTTCTTCTGTAGGTAAATCTCTAGGGTAAATTGAAGTTCACTTTTAAAAGGATCTCATCTGGAGTGAATATTTTAATCCATTTAAAAGAACTGTTTCTTTTCTGAAGGTACCCTATTCTTAAAAATCCAAAGAACTGGTTCAGTGTTTAGAAACTGCCTCCCCTCTAAACAGAAGCAAAGACCTGAATGAATGACTTATTTCAAGGGGAATTGAATTTCATGCTTTTGTATTACCTGACTTTTTATTTAGTTGCTTTTTGTTTTGTTTTGTTTTGGTTTGGTTTGGTTTTTGGTTTTTGGTTTTGTTTTGTGGGGATGAACATTACCCTCTTCCTCCTATTTTGGAATGGGATATCTCTCTGTGTAACCCTCCCAAGACTAGTTAGGACAGTAAGAAAGCCTCATAAGATTATTAATAGGGACTAAAGGATCAAAGCCATGTGAAGAGTGTAGCGCACTGCTGGGCACTGTGCAGGTGTTAGTGATGGTTTTAACAACAGTGGTGCTGCTTCTATGGCTCTATCCTGAGCCTGGGAATTGCAAAAAGGGCTCGTCGCCAGTTACCAGTGACAGTCAATGGCAGCCTGCAGTATGTGATGGTCTTAAGAATTAATTAGGGACATTTCTTATATCTATTATGTTCTAGGCTTAGTCTTAGTGTAACTCCCGCCCATAGCCTAGTTTATCAGTAACTGAAAGTATCACAAACGGAAACCCAAGATCTAAAAACATACCCAAAAATATGTCCTTGGTCATATTTCTATGTGAATAGCATTTCCTTATCTTCCTTGGCTGAAACATGAGTCCCCCTCTTACTCCTGCTGTGTAAACTGACTTTTTTTCTGGTGGGTTATTTATTTATTTAGTTGGTCCCCCTACTTTCCCTCCTTCCCCCCAGAAAAGGGTAGGTCTCCCCCTACCCCTTATTAACCCCCCCAGCACATTAAGTCACATCAGGACTGAGCATATCCTTATCCCCTGAGGCCAGGCAAAGCAGCCCGCCCATTAGGAAGTGATCCAAAAGCAGGCAATAGAGTCCATGTTAGAAACAGCCTCTCAGCTCCACTTGCCAGGAGACTCACATGACGATCAAGCCGTCCATTGGCTACATGTGAGCAGGGGACCTAGGTCCAGACCATGCATGCTCCATAGTTGATGTCTCAGTCTCTGAAAGCCCCCATGGTCTGGGTTAGTTGTCTCTGTTGGTCTTCCTGTGAGGTTCCTGTCTTCTCCTGGTCCTTCAGTTTTTCCCCCACCACTTCCACAGGACCCCCGGAGCTCTGCCCCATGCTTGGCTGCAAGTACCAGTATCTGTCTCCATTTCCTGCTGCCTGGAGCTTCCCAAAAGATAGCCAGGTTAGGCTACTGTCTGCAAGCATAGCAGAGTATTATTATTACTGCCAGGGGATGACTCTACCATGGGGAGGGTCTTAGGTTGGGCCAGTTATTGGTTGCACATTCCCTCAATCTTTGTTGCCTCTTTATCCCTACATTTCTTGTAGGCAGTGTAATTATGGGATCACAGGTTTTGTCGGTAGGTTATTGTTCCCTACCTTCCACTAGTCCTACCTGGCTAGAAGGTGGTCACTTCAGTCTTCAAATCCCCTCCCCCGACCCCGTTAGAGGTCTCGGCTACAGTCACACCCATATCCTCCCAGGAGCCTACCCTGTCGCAGGCCTCCAACTTAATAAAGATGTCCTCCCTCAGTTTCTCCTCTTGTTCTCAGCCCTCTCACCTCCCACCCATCTTCTCCCCACATCTGATACCCACACTTTTTCCCTCCCCATTCCATCTCCTGCCCAGTTCCCTCTCTTCATCCACTTCTGCTGTCTATTCTGTTTCTCCTTCTGAGTGAACGGACATTTACTCCCAGGTCTTCGTTGCTGGAAGACAGCACACTTGCTGTACTGCTTACTGTCATTTTGCCCTGGGATTCCCAAGAATCACTGCAGTGCTTTCTTTCTGCTTGGCTTAATCATGTCTTAGGTAGGAGATGCTTTTCTTATTCTGTTTACAATCATGGTTGACAATTATGGGTTCTGAAAATTGATTTACTGGAGTTTTATTATTTTCACTGAACCAGATATTGAGGTTAAAAGAGTACAGTGATGTTCTCATCCTCAAGCATCGTTCATGAAAAGACAGTTTCTAAAGCAGAGTATCTTTATTGACATAGTGAGTCTAGTTAAGCTTACATGTTGCTCTGCCAAAAGTCTCTGTGACAATCTGTTTGACATTACGTGAAAACCATTCTGGACTCCTAGTGTTCTTGACTTATAGTCTGCAGGAATTATACTTCAAGTTTTAGGCTGTGATATTTTTCTAGCATTGGTAATGGCTTAGACCAAAGCATTTATTTACACTTTCTTGGTCATGTTATTTTGAACAAAGACATGTATTTACTGGTGAAAGAAACACATGAGTTTGAGCCTAAATACAGTGTCTTGCATTTCATTTGGACTAGGAGATCTCATTTAGCTTTTATGAACTAGTTACCATTATTTCTTAAATAGGTCCAAAGCAGTGCATTATCCCTAGGTTACACATGTATAGAAACACAGGGGGTTGTAAAGAATGGAAAGTAAATGGTAATACCTAAAGAATAATTTTAAAAAACAGTATTTCAGGAAATGAAAAATAAGTACCATATTCATCTTCTGGACTCACATACATGATTATTAATCCAATTTTATTTGCTTAGATTATGTGTATAAAATCCTCAATAATTCATAGTGTTTCATAGAAAATAATTTCTGGTATTACTCATTGTATAGGAAGTCTTGCTGTGGATGGAGAAAGTCTTTTTTTTGCCAACCTATTTTTAGTTAATATGTAATACAGAGTAGTGAATGATTTCATTTTATTGCTTGTCTAATCCTAGAACAACTTTAATATTCTTATTAAATATAGTTATGTTATTAATAATTTTGGTTTTGTCGTTGTTTGTTTTGGTTTATTTTGTTTTTTGTTTTTTGTTTTTTCTGTCAGCTGGCCTGGAAGTTGCTATGTACAAGAGACTGGCCTCAAATTCACAGAGATCCACCTGCCTCTGCCTCCTGAGTGCTGGGATTAAAGATGTGTGCACCATGCCTGTGGCTGCTATTCTTATTTTTACAAGAGAAAGAAGGTTGTTTTCTTTATTTAGTTGTGACCTGATGCAGTCCTGTCAGGACAGCGTCCTCAGTGTTTCCACCTCTTGTCTAGTCCTTACTTGCACCTTGTTGAAGGCTGTCATTGTGTTAACTTTCTGTTAATCTAAAGAACTTTGAATCATGTTTACCTGCCCTGTACATTGTGACATCTCCCTAGTCCGCCACTGTAAAATTTTCTGTGAAACTTGTTTTCCTCTTTTTACCATTTCCTCCCTTGATTTGAAACTTTCACATACATTGACAGACAGTTATTTATTTGCTTCTGTCACTGTTTTTAATTGTTTTAGACTTTGGCACATTACCAGATTCATGTTCAAAAGGCACTGCGACTTAAATTCTTTATATGTTTTAATAAAGAATTAGTTTCAAAAGATGATTTTCTTTTGTGGTAAATCAAACTAGTGAAAATAAAATTGGTGCATTTAAAAGCTTGTTTCTTTCTCCTGTCCTAAGAGTGTGAGTATATGTGTATGTGTGTAGTGTATGTATGTATATATATGTGTATGCATGTATGTACCTATGTGTGTGTATACATACATGAGTGTTGATGTGTGCATGTGTAGATATGCACATGGTAACCTCTTTTAAAATAATAATTTGAGTATCTGAATCTCTTTCTGATTCTGTATCCTTATGTTTTAATGGTTTCTACTTCTAAAATAATATTGCTAAATTATCTTTTTACATGGAAAGTAAAAGCTAGAAAATACAAAAACACTTTTAAGTTAATGACAACAGGCTAACGTTTAGTTTATTAGATTCATTACATACCAGGCACTTTAGTAAGCATTTTGCATGGATTATATCATTTTGATTATGATCATAATCTATGATCAAAATGGAAACACTAAATGAAATGGTGAAAAACAAAGTACAAGTACTGCCAGCTATACAATAGAAACCTGACAGATTTTTTCTTTCAGCACAAGTCTCAGTCTGTATTTGATCAGCACTCCTTGCACTTTAGTTAGAGAGCACTTCTCTTAGTTAAGGTTTCCTTTGTTGCCATGAAACACCATGACCAAAAACCAACCTGGGTGAAAAGGGATTGTTTGGCTTACACTTATGACTGCTCATTATCAAAGGAAGTCAGGATTGGAACTCAGACAGGGTAGGTTTCCTGGAGGCAGGAGTTGACACAAAAGCCATGGGGGCTGCGGCTCACTGGGTTGCTCCACATGGCTTGCCCGGCCTTCACTCATAAAACCCAGGACCACCATCCTAAGGGTGGCACCACTCACAACGGCCTGGGTCCTCCCCCGTCAATCACTTATCAAGAAAATGCTTTACAGGCTTGCCTAAAAACAAGCCTTATGAAACCATTTTCTTCATTGAGGTTCCCTCCTCTCAAATGACTTTAGTTTGTGTCAGGTATCCAGCACAGACTAAGACTATCCAACACAGAACTAAAGAAGTATTTAGTATCCTTGAAATTCTTGTTTTATCAGTATGTTACTTAGACTTGAGAACAATATATCTATATCTATATAGATAGGAATACAGATCTATATACATATGTATGTATATCTATATATGCATGTATGTGTATGTATATTTTCCTGAAGAAACAAGGACCCAAACACTCATCCTGATTGACTATTTTAGCCTTGCCAAATAGGCAGCATTTAAACAGCACTTTATTGGTTTTGCTGTCTTAATTTTCCAATAAACAACAACCAAGGACCAAAGAGATGTAAAAGAGTCTTTTCAGACTGAATTGATAGCCTGAGAAAGAAATTAAATTTTCAGGCAAAGGTGACTTTACAGAGGTGCAAGTATCACTTAGAGAGATTCTTGTTACAGAAAGCCACACGGGTGAAGAACAGAGAATCCAGGTGGCTCTGTCTTGGGTCTCCCTGCACATTATTATTTGACCATGGAGAAAGACTTTTTTCTAAAATGTCTCTCTCCTCTATTGACTTTTTTCCTTCATTTCCCTCTTCTCCCTTTATTTTATTTTGCTTGGTAAAAAAAAAATATATTATTTTTTTCCTTCAACGTCAAATTTATCTTGCTGTTTTCTCTCTTTATTTCTCTTTTGCCTCTTCTATTGCATAAAAGATTCCTCTACAGAATTTCTTATCATCTATTATTTGAATGTTTTAAAAACACCTCTATTATTTTATTTTGTTGTATGTGCACATATGATGTATGTGCATGTGTTCATGCACTTGTATGTGTGTGTGTGTGTGTGTGTGTGTGTGTAAGCACAGGTGTACAAATTCACAGTGCACATGCAGAGGTCAGCTGATGCCTCTGGTGGCTTGTCTCGCCTTCTGTCTTTCTTGAGACATGTTTCTTTTCCAGTTCTGCTTCTCAGCATGCCAGAATAATTATTCCTGGGTTTAGGAATACTCCAATCTCAATTTCTCATCTCCCCATGGGAATGTTGGGATTACACACACTACCACATCTGGCTAAAAATGCGCTCTTGGGATTTGAACTCAGATCTTCACACTTGCACATCAATTGTATGCCTCTTTTATTATTTTGTTTAATTTCTACTTGAATGCTCTGAAAGGGTTTTTAAGTGTTAAGATGCTGAATGTTTATTGTGCAAATCAAATCAGGTCAACTAACAATACCTAGAATCCAGCAAAAATGCGAAAGGGCTCCTTAGCCAAGTATGTTCTTCTTGGGTTTGAATCTATTGTTTGTCTCCAGTGGTACAGCAGCTGCAGCTGAGCCTCTGTGGTGAAACAGAGATGATTTTCATTGGGGAGCAAAAGAATCATTAGTCTGACACTAAAGTAGTTATTTTTCATAAATTTTTAAATGTACTTAATCATAAAAGGAAATGTTTTAAATAAGATGCTAATATTTTTTATTGCTTTTAATTTACAATTTATCAGTTAGGTACCATACAGTTTATTCATTCCTTTATTATTTTGTTCAAATTCTGTGTTGTTCCCAACTAGAATATAGTAGAGCAAAATTGACCCAAACTTGCAAGCTAAAAACACCGAGTTAATACTGAGTACTATATATGCTTCTTTATTGTAGGTTCTATTAAATGTGTGTGTTGTGATTCCAGTCTTGTTTGAATAATTTATAAGGATCAAGATCAAATAAGAGGGTGCTGTATGAACCACCTGCCCTTTCCACTTAAGACAAGGTGCCACCTTGTAACCTGTACGTTGGAGGCATGAAAATGCAATAAAAAGGTGACACTTGAAGATAGAATGTGAGGCTTGGGAGGCCCCTTTCATGAAGGAGGTGCCTCCAGGTGCCAAAGGCTACAAGTACCGCCACGAAAACACTGTCCAAAAGCACCTTAGAGGAAAATAAAACTTTACGCAACATTACAAACCGAGGCATGCACAAACGTATCACCTGTGCCTGGGTATACGTGTATCCAACCAAGATGAAAAGAACCCAGGGGATAGTCACTTCCCCTATTTAAATGTCCTCTCTTGTAGCAAATGCCATTTCTGATCACTGGTCTAGTTAAACATGTGCACAGAGTATGCAATCATCTGGGCTCATCAGGACAATTTCCTCAGGAGTTATGATGAAAACATAATGATCATAAACAACAGAAATGATCCCTGTCCAAGACCAGCTCCCCACCGAAGAAAATATAGTCAGTGAGGATAGTGAGAATGAGAGACTGTCTGAAAAAATGGCGAATACTAACCTTTTGTTTGTGGGTCTTTCAGTGGTGACCTTTGTAGAGATTTGATTTGGTTTCCTCTCCATCTGCTTTTAATAATACCTCCTCTGTCCCTAATTACTCATTCAAACGTACACTGTAATTGAGTGACGGAGTGGATATTGAAGCAAGCATTAAAGCACTTACGTGGAGAAATAAAATTTAAAAAGAAATAGAGAAAAATGCATCGCAGCTCAAGAAAACCCACCTCTGCTGGGGTCCACTACACTTTAGCCTTCTTTGTTCCGGGGACATTTTAATCTGCCCTGTTGATCTAATACACAACTCTATTGTGCTTTTGCAGATTAAAAATGAAGAGACCTGATAAGCTAGGGTCAGATGGAAGGGGAGGAGGACCTCCCCTATCAGTGGACATAGAGAGGGGCAGGGAGATGAGGGATTGGGAGGGAATAAGGGAGGGGGCTACAGCAGGGATACAAAGTAAGTAAACTGTAATTAACACAAAAAATAAAAATGTAACTAAAAAATAGAGAAAGATATGCAATTCAGCAAGGTATTATTCATAGCTCTGCATTGTGTGGTATATTAAAATTTATTTTATATGCTACTTCCTGTTCTCAGTTAATGTCATAATTTCTTCAAAAATCATTTCTTTAACACTATCCTGTATCTGAGGAAGGCCTGAATTGCTGACTCAGTAACCAATAATTCATGCTTTTAAAATTTATAGTAGTATAGTACAGTGAAATAGAAGGACAGACTATACTTAGGTTAATACTCTTTAAAGATACTCCTCTTTAGTGGGTTGACAGTGGATCCATACCTCTCCTTCTTCTGCCTCAGATTCAATTTTCCGGTCTACTCTCCAGCTATGTGGCAGAAAACCAGCTACAGTCTCCCTTCTCTGTTTTACTCATCTACAATGGATCACAAAGATCTTTCCTCTAGCATTCCTTCCTGCAACTCATCTCAGTGTTCTAGTCTCTGGGAACACAGCAGCTTACACAGGTAAATTGACTGTGTCACCCCTCTCCTCCAATCTCAGTCCCCCCGTCTCATCCCTATCGTGCTTCCCTATCATGCATCAGAACATCTGCAGTAGCCTTCATCATCCCACTGCCTCCATCTCCTGTGGATGCCACAGACCTTCCTCTCTTGAAGTCTCTCTCCCCGCTTGATGCTTTATATCAGTCCCCAACTCTAGCAGGCATTCCCTTCTAACCCACTAGTGCTAGGAAAATTGGTAGGATATTTATCGATCTTCCCCTTCCCTTCTGTTACTCTAGACCCAATATTATAATCTCATCCACACCACTAAGACAGACTCCCTGGGGCAGTATCTCTTCACTGACTCCCCTCGCATTCCAAGGAGATGAAGTAAGCAGATCCTGAACATTCTGCTCTCCTTCCTCCTATGAACATTTGGATCCCCAACCTATCCTAAGTGACACATTCCTAAGTGTCAGCTCCTCAGACCCAGAAACACATTTAACCTGGAACCGCCAGTGGCCATAACTATCAGATGCAAAGAAAATTTCCTACCAGGCAATATGGAGGCATCACACTCTGCAAATCAGCACAGAAAAGAGAAAACAGGAACAAAACACCCACTCAATCAAGAAATCAGCACCTACACCTATAATCATCCCAATTCCAAATGCTCACATACCAGTGTAAAAACACAATCAGTAACAGTCAGGGCAAATCTGATTACCCAGGCTTATCCCTAGTGCAGCAATGGAAGACCAGGTTTACCCTGCCCCTACCTGCTGTGGGTCCCACAGAACATCCCCTCATAACCTCATTGCTTCAAACAAACCCCCAGCTCCAGCAAGTACCTCCTGCTGACCCGCAGACCACCCCTGCCAAGTAGGTAGATCTTTTCTTCTCCTTTTATTCTCCCAGTTTCATCTCCAGTTTCATCTCCAGTTCTATAGTAGAACACTTACTGCAGCCTCCCCCATACCCTGCATTTCTATCTTCTGTGGATCCTACAGATCTTCCCCTTCTAACATCCTTCCTTCAATTTATTGCTTTGTCCCAGCCCCAACCCTAGCAGGCACCCCCTGCTAACCCACAGTACAAGCATGCCAGGGAAACACCTAGGCTCGCTGCACATCTTCACCTTTCCTGTTCCTCCTGTCTGCCTGGTCTCATTCCCCCAGGTCTCATTCCCCGAGTCTCATTCCAAGGTCTGTAGCAGAACATCTGCTGTAGTCTCTCTTTACTCTCTGACCTCATCCCCAGTGGATCACGAAGTTCTCTCCAAAGCTTCCGTCCCCCAATCCATCCCATTATCACAGTCTCCAATGCCAGCAGGCATTTCCTGTGAACACAGCAACCGAGGAGCCCAGGGAAACAGATCCAGTCTCCCAGTCTGATCCCAGCACTATAGCAGACCTTTCGGGGTGACCTCTCCTCACTGTCTACCCACATTCCAAGGAGAAGAAATTAATAGATCCTGTTTGAACACTGCTCTCATCCTTCCAGTGAATGCCTTCAGGTCCTGACACTATTCGCAAGCCTAAGTATCAGCTCCCAATACTCAGAAACACATTTTACCTGGAGCCCCAAGTGGCCAAACCTCTCAGATCCTCAGAAAATTTTCTACTAGGTATCACATAGCTTGCTACAGATATTATAAACCAAATGGGTCTAACAAACATTTATGGAACATTTTACTCAAACACATACACACACACACACACACACACACACACACACACACACACAATATACCTTAGCACTGGTGTGACCACACAATAAGAGCTTACTTAGGTTATGCACTATAAAAAAAAAAAAAAAAAAAAAAAGAGGGCTGATGACTGGGGACTTGATTCCTGGCCAGCAGACCTTGGCTGTAGCTAAAGGAGACTTAGTAAGATGAAAGGTATCTAGCCACCAAATGAGAAGGAACACCCAGTGCTTTTTAATTTAGGAGGCAGACTCCTGGGCTAATCGCTGAGCATAAATTTTTCTATCACGAAAGGACATTTTCTATTAAAATTATTTAGTATTCCCTTCATTATGGGGAATTTATATTGCACACTACTCAAGGTTTGTTCTGATAAGACCATCTACTTAAAATTGTCATTGTACTGAGCGCTATTTACTAACAGAAGCGGGGTTAAAATTAATCTGGAAGGAGACAGGATATGGAAAATGGAGAAGGCAGAACATGAGTGATAGAGGAAAACTCTGTGGCTCAGACACTGGAGCTCTCCACAGTAAAGTCAGTAAGAAGCTCGCTGCAGCAGGCACTCGGTGCTCTTCCTCTCTGCTGTAACCTGCTCCTTCTTCTCCTTTGTAATTTGCTCAAGGTTTTTCATCTCTCCCTCATTTTGCTCTACTTATTCCATTTGTCACTGCAGCAAGTTCCAGAGCTAGAGTGCAGGCCAGCACTTGTAGCCCAAGTTAAGAAGCTCTCTTTAAAAAAAAAAAAAAAAAAAAAAAGAAGCTCTCTTTTACCATCTATTGTCACCTCAAAAGCAAGGAGAGGGAATTTGACCCCACACACCTTGACATCACTTTTTTACCTACATTCCTTATCCTTGTGAAGTCACTACTGAGATAGTTGCATACACATTATTTATTTATTTATTTGTTTGTTTGTTTACTTATTTATTTATAGATAAATGGTTGCCAAACCACTTACCCAAGTAGCAGATATTCCCATGTATTGTTGATAAATGTAAAATCCTAGTTCAAGAGTTATTCTCCTTTGACGGCAGCAAAATTAATAAAAAAAAAAACTAGTAAAAGTAAAAAATATGTGAATCTAAACTTTTTCTTAAATAAGCTCAATCATACTTACGTAGGACACCAATTTTTTAAGTACCCTTAGCAAGTGAAGAAAATAAAAGCATTGTAGAACAAACCAACAGATATGAAGGGCCTTGGTGTGGTCTGCACATTCCCCAAATAATCATGTCAGATCTTGGTGTGACTTGTGGGGAAACAATGAAGCCTCTAAGAGGTGTGGATTGGTGGTGTTCATATCTTTGGGGACATTTTTCTTGGAAATAAGTTGTTGACAAAATGAAGTTTTGGGAGAGAGAGTTGTGCTAAAAAGGATGACTTGTCCCTTCTTGCTCTCTGGTCTTCTATCTTTCTATATAATTTCCTCAGCTCAGGTCCCTATGTGAAGCTGTTTTATCATAATACCTTCACCAGAAGCTGGATGAACTGCTTGATCTTGAACCTGCAGCCTAGAAAACTATATACTAAATGAGTCACTTTATGAAGTACCCAAGATCAAGTATTTTGTTATTTCAACAGAAATAAACTAACACTGTCCTCACTGTTATCTACCGTATGGGGGGTTAGGAGACTACCTGCCTCTGTGCTACTTAGCTTTCTGTCATTATGACGACCTGAAGAAAGAAAAGCGTTGATTTAGTTCCTAGTGTTAATGTATCAGTCTATACTTTTTTGACTGATTCTTTGAGGCTGTGGTGGCAGGAGAGATCTACTTACTTCATGTCACCTGGGAAGCAAATGGAGAGGGGAAAGGACAAGAAGCCCGCAAGCTTTCAAGTGCATGCCTCCAATAACCTCACCTACTTCCAGTAGTCTCCACTTTTTAAAGATTCAGTTACAGGCTAGTCACTCAGGGAAAATTGAGGGGACAAAAGAAGATAAAGAATTACCTTACCCTGGGATCTACTTTGTGTTCTCTGCTGGCTGACAAACAAGAACTTCTATGCAGCGAGAAAATGATGAGTGCCTGCAGAGATAATCTTCCCTTATTTTGTTGTTGTTGTTTTAATTTGAGGTGTCTCAAGAAATAATGTTAAAGCTAATAAACGATTTTGGTTGCTTTCCCCAAACACACACACATTTTATTTTAATAAAAATAATAATTAAAAAAAATCAAAGTGAATCCAGGACAGCCACGGCTACATGTTGAAAAACCCTGTCTTGAAAAAAACAAACAAGAGTTACAAAATCAGCTTATTATAATGAACTCACAAATAAGAGCAACATGTAGCTAGATTCAGGGTTGCTATAAACACCCTATTCCAAACACTATGTGTTGCAGTGAACTTATATACAGTTACAATGCCCATTCTAAAACTATGGTGCTGCGCTTAGCTTAGGGCCACAATGTTTGTGACCTTTGAGTTCACCTTGTCTTTACTCCCGCTCTTCCTCGCAGGGATCCTCCTCATGAATGAACCTACTTCTACTTATAGGAAGGACGTTTTTGTGGATAAAAACATGTAACTGGGACTGGTGACTGGGTTCAGCAGATAAAGGCGCTTACCCCAAGCATGGCAACCTAAGCTTGATCTTACAGCCCTACAGGATGGAAGGAGGAAACAGTCCTTCATGTTGTCCTCTGGCTTCAACACACATGTTATAGCCTGCATATGTATGCACACACAGGAACAAATATAGTAAAACAACTAAAAATAAGAACATGTAAACCACTCAGCTACTTTTACTTAATTTTAAAACTGTTTGATCTTTGAACCTGGTTGTTAGTTCCCTTCTTTGAGCAATGTACCTTCAAAAGCCACGTGACCACCACTGTATATATTGTTATTGTGAGACTCTCATAAAACACTCACCATGTCTTAGGTCTGTACTAATGTCTTTTTCCTAAACTCATCCTCATTGTCACTGTGTCTCTCTCCCTTAGTTTAAATAATAAGCATATATTGTCTCCTTTTATACTTAATAGGCCAACACTGCCTTCATTCTAATTTGATCTGAAATTCTTTTCTATGGATACCTAGTCAGGGATCTACATGAGTGGAGTCCCTGGGTGGGTGTCTTCTAAAGTTACTGGCCACAGTTTCTAGCTACATTTTTCAATGCCAGTGATAAAATGCTGATCTCTGGGACACTAAAACCTCACTACACTATTTCTCTTAGATAAGTTTATAACTTAAAAGATTGAAAACATGCTTATGTTAGGCTGTATGTTGATCCACAGATCACTGAAACTATTTTTTTGCCTTCTTTCCATATTAAAATTTAAGTTTTTACTGCTATTTTCAAGTATTCCCACTGTTTCTCCCTATTCTGTTCAGAAGCTCCCTCAATGAAGTCTTCACAGAACTCAATGCTCTTGCTTTCCTTCTCTTAAGAATCACTGTCTTCTGCTATTTTCACTGTATTAAGGAACCATACTTCACATCTTCCATCTGGTTTTCTAATTGCTTAACGTGGAAGATAACTTTCCATTCCTATTTTCTACTATGTACAGAGGCAGAAGTCCTGATGCTAAAATTGGACAAATTTTAACTCAAAATGAAATTAATAACCTGGAGGATATTACAGTTTTATTATTATAACCCATTACAAAATACCATGAGCAAATATTCAAGAATAAAACGACATATTGATAGTCTGCAGGGCAGAGCATTTCAGAGGTCCTGTGTGTCAGGATCCTGACTTGTTCCCTCTTTTCTCCTTCTTCTGATGTCCATCCTCTTTGCCTTTCTGGATAGGAACTGAGCATTTTAGCAAGAGTCCTCCCTCTTGATTAGTTTCTTTAGGTGTACAGATTTTAGGAGGTTTAGACTATATTATATGTCTATATGAGTGAGTATATACCGTGTGTATCTTTCTGCTTCTGGGATAGTTCACTCAGGATGATCTTTTCCAGATCCCACCATTTGCCTGCAATTTTCATGATTTCCTTGTTTTTTAGTGCTGAGTAATATTCCATTGTGTAGATGTACCACAATTTCTGTATCCATTTCTCCACTGAGGGGCATCTGGGCTGTTTTCAGCTTCTGGCTATTACAAATAAAGCTGCTACAAACATGGTTGAGCAAATGTCCTTTTTGTGTACTTGAGCCTCTTTTGGATATATGCCTAGGAGTGGTATAGCTGGATTTTGAGGAAGCGCTATTCCTAGTTGTCTGAGAAAGCGCCAGATTGATTTCCAGAGTGGTTGTACAAGTTTACATTCCCACCAGCAGTGGAGGAGGGTTACCCTTTCTCTACATCCTCTCCAGCAGGTGTTGTCACTTGAGTTTTTGATCTTAGCCATTCTGATGGGTGTAAGGTGAAATCGTAGGGTCGTTTTTGATTTGCATTTCCCTTATGACTAAGGACTTTGAGCTTTTCTTTAAGTGTTTCTCTGCCATTCGATATTCCTCTATTGAGAATTCTCTGTTTAGCTCGTAGGAAAGAAATGGGAAACAGTAAGATCTGGAGAGGTCAGGAACTCCACAAGGAGAGCAACAGAACCAAAAAATCTGAGCACAGGGGTCTTTCCTGAGACTGATACTCCAACCAAGGACTATGCATGGAGATAACCTAAGACCCCTGCACAGATGTAGCCCATGGCAGTTCAGTATCCAAGTGGGTTCCATTGTGATAGGAACAGGGACTGTCTCTGACATGAACTGATTGGCCTGCTCGTTAATTACCTCCCCCTGAGGGGGAAGCAGCATTACCAGGCCAAAAAAGAAGACAATGCAGCCACTCCTGATGAGACCTAATATACTAGGATCAGAAGGAAGGAAAAGAAGACCTCCCCTATCAGTGGACTTGGGGAGGGGCATGCATTCAGAGGGTGGAGGAAAGGAGAGATTGGGATGGGAGGAGGGTGGGAACCACAGGGGGGATACAAAGTGAATAAAGTGTAATTAATAAAGAATTAAAGAATGACATATTGAGAGCTGCAGAGAGATGTAAAGATCTATAAAACTGAATGTCTGTAACAACACAGAGAAAGCCACAAGCCATGTCTCCACACCTTGTAACCAGAGTTAACGAGTGGCTTTTTCTAAGTTGAGCTGGGGGTTTAATAGCTTCTAAGTTGAAAGCTATTGGGGGTTTAAACAGAAAAACAAGGGAATTTAACAATAGTTATCTCTACAATTCATTTATACCTTTATGTTAAAATCAAGTAGAGAATCAAAGGCAATCTAAGGGAAGGGACAGTGTGTAGACGAGAATGGTATTAGTGGACAAGGGGACAAGTGGATAAGACAGGTTGGAAATTTGGGGGAAGAATAGAATGGACCAGAATTACTTTGTATTTGTACAGGAAAACTTCCAATTTTCATTTGAGTAATTCTATTCATGTTCTTACAATTTTAATGTAAAAACAAAGAAAGGCACAAAATCTGCTTATGTGATATATAGTACAATATACTACCACAAATTATAGTGAGAAATAAAAAGCCATCTTTAAAAAAATAAAGCTTTTCTCACTTACTTTAATTTTTAACTGAGAAAACATGAAGGGGAGAAAAATACAAGGGCCATATTATGACTAATGTAACTTACTTTACCTAATACTTATTCAAACCTTTACCATCTCAAAAATAAAATATGTCTTGTTTACAAAGGTAATTAAAAACATAAATTACATATCAGACATAAAAATAGGTAACCAATTCTGCTATTCAAAAACAGTAAAACCACATCTGACCACAGCACAACAATATCTAGAAACAAACTAGAAAATATAAATAAAACCAAAGCAAAAGATAAATATAGAAATGTTAACAAAATTTCTGAATAATTCTTGGTTCAAGAGAATTTTAAAACTGCAATATAGAAGAAAATAAAAATTGTGGGGAGTAGCCTTACCAGGCCACAGAGGAAGACAATGCAGCCACTCCTGATGAGATCTGATAGACTAGGATCAGAGGGAAGGGGAGGAGGACCTCCCTTATCACTGGACCTGGGGAGAGGCATGGGTGAAGAAGAGGGAGGGAGAGTGGGATTGGGAGGGGAGGCAGGAGGGAGATACAGGGGGGATACAAAGCGAACAAACTGTAATTAATAAAAATAAAAATAAAAAACACTAAAAAACTTGTTAAATAATAATTTGCATAGATAATCAAAAGGGAGGTTCAACAGCCTTGAAATGTTCATTAATCATTAAAATTAACAGTGTGTCAAATAGTCAACTGACTATTGTCAACTGGTCAAATAGTCAAAGCTACTATTGCTGTAAATACAATAAATACATATGATGGATAAAGCTATACCTCAAAAAGAAGGCTAAGAAACAATTCATCAAAGAACAGTTTCTTGAAAAGACAAATAAGTATATAAATCATGAGCTAAAGTAAAAGTAAGAAAACAAGGTTATATCATACTAGAGAAGACATAAAAAAACAATAAAAACAATTGTACAGCATATAATAACTGAGAAAAGCTTTGCATCACACAATAATGATAAATGCACAAATTTCTGTGGAAATATTAAATTAGAAACATAAGGATAAAGAGGAGACATAAAGTAATATTCCTCTAACATATGTTCTCCAGTTGATTATACACCTGCAAACACAGATAATTTCTTAGTGATTTAAACAGCCCCAGAAGGGAAGGAAAAGAAGCCTTTGCAATGTTTTAAATGAAGTCCACAGACTCTGAAAAACAGTATTTTGTAAACGAATGAAAAGGAATATTTCAGTGAAGAGACAATTATGTACACTGGCATAAATAACCCTAAATAAAATCTTAGCAACTAGAATTCAAAATTACCTGAATATCCCCACAAATCCATCAACAGCAAGGAATCATGCCAAAATTGCTAATTAATTTTTATTGTGCAATCTCCAGAGGTAAATAGTTGTTTAAATGCTGGCAGTTCTGCTTTGCATTTTGGAAAATGTATCTGTTGGCAACTAGTTCACCTGTGGTCATCTTAAGAGGAGGGTCCTCTGAGAACTGTGATGGGATTCTTGCTCTTATAAAGGAGGATACCCTGTTTCTTGCCTCTTCCTCGCCCTGAGAGGACACCTCAACGAAGTAACCATCACTGAAGGAAAAGGCAGATACTTTCCAGACAGAGTCTGCTGGAATTTGACCTTGAACGTCCTCACTCCAGAGTGGTGAGCAATACATTTCTTCTGTTTCTAAATCACCCAGCCTGATACAGCGATAGGAACAGGCTGAGTCACGATTGCCCCAATAGACTTATTAAGTAAGAATCATTATCTGGTCTAATAATGCAAAAGAGCACATTAAAGTTATATTGATTGCTCACACACACACACACACACACACACACACACACACACACGTATATTTTACGTGTTAACCTGAAAATCCTTATCTGTTCATATCTGAAGGCAATTCTGGGAAACAATCAGATAAATTGAAGAAATTTTGTATTTAAAACACATCTAAAGAAATTCAAATAAAAAAAAAAAAAACTACCAAGAGTCTGTAAAACAAATAACAAATGCTGGTAAAGATGTGGGGAAAGAGGCAGAATCCTTATGCACTGCTGGTGAGAATATAAATTAGTTCTTCTACCTTGGAAACCAACAAGGACTTCCTCAAGAAGCTTAGTTCTACCATAGAGCACAACTATCCCACTTCTGGGCATATGTGCAGAGACGTTTAAGTCACCATACCAAAAGATGTCTGCACAGTTATGTTTAATGTAGTATTAATCATGAAACCCAAAATACAGGATCAACCTAGATGAGCTTCGACAGCCAGCCAGATGAAAAGAACGTAGCATACATATACAAAGGGGTTTCAGCCATAAAATAAGGATGAAATTCTGCTGTTTGCTGGAAGTTACATACACCGGGTAAGTGATATAACGAAATAATGTCTGTGTTTGTGTGTACATCTATGTGTGTATACATACATAGGTGTGTGTATATACTATGTGTGTGTGCATAATGACGTGAAGAATGGAAAGTACATCAATTTTTTAAAAAAACTTAAAAAAAAAGATTAACTTGCTAACAATGTTATTGTGGCAGTAGAGGGGGATGGTATGTTTGTCCCTATTGGAAAGAAATGTATGTTATTAAAACAAACAAACAAACAAACAAACAAACAAGAACAACAACAAAACCCCAAAGCATTAGAAACATGAAAACACAGTATAAACACTGGGGCAATATATTTGATTTGATTTAATGGAAAAATTAAAAATCCTAAGATTTCTCTCAGAACATTTATTAATATAACCTGGAAGATCTTCCTCTATTTATTAGTTTCAGAATTGCTTACCACAGGAGTCTCATTAAAATTCAGACCGTGTTTGCCATGCTAACTAATTCAAGCAGATAAAGAGGCAAAGTGCAGCACCCAGAATTTAACAGAAAGAGTTGAAATCTTCATGTTTCATAGATACTGTGTAATCCTTGTGTGGAATATTCATGTAAACATCAAAAACAAGAGTGTACAGAGATGGACTATAAAAATATTTGTGATGAATCCTTTCTTTATAGATAATAAATTATAAATGGATGTAAATATATTGCTTAAGGTATTAAAAATAAATCAATTAAATAATGATAAACTCAAAAATAAACACGTACAAGTAACTTGAAAACACTAAAAACTACTGATGGAAGAAAAATAAGTGGATGAATGCATTAAAAAAGCATTTTAGTCTTACACAATAATTTTTTTAAATATTTAAGTTTTCTTCTTTCCTTTACTTTTTCTCTCTTTCTTTTTCTTTTTTTCTTTGTTCTAGGGATCAATCATAGGGCCATGTGCAGTCAGCAATCTATCACTGAGCTCATCGCTAGCACTAAATACTACATATTTTAAAAGTGTGGATTCACTCCAAAACAGTTGCTATAAAAGTACGAATAAAAATTTTCTTTAGTTACTAAAAAGATTTTAAATTTCAACCAGACTCATAAAGGTGAACATTCAAAGAATTCAGCTGAGAAGAAAAAGAAGGAAAGACATGAATTTACTTCATGAAGCATTCCATCTAAAGTTGAGGTGAGTCATTATGCAAAAGGATGGTGAATAGTAACTGGGAAAAATAAAAACCCAAAGTTAGTTCTCGGTAGATTCAATAAATAAAGATATTAAATCCTGAAAATATTAAGAGTGGAGAATATATCACACTGATGCTGCTGCTCTCTGAGAATGTGCTTGAAGATCCAGGTTCAGTTGCCAGTACAAAAGACAAAACAAACAAACAAACAAACAAACAGAAAGCCTAAACCAAAAATGATACAGTATCTTAGAGGATATGTCCTTTCTATGGTTCTAACCATGCTGGAATAAAGAAAGAAAACTAAAATAAAGGGAAGGCAAATGGAACAAAAAGTACAGGAAAAGGTTTAAATTTTGACCAAGTTTAGAGAATGCATGTGTTTGAATGCATGTGTCAGATAAACTTGAAAAATGTGGTTTGATTTTGTAAGACAACTGGAGGACTAATTCCTCCAATGTAATATGTAAATTAAAAATAAATTAAAAAATATCCACACACTTATGGACACCTGATTTTTGACAAAAATGCCAAAATCATTCAATGGAAAAAAGATAGTGTCTTTAACAAATGGTGCTGGACTAATTGGATGTCTACATGTAGAAAAATGCAAATAGATCCATACTTAGCACCCTGCACAAAACTAAAGTCCAAGTGGATCAAACACCTCAGACACACTAAACCTGTTAGAAGAAAAAGCAGGGAAGAGCCTTGAACTCATTGACACAGGAGACAACTTCCTGACCAGAACACCAACAGCACAGGCTCTAAGAGCAACAATCAATAAATGGGACCTCATGACACTGATAACATTCTGGAAAACAAAGGACACTGCCATCAGAACAAAAAGACAGCCTACAGATTGGCAAAGGATCTTCACCAATCAATCCTATATCTGACAGAGGGCTAATATTCAAAATATATAAAGAACCCAAGAAGTTAAACAGCAGACAGAAAATAACGGTGGGGAAAGAATTTCTATTTAGAAATTCAAAGGCCACCGGGGACTTCAAATATAACTTTAGGAGAATGGTGAGAAAGAAAGCCAGATGGAGGATTTTAAGAAAAGATAAAAAATGTTTTGGAAACAAAAGCAGAAATGACTGCTACACACTTTGGGAGGTGTTTTACTAGCAACTGAAAGACTGACAACCTCAGGAACACTTTGAAGGGTGATGTGCTCCATGAAATTCAGAAAGTCCTATCCTGCACACTCAGTTGAAATGTACAGTTCATCAAGTTTCCTAAGAGGATTGTTTAAAGTGTTTACCAAGAGATGCAATGTACTTTTCAGCCTAATAGCCGACTACTATAGCTAAAAGGAAGGAAAAAGTCCCACAATCACTCTCCTAAACGCAGAGGGTAGATTCTTTCATTTAGGCGGGCTTTGCCAACTATATTCTGATACTCCATTTTTATTACATGTATTTATTTTGCATGTGTAGAATATAGGCACTCGTGTACTATAGACAGCATGTCAGAGTCAGAGGACAATTTGTAGGCATCCATTTTTTCCCCCGCTCTGTGGGTCTTCGGGCTCCAACTCAGTTCATCAGGTTGGCAGAAAGCACCTTCAGTTGCTCAGCCATCTTCCAGGCCCCATTCTGATGCTTTTAGTCAGAGAACCCAGGAGATTTCCTTCTCTTTGTTCTGAAACCTTTCAGTGAAGCCATTCAGCAAGGCATGGTTTCACAGCAATGTATGGTATAAGTATTGATTTTACATGTTAGGAAATCAGGAAGCATGGGCGTACACATTTTTGGGGGAGTGTGAGTGGTGTTTATGAAGGGAAGTTTGTTCCCAGCATCTGCATCTAATTGGCTCAATTTTGTATCCTGAAGTAGGAATTTGGAGTGATTTTTGTTTTTTTAGTTTGGTTTTTAATATACTTACTTATTTTTGAGGTTACTGTTTTATTTCATAATTAATAAGAGTGGAGGGCTTAAGGTGAACATAAAAGAGACATCCCCAAACAACAACATTTCTAAGTATAGCAGACAGAAAATAATGGTGGGGAAAGAATTTCTATTTAGAAATTCAAAGGCCACCAGGGACTTGAAAATAACTTTAGGAGAATGGTGAGAAAGAAAGCCAGATGTAGGATTTTAAGAAAAGAATTAGCTGAGAGGAAGCAGAGGAGAGAAATTTGGAAACTGCTGGACTATTTTTACCCTCTTTCCATCCCATCAACACCGTCACATTTCTCTGCTTTTCTTTTCTGAATTCCACTCTTAATGCCCTTCCCTTCTTACAAAAGAGATGGCATCTTGTGGCACAAATTCCCACTCCTCGTGTCCTAGCTCACACCCCACTGAGAGATCTACGACTCCTCCCCACACAGGAGCAACATGGGATATTTTCTTACATAGGTTGCGAAGACGAAGCCTTGAATAGAAATATGCGCTGGAGCGTGAAATGTGTTCATTTAAATGCTCCTTTTAATGCTGTTCCTTCCCAAAGCCAGACACCCTCTGGCACTTCATATTACCCTTCCTACTTGTTTTTGTCACATCCCTTTAGCATTTCACGGATCTCCATGTGAACAGTACACTTTTATCCATAGTTACCTCTACTCCAGTGTATGTCCTCTGTCCCTGTCTGTCTCTCTTTCTGTCTCTGTCTGTCTGTCTCTGACTGTCTCTTTCTCTCTGTGTCTTTGCCTCTCTTTCTGTCTCTGTCTTTTTCTCTTTGTCTTTACTCTCTTTCAGTGTCTGTGTCTCTCTTTCTGTCTCTGTCTTTCTCTCTGTCTCTGTTTCTTTGTCTCTCTCTTTCTCTCTCTCTCTCTCTCTCTTTTTCTCTCTCCCTATACTTCCCCCTCTCCATTGTCCCCACTCTCTTCATGTTCTGTGCCTGTATCCAGCATAATGAAATTAAAAGCCTTTTGACCGCTGAGGGTGTGAGGTAAAATAAAGCAGCTAACTCCAAGTGTGTAGTGCACAGAGCCATATCAACAGTAACTCCGCTTGACACCCTTAAAAACTCCACTATTATTTAACAAAAGGATTACATTGGGTATATGGCCTGCTCCAGCTGAGCCAAGTTGTCCTCTCTACACTCTATCCCTGACCTACTGACGCCCTAGACTGGTCTTAAAGGTAGAAACTGCCAAATTCTTTCTTCCCAGCTCAGTTCTACAGATGTCTCTACCTGGGGTTCTTCTTGAGCTGAAGCTGCTTCCTGGGGGAGGCCTTTTTCCCAACAGGGACAAGCACTACAGGTTTTTGCTTTTAACACTTCCGGCCTCCTTCCGGAACTTAGGAACTAAAGCTCTTTGTAGCATCTGCCGTGGCTTGTGCCGCAGAGGCTCTGATCATGCTTCACATTTTGAGGCTCCTGTGGGAAACTTGAACTTCAGAACCCAGCAGGTTGCGAGGCATCCAGTTCTGTGGCCATTTAGCAGAATGCATGCTCTTCTAGGGCAAAAGCTGCAGAATTCTGTGATGTGGATTTGAGGCCCAGGTACGCTCGCTGCCTTGGTTGCTTCAGTGCTGATTGTAAAAGTCACTTGCTACTTGGCTGTGAATCCCTTTCTGCATACGCTAGCGTGGCTTTCACTGTAGGCAGGTGAACATGGCTGGTATGCGGTCCCTCCTCTCTTCTAGTCCGTTAGTACACGTGACATTTCTCTCCCACTTGTCCTAATTTACAGTTATGCATTTACCCGTGGGAGTGTCTGTGTTTCGAGCTTGTGAGACTTTAGTAGGTACCTAATGCATAGCTCTTTAAGAAATGGGTGGGGGATAGTAAGATTCAGCTACATTTGGATTTTTTTTAATTTTTATTTTTGCCCGGTCTATGTGTGCATACACTGGATTGTGGCCACCCTCCTCCCACATTGCCTTCCCTTATTGTTAAGCCCACCAAAGAAGAGTAAAGACCCCTGGCCACAGAACAAGACCAAACTGAAGCAAGCTTTATTCTGTGCACCGCAAAGCCAGTCCATCAGCTGTCTCACGTTAAGACAGAGCCCAAGGGAGCAGCCCTGATCTAATTTTCAAGCCTCTTTTCTAGGGCGAAACCGCAAGGTAAGGAATTTTACAAGCTAGTGTGGTTACAGAAGCGTGACCAGGCAGTTAAGGAAATCTTCCTGGAACATTTGTTACTGACCATTCCATGCACACAAGGGCGGGTCGCAGCCCAGTTCTGAAAAACAGAAACTTAAGTTTCACAGTAAATCCAAACCTACCAGCTAGAGTCTTAAAATGACTCCCAGGGACAACACAGAGTCAGCCTGGTTTCTCACTCCTCGAATCCTTTATCAAAAGCTTCCATTTCTAGCTGCTGTATGGGCTGATAATGCTGAGGAGGGCAAGTATTTTAGCATGTTGTATCTGGCAGGAAACAAAATTTGTAATACACTGGAATGTTCAGTGGGGAACTGACTGTGAGGAACATTAGGAGAAGGGTCAAGAGGCTTGCTGTGGCTGAAGTAAGTGTGGTTAACCAGGAGAACCAGTTAAACAGGTATTGATACCAGTTGATTCTCTATGGTCTTGGCATTTGGCTTTAAGATTATTTCTTACCATGTCCAGGGCCTCTTGAGTTATACCTGATTGGTTAGCACAGAATCAGCTGGTTTCTCTAAGGGCTATGCATAAACCCCCCTGGCTGCATGAATAGTAGATCTAGGAACCTTCTGTTTTACAAGACTACTTCTGCTAGAATATCTACCTGATGTTCTAATGTAGAGACAGAGCTTTCCAAAACCCCCAAATTACCTGTGGACTCAAGGTTCTAAATCCCTGGTCTTGTAGGACTAGGGCTGGTGATCTCAGTGCTGTGATCATGCAATTCCTGTAACCAATATGGGGACTTCTCATTTTGCCCGAGGGTGGCCAGTTGTTATAGCTAAATGCAGGTGGCCTGCCTCACCATCATGAATATAAATCTGTGGAAGGATGTGGCTAAGGACACAAAAAAGTGGATACAGCTCATGGGCAATGCAGGAGACTGACAGACATTGTATAATACCATTGATACAAGCCCAATAGGCATCAGAACGGGAAACACACAAACAAACAAACAAAAAACAGAAATAGCTGTGCATCCTCAGTGTCTGCAGTAGTCAGGTTCTGAATGATGGTCAGGCAATTACCCAAAATAGGAAGAAGCTAAATTACCTGATACCTTTGACATAGCCTTTGTCCTTGTATATTGTCTAGGGTAACTTTGGCTGAAACCAGGAACAGGCATCAACAGTAACTTGTGGCAATGTTGCAAATGGAAGATTAAAGACATTTCCACATAGTAAGGGGGTTTGAGATCAAGTCAGAAGCAACAGTTAGCTAGTCAGGTTAGATACTGAACGGTTCTTTGGGACATGAGCATTCCAGAGGAGCCAGAGGCACCAGGAAAACCTGAGCACCAGGAGGAAGCCCCCCCCCCAACATAGTAATTTTATTTTCAATGTGCCACCTAAAAGTTGTATTTATTTTTAATATAATTTTTATTTATTATAATTTATTCACTTTGTATCCCAGCTGTAGCTCCACTCTTGTCCTCTCCCAATCTTACCCTTCCTCCTTCCCTCATCTCCTCCCATGCCCCTTCATCAGTCCACTGATAGTGGAGGACCTCTTCCCCTTCCATCTGACCCTAGAATAGCAGGTCTCATCAGGAAAGGCAAATGGGATAGACATCCGAAGAAGGTGAAATAAGGAATAAGACAGGAGCCTACCATGGAAGGCCTCTGAAAGACTCTGCCCAGCAGGGTATTGAAGTGGACTCATAGCCAAACTTTGGGTAGAGTACAGGGAATCTTATGAAAGAAGGGGGAGATAGAAAGACCTGAAAGGGTCTGGAGCTCCACAAGGAGTATAACAGAACCAAAAATTCTGGGCCTATGGGTCTTTTCTGAGATTGATACTCTAACCAAGGACCACGCATGGAGATAACCTAGAACCCCTGCACAGATGTAGCCCATGGCAGCTCAATATCCAAGTGGGTTCCCTTGGAAAGGGAATAACAACTGTCTCTGACATGAACTCAGTGGCTGGCTCTTTGATCACCTCCACCTGAGGCGGGGAACAACCAGATCAGGCCACAGAGGAAGACTATGAAAGACAGGAGGAGGTTTTTATTGAGGCCTATTGGTTTTGGTATTTCAGGGTTATGCCTCCTGTGTGCATAGATCTTATTACCTTGTAGTTTTTTTTTTCCAGCTTTAAGGTACCACAACCTTCTCCAAAAGGGCCCAAATGAAGTCTCCAACCTGGTTTAGGTCCTTCTTTCTGAAAGGAGAAGAGCTAGCAGAGATTTGTCTTTAAAGTGGGATGTTCCTGAGTTGTAATGACTTTTCCAGTGTCTGCTCGTCCAACCTCCTAATTCCAGGAAGAGGGTCTCTGGGGATTACTGTGGTGGGTTCAATAGAAATGGTCCTAATAAATTCACAGGGAGTGGCACTATTAAGACGTGTAACCTTATTGCAAGGCGTGTGACTTTGTTGAAAGAGGTGTGTTCATGGAGGCGGGCTGAGGTATCAAATGCTCAAGTCAGGACCTCTCTGTTTATCTCTCTCTTTCCTTTTCTCTCTCTTATCTCTCTATCATGCCTGCCAATATGAATATAGAACTCAGCTCCTTCTCCAGCACCATATCTGCTCATGTTCTACCATGCCTTCCCTTCATGATGATAACGGACTAAACTTCTGAATTGTAAGCCAGCCCCAATTACATGTTTGTCTTTATAATTCATTGTGTCTCTTCAAGGCAATAGAAACCCTTACTAAGACACTAGTTGGTACCTAGTATTGGGGTCTTGCTGTGATAGGCCAGACCATGCTTATGTTTGGAGGAATGTGGACTTTGAGACTTTGGACTAAAAGCAATTGAACACTTTAAGTGGAGCTTAATGGGATATTCTGTTAGGAACATTGAAGACAGTGGTGCTGATTTTAACTGTGAGGTTCCAGATCAATAAGATTTCAAAGAGAATATTAGTATATGACCTGGAGATGGTTCTTGTGATATTTCAGTGAAGAATGTGGCTACTTTGTGTCCTTGTCCAAAAATCTGCCTGAGTCTAAATTGAAGAGCTATGGATTAATATCTTTTACAGAGAAGATGTCCAAACATCCTATTACTGACAGTGTTTCTTGGTAATTAGAAGCCAAATTTATCCATATCTTTAGTAGTGGCCACATTTATACAGATCTATAACAACAAAGAGCAACTTTAGCAAAGAAAAATATAAAATGAACAGTTTAAGGGAAAAGTTGCACAGACAAAAAAAAAACCCAAAACAAACAAACAAACAAACAAACAAAAAAACCCAGACAAAATAGAAAAGAAAAGCCTGATGTTAAGTGGAATAAAGGGAGTAGCATACCGTTCTTCAACTGCTTCCAACCTGTGAAAAGTAATTAAAGGAAAGCTCAGGGCCGGGGTGTTGGTACACGCCTTTAATTCCAGCCCTCAGAAGGCAGAAGCTGATGGATTTCTGAGTTCTAGGCAAGCTTGGTTTATAGCGTGAGTAGCAGGACAGCCAAGCTTAGCCACTGAAGGAAATGATCAAAAAACAGAAAGCAGTTGAAGACCTAATTGAACTAGGGAAAAACGGTCCACACCCAACAAACAGCAGAACTTAAGCAATGTTCCACGGAATCTCTTTCTAAAGCTAAGGGAAGCTGCTGAGGCCATGTTTGTGGCAGGAGTGTCCCTGCATGAAGGCCTAAAGAGGCCATGGTGTGAAGCTGTGTGGATGAAGCCTAGATTGCTTTGGAAACTCACAAATGTTGGAGATGCATGAGCTGAGGAAAGCTGTTAAGCTAGTATGTCAGCCTGGGAATTGAACCAGCCCAAGAGACAGGAATGTGTTTGTAGTTAACAAAGCTGAAAGGATTTGGAAATCTGAAGAGCACTTTGATATCAGATGAGGAAACTGACAGACTAAGATCAGAAAGGAGAGGAGAACCTCCCCTATTAGTGGACTTGGGGAGTGGCATGCAAGCAGAGGGAGGAGGGAGGGTGGGATTGGGAAGGGAGGAGGGAGGGGCTTATGGGGGGATGCAGAATGAATAAAGTGTAATTGATGAAAAATTTAAAAAAATAATAATAATAAAATAAAAAAAGAAAACAAAACAAAACAAAACAAAACAAAAATTTGGAATTTGTCCTACTTGGATTTGGTCTTGCTTTGGTTCAATATTTCCTTATTATGTTCCTTTTCTACTCTTTTGGGATGATAATGTATATTCTGTGCCATTGTATGTTAGAAGTATACAATCTGCCTTTATATTTTGATTTCACAGAGGGTTAGAATTAAAAGATTGTGTGATCCTGAAACTATATTTTGACCTTTGGACTTTCAATGCTGATGCTGATAGACTGGGAATTTTTGAAGTTGAAATAAGTGCATTTCTGAATTATGATATGGCTAAAAGCCTATGGAGGCCAGAAAGTGAAATATGGTTTGCATGAAAATGACCCCATATATTTATCGGGAGCAGCATTATTAGTAGGCATGGCTTCGTTCTGATGAAGTGTGTTACTTTGAGGATTTATTTTTTTTATTTTTCATTTTTTAATATTAGTTACAGTTCATTAACTTTGTATCTCAGCTGTATCCCACTCCCTCATTCCCTCCCATTTCCCACCCTCCCTACCTCATCTTCTCCCTACCCCTTTCCAAGTCCACTGATAGGGGAGGACCTCCTCCCCTTTCATCTGACCCTAGCTTATTGTGTATCTTCAGGCTTGGCTGCAAAGTCCTCTTCTGTGGCCTAGCAGGGCTACTCCTTCCTCAGGTGGGGTGGGGTGAGTCAAAGAGCCAGCAGTTGAGTTCATGTCAGAAATAGTCCTGTTCCCCTTACTAGGGTACCAACACCCATGCATGTTTAAAGTCTTGGAGAGATCAGGGATACAAGGCACATACCTAAGCATAGTAAAGGCAATATACAGCAAGCCAATAGCCAATATCAAACTCAATGGAGAGAAACTGAAATCAATCCCATTGAAATCAGGGTCAAGGCAAGGTTGCTCACTCTCTCCATATCTCTTCAACATAGTTCTTGAAGTCCTAGATAAAGCAATAAGACAACTAAAGGAGATCAAAGGGATACAAATTGGAAAGGAAGAGGTCAAAGTTTCGCTATTCACTTTGAGGCATTAAACACTCAAGCCAGGACCAGTGTTTCTTTTTCTTTTCCTCCTGCTTGCCAATCCAGATGTAGAACTCTTGTCTCCTTTTTCACCACCATGACAGCCTATGTACTATCATGCTTTCTGCCATGACAATAATGGACTAAACCTCTGAACTATAATCCAACCCAATTAAATGTTTTCTTTTATTAGAGTGGCCATGGTCATGGTGTCTCTTTACAGCAATAGAAACCCTAAGACATTTACCAAAACTAAAACTTAAGGGCATGAATAATAATCCAATCAACTAAAAGCAGTATTATGTCACCCAAAGCATAAAAGAGGAGTGATAGTAGACTAATACAAAAACATTAAATTTTAGAGATCTTGATTTCAAGGGGCTCCTGTTGAGTAATTTTCCATATTTGGCAGTTTTCTTTCTTTTCCATGGGATCCTCAGGTACCTTTGTGAAATGTAAGTGATGAATCTAGGCAGAGATACCAGCAACTTTAACAGCCCTGGGTGTCCAGAAGACCACAATAATGAGGCCTGTCTACTTGAGTTTGAGGCAGTCAGTATTGAAGCAGCATAACAGCACAGAGTTACCAAGTTGCAACAGTTGGCCAGGTCAGTAGTGTCAATCAGGTTGGACAGCCTAGAACTGAAAAAATATCTTGGTCTTGGTCTACTTGGTATTAATAGGTTTTTTGTTTTGTTTTCATTTTTGTTTGTTTCTTTATAATGACAGATTCTAGAGGCCAATAAGTGTCCTGGCATGCCCACCATATGAAGTTATTTTATCCCCTTTGTAAGAAAGTTTTCTTCAGCCACAATATTCCAGCCTTTATTTGAAGATAAGGGGCAATGTACTCTCTTCTGTAACTGCTTCTCAGCTGAAGTTAAGATGCTGTTTTCAAAACCCAGAAAAGGCTTTAACATACATACACACACACACACACACACACACGACAGCCATGTTTAGCATAATGAGAACCATTTTAATATCAGATTTCCATTTACCAATATGTTAAATTATGAAGTTTTGAACTTTTGGTATCATGTGTCATCCTTAGGTTTTATTTTTTATATATCTTATTTTCTTAGACTTTTACAACTTATTTAAATTTCTGAATCCTCATACCTTTTTATTTTCTTTATTCAGCCATTTATCATGAAACATAAGTGGTCAATTACTAGCTTTAGAAAAACCAAGGTCTGGTTTTCATGTATGAAATGCAATGACAAATTGATAAAGCTGTAGTTAGCCATCAACATTATCAGAGATCTGAGAAGGATAACTTATAGCAAGAAGTATAAATTAAATAGCCTCTATCTATTAAAATGACAGAGGTGTCCCTTCTTTAGGTTTTGCTGGTCTGAGATTATTTATTTCCTCTATTTTTCTTGGTTTAGTTAACCTCCTAGAGTTGGAACTTTTCTTCTGGTACGTTCCGTAGAGCTAAATTTGTGCAAATTATTTAAATTTGACTTTATCTTGGAATATCTTGCTTTTTCCATCTATGGTGATTAAAAGTATTGATGGGTATAGTAGTCTAGTTTGGCATCTTGTTCAGTATCTTAGAATGTGTAAGATAAATGATCAGACATTTCTAGTTTTTACAGTCTCCATATTGAACAGTTGGGTGAAATTTTAATAAGTCTGTTTTTTATATGTTACTTGGTCTTTTACCCTTGTAGCATTTAATATTCTTTCTTTGCTCTGTATGTTTAGTGTTTTGATTATTATGTGGTGGGGAGAATTTCTTTTCTGGTCCAGTCTATTTGGTGTTTTGTAAGCTTCTTGTACCTTTATAGACACCTTCTTATTTTGGTTATAATTTTTTCTATTCTTTGTTGAAAATATTTTCTGGAACATTGGGCTAGGCTTCTTTTCTTTCTTGTATTTCTATTATTCTTATGTCTAGGCATTGGGTTTGGGATGATTATAGGACTAGGGTTTTGATTTTGAATGTGTCCTTGTTGGGTGGGTGTTTTGTTCCATGGTTTCTGTTTTTCTCTGGCCTTCTAGCCAGTGTGGTCTATGGCTGAGCAGAGATTCTTCACCCAAGCTGGAGACTAGATTTCTGGTGGTGGGCGTTGCCTCTGGTAAACCAGATGGTCTCTACCCAAGTTGTGGGCTAGGAAAGCATAATTAAAAGGAGTTGTGGACTTGGGGATAGAGTAGGTGGCACAGACACAGAGAGAGTGAGGAAGGGTCCATGGGTCGGCAGGCAGTCTATCTGGAGTCTTGGCAGGCTGTGTGGCCTCTGGTTGAGTAGGGGTTCTCTGCCTAAATTGGAAGCTGGGGAAGTGGAGACATAGAATAGGGTGGGTGAGCATCCAGAGAGTGGGGAAATTCTTCAGGTATGTTGTCTGCCTGGAGTTCTGGCATCCAGGATGGCCTTTGGTTGAGCAGGGGCCAGAGCCAGCTTTTCAATAAAGCAGAACAGCATAAAACAATATTTTAATATTACACATATATTCAAGAACACCTGAATCCCTGAAAAAAAATCATGAATCCAGTGAGCAGGAGGAGGTACCAAAGCAAGGTGTGAATGGAGAAATCCAAAATAAGAAAATTTGAGCCCTGGCTATCAAAGCAGCCACAAGCGGTAGATTTTTGGCCTTGGGGAGAGGGGTGGAGTGTGGAGCAAACAAAGCTGCCCAAGGTGGTATACTGGTAGAGAAATGCCTGAATCATTCCAGGCTGATGGCTCAGGAGCAACAGTAGCTAGAGCTTCAATGAGAGTCCTGGCTATAGACAGAGGAAGGACTTGAGCTGCCACAGCTGTGCTTCCTCCTCATTCCCTCGCTTGCTCAGTCTGACCATCAAATTCTCCTTTAACTGGAAAAGATTAATAGGCACACAGAAACACATACAAGGACAAAAACATCAAAAACAAATCCAATAAATGCATAACATGGAATGTTCATGCCGTCAGAAGAGAGAAGTAAAAAACAAAACATGTGTTGGCCACCTTCATTCATACACTCAACTGGGCATGATCAATTTCCATTTCAGCACCCAGTATTGCAAGATGGGCAGTCTTCTGACATCTTATTAGCTCCCTGGACAGAAGTTCATGTGCCTCTTCTGAAACCTCGTTGTCCCCAGACAGGACCCAACAGAACCAGGACCAGATGTCGCCAAAGTAAAACTGACTTACAAATGAAGGCTTCCCCACACAGATACTGGCTGGTTTTCTTTTGATGCAGCTGCATTCAAAGATCTGCTGAACTGAAAGCACATCCAGGGATGTTTCATGGTGTGAGAAGGTAGGGAAGTCTTATCTCTCTGGGCCACCAAATGTTAATCCCACCAAAAGAGAAGAAAGAGCACAAACCACAAATTATGGCCAATCAGAAGCATGCTTTATTCTGTACACAGCAAGCCAATCTGGCGGCAGCTGTCTTCCCTTAAGATGGGGTTCAAGAGAGAAGCCATGAGTTGGGATTTTAAGCCTCCTTTACAGGGAAAACACAAACTGGGAGATTTTTCAAACAAGTGTGGCTACAGTAGCAAGACCAGGCAGTTAAAGAAATCTTCCTAGAACATCTGTCACAGACTATTCTGTCTTCATAGGTGTTGGACAAAGCCTAATTCTGAGAAGCAGAAACTTAAGTTTTACAGTAAATAGAAACCCAGCTTAGCCAGAATGTTAAAATGCGTCCCAAAGACAAGATGGAGTCACCCTGCTTTCTCATTATCCTTCTCCTAATCTTACCTTTGGTCTTCCCACATAATTTCCCCACTCCCACTTTCACGTATCTTTTAAAATATTGGGTAGGTCATCACATCTGCTGCATGTTTATAACTGCAATGGCTCCTACAAGTTGTCATCTGACCTCCACACATGCCCTGACACACATTTCCCCCAAATAAAATAAACAACTCTAATTAAAGCATTAAAGTTAAGTACAGGACAAAAAAGTAAAATTGAAAATATTATCATGGAGTTGATGAAAATGAAAAGTTAGAACAGCAGGAATGTAGTTGCTTGTACAGGCAAGTTTAATATCTGCTATAATGACAACTTTTTAAAATATATGCTTGTATTCTGCTAGGAACTTGACATATGTTATTTTTATTCCTAAGGGCAAACAGGAAAGACTCTCATTACTTATTCTCATTTTATCATTATAAAACCATTTCTTTGCAAATGGAAGTGAATTTCTTGTTCCTTTAATAAGAAAGAGGAGATTATACAATTGCAATTCAGTGTATCTTACTCCAGTGTAGTATGTTACCACGGTCTTTCAAGATCAACACAATGGTGTGATGTTTTTAGCCGTAGAGCTCACAGATAGAAGGCTCTTCTAGGGTCTAATAGATCTTCAGTGATATTAAAACTTAATTCTGTTAAAAACGGCCTTGGAAGTAGATTATAAAGCTTGGTAATCAATGCTAATTATTTCTATCAACTCAGCCTGCACAAATATTGGCTCATAAGTTGTGAAGTAACAGCCTGAAATAAAAACACATTTGTTATTTTCATATTGCAGTTTATCACATTCTTCAATCAACTCTAGAATGAACCAGCACATTTCTGTAGAATCTCTTCCAGCGGGCAGAAGAGGCCAGGGATTCTTGCTGAAAATTTCTTCCTTCTGTGGAAATTAGGAATTTTAAGAACAGTAAAAAGATGGTGCTTGAAGATTGTCCTTTCTCCCCCTATTCCCGTGCAGTTACTTCTACAATTAAACTCTCTCATTTCCTCCATGCCTAATTCCCAGTTCCACCCACCTCAGGAAAGTAAGCTGGCGCCAAAAGTGACCAAATCACTGAGATATCTGTTGGGTTACTGATATATTCATTTCTCCCTTTTATCCTTAAGACAAATTATGTCCTTAAAATTCACCAGGGGTATCATGCATCAAAAAGTTGGTCATTGAGTCCGATTCACAAGGGAACAAAGGAACACACAATTCTCAAGGGGAAGAAGCTGTGTGTTCAGCAGAAGTTGCAGGGAGTGGTTCAGAGTTTGCCAACAGCCTGGGGGCGTGCTGCTGAATGGGCCCAGCATATGTAAATATACCTCTATACATAAATACTTTCCTGGAGTTATGTTTTGGGATAATTCTCTCCAGTTGCCCTTTCGTTTATTCCACTTGAGCACATTTCTCCACCACTGTAGCATCAAGGTTTATTAGAATAAAAAGAATGTAGAGCATGTCTGATTGCATGCGGGTTGATGCCCCAGGTCCCGCCTCTGAGAAAAAGGTATCAGACGGGTCTGATGCTCTTTGGGTGGATGACACCTAAATGAACATCTGTACAAAGTCCCAATTTATTTCTAATATCAGAGATCAGACCTCTACTCTTGCCTGATGCGTCTAAAACAAAAAGGGGGAACTGTAGAGAGCTGCGGAATGCTATGCCTTAAAGATGGAGCTGGTTTCCGCCTTCCACCTTCCCGATGGTGAGTGCTCTCTGTCACGAACAACTCCACATTTGGCTAAGGCCGAGGATCTGGCTTGCTTCCATGTATGTGGACCTATCTGCATTGCCCCCGTGGTACGCCTGGGTTGGCTACCCAGAGGCTATTTAAGCTGTGGGCTGGCTTTCCCCGGGGTCCGAGGATTGTTCAATGTTCCTGAATAAACTGCATTGAAAAAAAAAAAAAAAGAATGTAGAATAATAAATAACTAGCCCAAAATTTAATAACAAGATAGTAGGTGAATTATTCATGTAATTTAAGATAACTAACTCTTTTTTACTTGAATTATACAGGTATTTTTAAACTCAGATTTAGAGGAATTATATAAAATATTATAATTATATATAATTATCAACTATAAAAATAATTAGCTGAAGTTAATATGGGTGGTTAAGGACTGCAAAAGTTAAAATATGTCTAACTCACACAATTTGATTTTTTAAAAATGCATAGTAACGTGGTAATCACTGTGATTCATAATACTCTAGGAAATCCTCAAAGCATTGTCACCAATATTTTTTACATGAGGTTTGCTAGTATCTTCTGTGTCTAAATGGCTCATTTTTCAAGTGAGTATTTTCTCAGTTATCCATGGTATTTGAGAAAAATGTATGTAGAGGTTTACTTTTATCTAAAAAGCTTTGTGTGAGTGTTTTGTCTGTACGTACGTATGTGAACCATGTGCGTACTTGCTGCCATAGGAGGTCAGAAGAGTGTGTCGGATCTCCTGGAACTGGAGTTGCAGATGGTTAATAACACCGTCGGGGGTTTGGGAGCAGAACATGCTCTTAATAGCTCAGCTACCTCTCCATCCCCAGTGCTCGACTTTTTAAAAATTAGAACCTCTTAAAAAATGTCCTCTTTAAAAGTATGTTCCAGGTGCTCAGGTGGATGAATAAACACTATTTTCTTTTACCAGTAAAAATAACAAAACATAGAACATGTCATAGAGCCAGGGCAGTAAGATGTTCTTTTGTGATGGAAGTTTTCAAATACAACCAAGTAAGTATTTCAGAAACTCCAAATGCTTAGAACTTCATTACGCCTTCCAGAAAAAAAAAAAAAAAAAAAAAAAAAAAAAAAAAAAAAAAAAAAAAGAAAAGAAAGAAAGAAAGAAAGAAAGAAAGAAAGAAAGAAAGAAAGAAAAAGAAAATCCTTGTGTAGATGTTGTTTTTCATGGGCTTCCCTCAAAGTGAGTAGGCATTCAAAACCAACCACAAACCAAAGCAGAGGCAAGTAAAACTTGCCTTCTTTCCACCTTGTAATATTCTGATAGTGTATGGGAAGCGTCGTGGCTTCCTAGGCCACCCCCACTGACAGCTTTTCTCAGAAACATGTTTTCCTCAAGAAACCCAAAGAATGTTTATTTCCTTGAAAGGATGTGTCCTTTGCTTGTGGATGTTGGCTTTGGAAGGAGATTAGAGAAATGAGAAGGGTTGGGAATATCCTGGGTTTGGTGTCTGGGAGGGCGTAAGGAGGAACTCATCTGTTGACTCTTTATTTTGGTAACTGTTAAGTGTCTAAAATAAAATTTCCTCCTTGATGCTGTTGCCCACTTTATAGGTGAACACGCTGTGTAAAAGAGTGGTCCGGTTGCCTAATTCACACTTTGGCATGCAGAAGAAATCGAAGTTATGTTGACAGCACAGGAAATCTGTTATAGCCAGAAGTGTAGCTGCATCTCATCAGCCAAAGCCGCATTCCCAGGGGTTGGATTTCAGTTGGGCAAAGGAAGGATCTGCAGTTGCCTTCATCTCCCTCCACTGACTTCTGTTTCTCAGGAAATGACTTTGTTAGGACAATAATCAGAAAGGACACTCACATGCAAAGCCAGCAGGAAAGGTAGCAGAGGGCTTTGCATTAATGCCCAAATGTTACTTATTGTGCTGTTATATTTATCACAGATGTGTCAAGAGTTTTACATTTGATCTACCGTCAGCTTTAAGAAAAGTATTGCTTACTTTCACTTCAAATAAGATGCAGTTATGACTTACAGAGAGTAAGTAATTATCACATAGTTCAGGGAAGAGCTGGCATTTGGATTCAGATACATGTTCTTAAATCTAATCATGGCCTTGCACAAGTGTCGTAAGTGAAGCCAGCAACAGTGATCACTTGAAATGTTTTGCTACCCTCCCAATCCAGTTATTGCTTTCTGTAGCCTGGTCCTCATTCCCCACTCTCAACCCATGAAATTTTCTGTGGTTGACTATTTTCAGATAAAGCCATACGGGTTTTAAACCGTTCAATGTTATCCATGCTGTTGTACAACGTTATGTATTCAAGATGAGCAAGTCAGCAAATGGAGCTGGTGGTGCTTGAGTTGATGATCCTGGGGCTGCTGGAAAGTTTGTTTCCCATTTCTTCTGTATGTAAGATCAGGAGAAACTGAGAGTAGCTATGCTTACCCGCTGGTCTTGGAATGAGCTTAAAGGCAATAGCAATCATGAGGTTGGAACTCAGAGCCAGAGCAGAGATGAACCTTGGCATAAATTTTTCCTGAATGGAGCTTTGACCATATTATTATCCAAAGACTATGCTATTATATACATAATGACTTCCATTTCTGTTTTTGGCAATTTGAATTTTATAGTGTTTTTAAGTGAACAAAATATGATGTTTTAACTTGATTCCAAAATACCACAAAGAAAATAAACATAACCACAAACTATATTATACTAAAATGTATGATCTGAAAAGTTATATATTTTGAAATATTTTCAAACAGTAAAATAAAATAATTTGCAACAATCAGGGAGCAGGCAAGAGATGAATACAGAAGGAAAAGGGTAGGTAAAATAACAATATGGATAGATGAAAAACCCACAAGGAACCATACTATTAACTATTTAAATCAGTATCACATATATATGATACAACTGTTCTTAGTTGTGAAATTGACTACATCTGGAATAAACTACAATCCAGAAATTGAGGGTGTACCTGTGAAAGATTATTTTTGCTTGGTTTGAAGTGGATGAATCTACTTTTTGTCCTGACCTTTTAGGTAGGCAAGCACACATTTCTGATTTGAGTCTGGAGGCTAGAAAATACACCTTTAATGTTAGCCACAATTTCTGCTTGAAGCTTTTATAAGTACATGGAAGGCATATCTATATCTAATCTGTTTCTATATATGTATGTGTGTACATATATAGAGACTCATTCTATAAGTTTTGTTACTCTAAAGAACCCTCAAAGAGCCAAAGGATATCTAATAAAAACCTCAGTGCCGAACGTGAGAAACCCTTTTTTGATTTATTGTCAAGGGCTGTGTAAGAGACTACCAAAACATACAGATTTGTTGCTGTTGTGCATAGCTACCATTCAGAAGTGAAAGGAAAGTAAGTCCCTATATTTGAAAATACCATCCATGAAGAATAAAAGAAATCCCAGAAGCTCTGAGCTGGAACTGAGCTGGATAACCCTTCTCTGACAAATGGCTTCCATGGTACAAAAAGGCTCATTCAAGCTTCCAAAGGAAGAATGCAACTAACAATCCAACCTGGCTGTGATGTCTGTGAATCACATCAACAAGCAGCATGGCACATCACGCTATTGGTGTGGTAATAGCACACATACCTTGGCAGTAACCAACAGCTCCATAGTTAGACTTAAGACCCACTCAACAAGAGGCATACTCTGCCTAGAGCTGGAAATCTAGCAAACTAATCAATGCTGATGAAATCATGAATATTGCAGAATTCACAACCAGTGATTTACTAAACCAGCATAATGCCTAAGTACAATCTATAAACATTTGCCCTTATACACAGAGATAAGTATAGCCTTTACCCCTTGTCTTAGTTGGGGTTACTATTGCTGTGATGATAAACCATGGCAAAAGCAACTTGGGGTTTCTTTAGCTTATACTTCTATAGCGCTATTCATCATTGAAAGAAATCAGGATAGTAACTCAAACAGGGCAGGAACTATGCAAAGGCTTACTACAGTTACTGATTTTAGTTTGCTCTCCATGGCTTGTTAAGCCTAGTTTCTTTCTTTTCTTCTTTGTTTCTTTCTTTGTTTCTTTGTTTCTTTTTCCTTCCTTCCTTCCTTCCTTCCTTCCTTCCTTCCTTCCTTCCTTCCTTCCTTTCTTTCTTTCTTTCTTTCTTCCTTCTTTCATTATTTGAAGAACATTTCTTTATTGATGGCCACATCCCTTTATTATAGAACCCAGAACCACTGGCCCATAGATGACACCACCCACAATGGACTGGGCTATTCCTATCAATAACTAATTAAGAAAATGTCCTACCAGTTTGATTATAGCCACATCTTATGGAAGGTCATTTTTGCCACATAGCAACAATTTTTATTTTATTTTTTTAGTACGTTTAGTTACTTTACATCCTAAGGGTGTCCCCTCCCTCCTTTCCTCTCCTCTCCTTCCAGTCTTCTCCTTCCCCTCCTTCCCCCTTCCCCTCTTCCTTCCCTCCGAAAAAAGTGAGTCCTCCTCTCGTGTATCAACCTTCCCCAGCACATGAAGACATGTCAGGACTGAGCATATCCTCATTCCATGAGGCCAATCAAGGCAGCCCTGCCAGGAGGAAGAGAGCCAAAAGAAGGCAATAGAGTCCATGTTAGAAACAGCCCCATTCCCCATCACTTGCCATGAGCAAGTGGAAGACCAAGCCACCTATTAGCCACATATGTGCCTGGGGCCTAGGTCAAGACCATGCATGCTCCATAATTGATGTCTCAGTCTCTGTAAGCCCCCATGGGTCTGGGTTAGTTGTCTCTGTTGGTTTTCTTGTGAAGTACCTGTTCTCTGCAGGTCCTTTCATCTTTCCCCCAACACTTCCACAGGATCTCCGGGGCTTTGCCCCATGCTTGGCTGCAAGTCCCAGCATCTGTTTTGATCTGCTGCTGGCTGGAGCCTCCCAGAAGACAGTCAAATTAGGCTCCTGTCTGCAAGCACAGCAGAGCATCATTAATATTGTCATGGGCTGGGTCTGTACCGTGGACGGGTCTCAAGTTGGGCCAATTATTGGTTGGACACTCCCCCATTCTTTGTTCCCTCTCTGTCCCTGTACTTCTTGTAGTCAAGGTAATTTTTTGATCAAAGGTTTTGTCACTGGGTTGTTTTCCCATCCTTCCACTAGTCCTTCCTGGCTGGGAGGTGGTCATTTTAGTCTTTATGTCCTCTTCTGTTAGGACTCTCAGCTAAAGTCACGTCCATATCTTCCCAGGAGCCTACTCTGTGGCAGGCCTCCAGCTTGACAAAGAGATGCCCTTCTCAGTTTCCCTTCTTGTTCCCAGCCCTCTCACCCCTGTTCTCCCACCTCTGAACCCCACTCAAGTTTCTTTCCACATTCCACCTCCTGCCCAGTTTCCTCTCTTCATCTACTTCTGCTGTCTGTTCTCTTTCCCCTTCTGAGTAACATTTCGACACCCTCCCTTGGGCCCTCCTTTTTACTTAGCTTCTTTGGGTCTGTAGATTTTTGTATGGTTATCCTGTACTATAGGTCTAATATCCTTGGAAGGACTGAATAATTGATATTTGGTCCTCTCAGATGACTTTAGCTTGTATCAATTTTACATAACACTATCCAGTCACTCCTCATCAAAGAATTTTTTTAGAACATATAGAGACCACTACAGAAAACAACAAATAGACATATGCAGCCCAGGCCTAGTGGGTGCATTCACAAGACGCGCCAAGGAAAACCTTGGGAGAGGGGCCATAAAAATTCTAAGAGTTGGAAGATGGGGAGTGGGGAGCATTGTTGTAAGTTCTCCTAGTAGCATCAGAAGGTATACTTGCAAAGTCTCACTAACATGACTAGACAAATGTGAGATGAAGGAGGTGGATACCGATGACCATGCCAAACTGGATGGAGAAAAAGCCCATGAGGCTTAGCCTTACCCTAAACACTATACGTAACGGAGAAAAGCTAGGGATAAGAGAGGTGGTCTTCCCGAGGAAGAACACAACACTTAAACAGCCAGCTCTGAAACACACATAGAAATAACATAATATGAACTCACCAGGTTACCTTTTAGCAATATATACTTATATACAAATATCTATATGCATTGTTGAATTTAAGTTTTAGTAGAAGCCTTTTCTAATATGCATCCTTCCCAAATAATGACACAAGAAGACCTATTAGATTTACGTCTAAGCTTTAAGTGCTGTAACTGAGCGGATATTCATCGAGTCTAACCTGTATTCTATTCTGGCTATTCCCTCACCGCATGTCCTCTGATACTTGCCACTTCAGTCTCACCTTGGCCTTTTGCTGTGTCTCTGCCCCTGGGGCGAATTCTCCATGGTGCCTTCTCTCTCTTTCTCTCCTTCTTCTTCCTCCTCCTCTAATTTCTGCCTGAGACCTCCTCAACTGGGAACAGCAGTGCTTCCTCCTGTCCTCTCTCACCCAACTACAGGCTGATCAGCTTCTTTATTAACCAATCAGAGGTAATCGAGGAACATTTTTTACACAACACTGATATAGGAGAGTCTTCATAGAAATGATCATGTTCACATCCAGACAGCAACAAGATCTCTGGTCTCTGGTACTGAAATTGGCATCTGAATACACAGTGCACAAGACCATCCCCCAACAAATGCATGCACTAACAATCTAGGAGGGAAAAAGGGGTGATGAATTTAAAGAAACGTGGAGAGTGTTATATGGGGGCAGAAGGGGAGGGAAGAATGAAAGAAGAGAAGTGTTGTGATTAAAATACAATCCTAAAATGTATTTTATCTAAATACATTTATAAATCTAAAGATATAAGTGTTAATAATAAAAGGGTACTAATTGCCCTAGTTTGATCTTTAAACATTGCCTTTATGTTGAATTGTCACACTGTAAGCTGTATATGTAGCTGTTACTCATCAATTAAAAAAAAAAACCCACCATTTGTTTAAATGGTGACAAAATGCACTTATTTTAAATTTATAATATTCTACATACAGAACTTTAAATTGAAGAATATAGAAAAATAATTGTAACAACTTAAGTGGTATAATATTCTGTTTTCCTATAGTATACAATGTAGAAAAATGAAATTAAGTAAATCAATGTAACCATTTTTTTTAACCTTTTAGTTTAGGTGAAACTTACAAATGTATTCTACAGTTTTTAAATACATAGAACACCATTACCAACTGCACTCTTTGAGGCAACCAATAGTTTTCTAAAACTTACTCCTATATTATTAATTTTAAGTTAATTTTGTTAGTTTTACTTAATTAAGATAAATTATTATTACACTTTGATGCAGGGGGTATAGAAAAAGTGTTTTAGAGAATGGGCTGCTCCTCCAGACCATCCAGGTTCAATTGCCAGCACTCAGGCAGTTAACTGCCATGTCACTACATTTCTAGGGCATCTGATGCCCTCTTCTTGCATCTGTGAGCACTGTGCGCATGTGGCACAGACATAAATGACCATAAAATAAAATAAATCTTTAAAAAAGACACGTTATTGCATAAATGTCAATGTAGTTTGTTCTTATTCGTCTATCTTCCCAAATCTTCTGCTCCGGCACATCTGACCTGCTCCTGCTGTGTTGCCTTTCCTGCCTCCAAACTGTCTCCTTAGCTGTTTTCAGGGACCATGTATTCTATTGCCCTGTCCTTTTACATGTATTCCACTGCCCTGTGCATTGTCCCTATCCCTAAGGAGCCTGTCTTATTTCTCATAGCCCCCTTTCTATGTTTCATCTCTGTCTCTCTCTCTTTCTGTTACACACACAAGAAATTGTTCTTTCTATAGCTGATTGCAATTTAATTATGTATATTCCTGAATTTTATTTCTTGTTTTATTTTTTAAAAACTTAGGTTGTTTTATTTTTCTGTAAAATAAGAAATGGAATTTTGTTCTAATAAAGTGAAAAAACTGTTCCACCTTTACTTATTCATTTAGAGAGAATCTTGCCTTGTGGTCCAGGCTGGCCTTGAACTTCTGCTGCTCCTTCTACCTCCACAAAGCAGATCCCCACCACACCGCCTGATTTAGGTGTGCTATGTTGTTATTTGAGACAAAGTCCCACTCTGGCCAGACTGTCCTTTGTAGTGTAAATTGTCCTGGAGTTTGTGCTAATCTTATTGTCTCAGTAGCCCAAGTCCTGGGATTATAGGTATGAGCACCAAGCAGGGATTCCACACGCTTTTTGAAAGCTTACTTTTTAAATTAACATAAACATGATGTGTGTTATTATAGCATTTTCATATACAGATGTAACTTTGGTTGATTGTTATTTATTTTCTCCACTGTCTTCTCTAATCCTACCTGCCCCCCTCTTCCTGGTCCATTTTCTCCCTTTAAATATTGCTGCTTTCTTCTACTTTTATCCTTTGTGTATTCCATTATATCTAAACCTCTTCCAACCTCCTACCATCTTCAAGTATTCCTCCACTCACAATCCCCTTTCTACATTCATTACCAATGCATGTGCATACAAAGGCACACAAGAAACTTAATCCAGAGTCTGCAGATGAGGGAAAACAGTGTTTATCTGAATTTGGCTTATTTAGCTTGGCACAGTTTCCAGCTGCATCCATTTTCTACCAGTTTCATCTTCATTGTTGGGAAAGATTATATTGTGTATATGTACAACAATTTCTTTAGCCTTTCATATGCTGATATAAAGCTTGGTTGGTTCTATTTCCTGGCTATTATGAATAGGTCAAATGTTATGTTGACATTGAGTCTCCTCAGTTTTATACCCAAGAGTGGTATAGATGTTACATGGTAGTTTATTTTAGTTTTCTGAGGGACTTCAGTAACAGTTACACATGTTGACATTTGCTCTAGCTATGGATAAGCATTTGTCCTTCGCTTTACCTTTGCCAACATTTGATGTCATTTGTTTTGTAGATAATTGCTACACTCATTGGGAGGACAACCTGATATTTTAGATATGCCTGATCTATTTTTTTTTTCCTGTTCTGTAGGCTGTCTCTTTACTTTATTTATTATCCTGTGCAGAGGTGTTTTAATTTCATATTATCCTATTTGTAAGACTTTGGAATTATAACCTTTTTTTGTGAAAGTCCTTTAAAGAAAGTTCTTGTCTATGTCTATATTCTGAAATTCTTCATGTATATATCCCTGCAGCGCTTAACAGTTTCAAGACTTACATTCAGATCTTTATTTAACTAGAGTTTGTGAAGAAGGTAAAAAAAAATGCAGTTCTTGTTTTATTGTTTTTGTATTCATTTATTCATTGCATATACCCATATGAATATATGTTATAGCAACATTTATTGAAGAAACATTTATTTCTAGTGTGTGTGTTTAATAAAAACCAGGTGGCTGTAACTGCGCATTGTCTTCTGTTTGTCAATGTTCTTGTATTTCTGTCATTATCATGCTATGACACTGTGGCTTTGTAGGCTGAGATCAGGTACTGTGAGGCCCCAAGTGGTGCTCTTTCTCCTTAGGATTAGTGAACATTTTGGGTCATTCGTAATGCCATAAGAAATGTAGGCTGTTTATTTAATTTTGTGAATTCATTGGTATTTTGGCAAGGATTCTTTTGGTAATACAGTCATTGTTATAATATTGATCCTGTCATTTCTGAGCATAGGAGGTCTTTCAGTCCTTTAGTAAATTCCTTCCTCTTGTGTGTAAAAAGATTTTAGAGGATTTTCTTAGCACCTTAATTGTGTTCACTACAGGATAATTTTTTTATAATTTATTTTTTATTTATTACAATTAATTCACTGTGTATACCAGCTCTAGCCCCCTCCCTCATCCTCTTCCGTTCTCCTCTTCTCCTTCCATTTTAAAGCTATTGTGAATGGGTATTTGTTTCTGGTGACTTAAAGCAAGGTTTTTTGTATATGGAAAGGCTACTGCATTTTCTACATTTCTTTTCTACTTCAGTATTTTGGTGAAACAGTTTGTCATGTCCCAAGGGAATTCCAATGAAGTCTTTATGGTATTTTAAGTTTAGAATAATTTCATTTATAACTTGGAACAAATTTTCTTTATTCTTTCCTATTCCTATCCCTCTGAGTTGTTCCTTTTGTTTAATTGCTCTAAGTCTTTAAGCACTATACTAAACAAGTTTAGCAAGAGTTAAGCAACTCTGCTTTATATCTGATTTTAAAGAAGATGCTCTTCATTTCCTCCCATGTTGTTATGTTGGCGATTAGTTTATAGAACATTATCTTTACCGTGTTTGTTGTGTGTGTTTAGGCTTTTAGCAGGAAGGGATGTTGAACTTTGTTGAAAGCTTTTTTATATCCATTGAGATGATCATGTGATTTCTGTCCTTAAGTTTATCCATGCATTGTGGTGCTTGTATTGATTTCGTTTGCATTCATTGCATCAGCCTTACATCTCAAAAATAAAGACAACTTGATCACAAAGTGTGATTCTCTTGATATGGTACTGAGTTTAGCTTGTAAGCATTTACAGTGGTTTATCTTGATTGTCAGCTTGAATGATTTAGAATCACAGAGATTAACATCTGTGAGGAACTATCCAGATGGTTTTAACTGAAGAGGGAAGACCCATCATGAAAAGAGAATCATCATCCATGGTCTAAAGTCTCAGACTGAATTAAAAGAAGAGAAAATAGAGAACTAACATTCATCTCATAACACAAACCAAAATGAAACTTTTATTCCTTAAGTGCAGTTGTGAGTCAATTCTTACAACAATGAGTAAAGTAACTATAGCATCTTGTTAACCAGGGGTGGAACTACTAAGGTGATGATCCCAACCATGTGGTCCACAGACAGACCTTTGGAATTGGTTTGTGTGAAGAATGTGAAAGAACTCAGAGCTGTGAGCTGGAGAAGCCCTAGGACACTATAAACAAAGTTTAATAGCCCGTTTTGTTGGGAGTCTAGAGGACCATAAGGATAAGAGGGAAGCAGACAGTGAAGGCATGGTTCATGAAGTTTAAAGGAATATAAGAATTCTCTGGGTAACTAGGTTAGATGCTGTCTTAGGGCTTTTATTACTGTGAAAAGACACCATGACCATGGCAAATTTATATATATATATATATATATATATATATATATATATATATATAATGTGGTTGGCTTATAGTTCAAAGATTTAGTTCATTATTGTCATGGTGGCATGCAGGCAGACATGGTGCTGGAGAGGTTGCTGAGATTTCTATTCCTGGATCCACAGGAAGCAGGAAGAGACAGTGAACCACTAGGCCTTGCTTGAGTTCCTGAGACTTGAAAGCCTTCCCTCAGTGACACACTTCCTCCAAAAAGGGCACAACGAACCCAACAAGTCCTTACTCCCTAACAGTGTGGTCCCTCTGAGCCTGTAGGGGCCATTTCCTTTTAAACCACTACATATCCCATTCATGTTACCCTCTGGCCAAGAATCTGGCTCTACGAGGCCCATGTTTTGAGAATTAGAATAAGATTGTTGAAGGGATCAACTGACTTGACAGCAGCCAATGGCAATGAAACTCTGCTGGTAGTCAGCGTTGGCCTCACCAGCTTAGCCACTTTTTTGGATTTAAGTTACTACATGAAACAGTGGGGTATCTGAACTTTGTCAAAATCTATTAAGAAGAAGCTACTTCCTTTTGGTTAAAAATTAAATTGTAAGTTCTACCTCTGGTCCTGGATGTAGATCTGATGGTCTATAATATCTAAAACATTTCATGTTATTGCCCCTCCATGTAAAAGCTAATCCAGCTGGGACTATTACTTAACTGGTAGACTCAAATCCCTTAAAAGCATGTTTAAGCTAAAGCCTTGCAATGTTGATGGCGGGAATAATTATTCTTTTAATGAGCATTTTGATGCCAGAAATTTCTTCAAGGTGATCATTGGTAGAGCTTTCATCATGTAGCACTGCAGCCTGCCCACTTTTCTGATTTGCTTAGAAATGTATAACTTTTCTTTTTCTTCTATTTTTGCTGGAGACAATGGTCAAAGCCTGGGCTCATTTTTCTAAACACTCTGAGTTTTCTCACTCCCTTTTTAAAAAAGTTACCTTCTCCTTTTGTTTCTTGTCCATTATGTGGCTGTGTTAATCCCAAAGGAGGAGAATAACACCACTCCCACAATTTTTGAGCCAAGTTTGAAGCAAGATTTATTAATTACTGGACAAAATAATGGACACTGGCCAGGTCCACGTGTGGGATTTCCCAGAGAATGGCCAAGAATTATGTTAGTCTGGTGCTTATTAAGGTAAAGTCCACAAAGTTGGGCACTTCCTGCCTTTGTCTCATGGGGGTGGGCAAATATATATTTGGTATACTTTCTACTTTCTGCATTTGTACCTCCTACCTTCTATATACTATCGGTCATTTCTCGTGCAGTTGAGGCAACCAACCTTGGTTTATGATATGTATTCTCTGTTGACAAAATGAGCCAACTCAAGCCCAATTAAGCATAAAGAAAGGCTTATTGGAAGCAGCTTTCACTGGTCCTGGGGAACAGGGCCAGGGAAATCACCATACAGATAGGGAGGCAGAGGTTGTGCGGAGGGAGAAAGAAACAGCATAAGCAGAGAGACAGACAGACAGACAGAAAGGAGAGAGGAAACCAAAATGTCTGACTTATATTCTGAAGAGCCTCTTGGTCAGAGGAAGCCCAGCCTCTGGGCTGGAAAGTTCAGATGGGGACTGAGGGATGCTGGGGGAAAATGGAGGCCAGGTCTGCTTTGGTATGTTCAATAGGCATCTCAGCTGCTTGTCCAGGGTCTGAATCCCAACACCCCAGCCTTTTGTTGATAATAAATAAATAAGGGGCAATGTAATCATCTATGACTACTTCTTGGTGTCATTGGAGAGTCTTTTTGGGGTGGGGGAGCAAAAAGCTGGAATGTTGGCTAAGTTTCAGAAGAGCAGTATTTTATTTACTTTCCAGGTTGTGGGACCACTGGGACTAGCTGCTGTTGGAGTTGTCCTGGAAGCAAATTTTGAAGAAACATCTGGACCTGGCAGGAAGCTGCAACAGATAATATTTTAGGAGCAAAAGATCCAGAGTTTGGGGACAAAATTTTGTTCTTGGATGTACATTTGAAACTTTTAGATCCATGGCCTTGGTAGTTGGAGGGCGTGGGGAATCTTAGGACAAGGGCAAGGAAAATAGATCCCACCCAGAAGTAAACAGGCAGGGAAGGAAACAGGCTGTTGGTTGACAGTACTTCTCTGGAGTCTATTTGACCCATGAGAAGTGGATTCCCTGAAGCTTATAATAATATTTTTCAATTCATAAAAAGAGCTAAGTTTTAGATATGTTAGTGTTACCACTGTCTGTAATCTGTCCTGAAATCCACACTATAGAAAAGACAGTAGACTCAGGCCTTTATGTCACAGTAGAAGCTTGGAAAACAATTAAGAATCTTGAGCTTGTGACTATGACAGTGAATCTATAGTGGAATGTTTTACCAGAGTTAGACTAATGTGTTATCAGAACTCCTCTAATTAATGTTAAACCTCTGAACTTTGAAGTCTTAAACTTTACACTCATTTTTTTTCTTTTTTATCCAATTATTTAACACCACAAGGCACTGTTGTTTGATTATTGGGAGCAGACACTATAAAATGAGTTCCTTTAGATAAAAGAAATAGTAAAAGTTATTTCTCTCATTAGTCTTGTCTTCATATCTATGAGAAACCTGAGAAAGATAAATCATAGCAGAAAATACGATCCAAATGGCCTATGTTATCAGTTAAAATACACAGATTGGTACCCAACTAGGCTCCTGTGATGTCAATGGCTTTGTTGGGGGCACAGGCCCCAGGAGAATCAGTCTTCAGCTGCCAAGCCCAAAAAGTCTGAGTGGCCTTCCTGTGGGGGAAGGATGTGGGAGACTGACCTAACTTGGTCTTAACCAATGGGAGCAATCTCTTGTGTCTTGTTTGGTCACAGTTCAGGCCAGTCCCTAGTCTTGAGTGAGGAATTGGGGCAGTCTTGCCTGGTGGTTAATATTACCACAATACAGGTGGAGTCATTGGTGACCCATCAATGTTTTTTTGTTTTTGTTTTTGTTTTTTTGTTTTTTGAGACCTTGGGGTTACTGCTAGGAGCTGGAGTCTCTGCTATAGTAAGTTTTTTAAACTAAACAGATCTTTTTGAATTCTGCATCTCTCTGAAGTGCCCAAGGACTGTTTGTCTATCTAAAGTGTGTTTGAATAGACAAATTTTGCTTCTTTTTTAGTTACTTGTATTAGGCTTAACCTTGAAAACATATAGGGAAGACTAAATAAGGCTTATATCTGTTAGGATTATGCTTTAAAGTTCAAGATTTAGAATTGAAGCTCTTCTAGTATTAAAATAAAACTTTTAATCATAGATACAGCTCAAAAAGACTGGCAACTTTGTTACACCATTATAAACCAGTGTAGTTTTCTGTATGGCTTAGTTTATCCAAACAGCTAAAGCTTGAAAGACAGAGAAGGTAGGGACTGAGGCTTGCTAGGAGAATCTGGAGGCCAGGTCTGCTTTAGTAGGTTAAACAAGCACTTCAGCCACTTGTTCCCAGTCTGAATCCCAACACTTTGTTAGTTTTCATGAACAGCTGCCAGCATTTCTGGAAGTTATCTGTCTTTGCATAAGTGGGGCTTACAGAATGCAGGCATTTTTGTCTTATAGATCTCTTAAGTACAGAGATCTATTTAATTTAAACTTAAAACCTAACTTTAACTCTCAGAGATGCTTGAAAAATTCTACCAGAAGCTACCAACATTTCCAGTTTCCTTGCCCATTATTTTTCTCTCAATGAACAAATTCGTTCTTCTGTTTTCTTCTGAGTCCATTTCTAAATTCTTTCATTAACAAGTCCAAGAATCCAAAAGAGTTCAAAAGTAACCATTTTATTTAGATTAGGAAATTTCAAAACAGCATGGCATTCAGGATGCTCCATGATTACTGCTCATGGCTCTTATTCAAGTCTAAAATGTAGAAAGGAGCAAGTACATAGAAAAGATATTTAAAACGTGAAGTTTAGAGAGAAAAGGAGCAAGAGTGAGCTTAAAGTTGCATAGCAAGTGAGTGTGGAGAAAGCTTTAGTAAAATTTTGAGCTCTTCGTTGAGACAGCAGGTTAGGTGTCTCAGTGGCAAGACCCACCCATCAGAGAATGCAGTTTGGGAAAAATGCTGATTTATTTAAACAAAAAGACTCTGCTCTGGTAATGCTGGTTATGGAGTTCCCTGCTTTAAAATAACTTCCTAGGGAAGTGTTTTCTCAGGTTTAGTCAACAAAATGGTAGACAATACATCAAAAAGCAGTGCTCTAAGGCAGCCAGAATTGCTGTGATTATATGATCTTGGTTCTTACATCTATTTATGTGTTGGATTACGCTTGCTGATTGGCATGTGCCAAACCAACTGTGCATCCCTGAGATGAAACCAATTTAGTCAAGTGTAAACTTCTTTTTGAAAAAAGGTTAAAAAATTTTAAGTTAATATATATCTCATTAAATACCATCATGGCATTTTTTTTTTTCAATGCAGTTTATTCAGGAACTTTGAACAATCCTCGGACCCTGGGAAAAGCCAGCCCACAGCTTAAATAGCCTCTGGGTAGCCAACCCAGGCGTGCCACGTGGGCAATGCAGATAGGTCCACATACATGGAAGCAAGCCAGATCCTCAGCCTTAGCCAAATGTGGAGTTGTTTGTGACAGAGAGCACTCACCATCGGGAAGGTGGAAGGCGGAAACCAGCTCCATCTTTAAGGCATAGCATTCCGCAGCTCTCTACAGTTCCCCCTTTTTGTTTTAGATGCATCAGGCAAGAGTAGAGGTCTGATCTCTGATATTAGAAACAAATTGGGACTTTGTACTGATGTTCAATTAGGTGTCATCCACCCAAAGAGCATCAGACCCGTCTGATACCTTTTTCTCAGAGGCGGGACCTGGGGCATCAACCCGCATGCAATCAGACATGCTCTTCTCTGGGTCTACAGCAGCTGACCCTGACTGCAGTGCTTAACCTCGCATCCTGAGCGTATCATTTTAGCTTTTTATGGTATCCAACCATGCTTGGGGAGAATGTCCTGCTTCAATGGCTGTAAAGGTCTGAATGATCATGGCTGCATCACACTGTTGTGAGACTCTAATCTTGCATATATACCACAGGCAAACCAAGGAGACCAACACCAGAAGGCCTGCTAACGCTCCCATGCCCGCCCATTCCTTCAGATGATTCATGGCTGCAGCAATCCATGTTGATAATCCTGTGGCTAGTCCTGCGTCCACTCTGGTAGAATTTACTGTGACAATGGCCACTCTCAGCTGCTCCATCGTAGTATCGAATTCTCCAGTCCAATTACCTAAAATATAGCTCGACAGGCATTTTTGAATGAGTGTTTTAGTAGCCTTTTCATTCCTCCTCTCCTCTGTACCCATGCTACTCTTAATGAAGTCCCTCTCCACAACTTCCTAACACAGGTCTTTTCTCTCATGTCCCTTATATCTGTTTGCCTAAGACCCTGTCCTTCCTCATTATCAATTTTAGCTTCTCTTGTTCGTCTTTCTAGTGTTGTAGGTTTTACCCATATATACCCATTTATATGCATATAAACACATGTATACTCCACAGGCTGGTATCATATGAGAAAACCCAGGCTAATAACTGCGTATGATCAAAACACTTTGGGGTCTTCTGAAGCAGGTAATTGCACTTAATGTTATACCATCCAGATCCATTTATTTTCCTTCAAATTTCATAATTTCATTTTTCTTTAGGGCTGAAAAAATTTGATTGTTTATATATACCATATTTTCATTTTCCATAAGTTGATAACTAGCCAGCTTGGTTTCATTGACTTTCTATCACTAATAGAACAGCAATAAACATGGGATATACAAGTTGTCTCTGTGGTATGATAAAGAATCACTTGGGTATGTATGTGTTCAGGAGTTATATGACATTCTACTTTTAATTTTTTGAGAAATATTCATTCTAATTTCCATTGTGGCTGTACAAGTTTGCACTCCCACTACTAGTGGGTAAGGGTCTCCCCTTTCTCACATTCCATCAGCATTTGTTATCATATATATATGATAAATGTGATTCATTATCATATATAAATATATATTTACATATAAACATATATATATATATTTTAATATCTCTTCTGTCTGGGGTTAGGTTGTATCCCAAAGTAGCTTCAATTTTCAATTTCCTGATAACTAGGTATATTGAATATTAAAAAAATACTCCCTGGCCATTTGTGTTTCTTCTTTGGACAATTGTCTCTCCATTTCATTAGAACATTTTTTGATTGCCAGTTTTATAGTTTTGGTTTTGTTTTGCTTTGTGTGTGTGTCTGTGTCTGTCTGTCTGTCTTTCTGCTTGCAAACTCAAGATATCAGCCCCCTGTCTGAAATATAATTGGTAAAGTTTTTCTCCTACTCTGTGGAAAGTATGTTTATTGATATCTTATTTTGCTTTGCAGAATAGTTTGAATTTTATGTAGTCCCATTTGTTGATGCATGGGTCTAGTTCCTGTGCCATTCAAGTTCTGTTCAGAAAATTCCTGACTAAGCCTATATCTTAAAGGCTACTCTTTATGCCTTACTCCAGTATTTCAGAGTTTAAATTGAAGTGTCTGATCCATGTCATATTGATATTTGTGTGGGGTGAGGGATATGGATCCAATTCCAGTGTTCTACAGGCAGATATCCCATTTTAACAGCATGATTTTCTTTTCCTCCTTTGTCAAATCTTAGATGGCAATACCCTCATTAATTCTTGTGTTCTTTTACCATGCTCCGTTGGGCAACTTCACTGTTTTACACTGGGAGAAATTTCTCACTGTAATTTCTTTCGCACTGCAGTTTGGCAGTATAAATTTGTCAGACATCATGATCCCTCTTTGCATTATTTCCCCGTAAGTTGGCTTTGGCTATTTGTAGTCTTTCCTAGTTCTATATAAATTATTGGATTATTTTTCTAGTGCTGTAGAGAATAACATTTCTCTTTTAATATGCATTTTACACTCAATGTGGAGAGTACCTGTAATAATACAGCCATGTTAACAGCATTAATTATGCCAACCCAGAGCATTAAAAATCTTTGCATCATTTAATATTGTCTCTGTTTTATCTTTTCAGTGTCTCAACATTTTCAATACAGTGGTTTTTCACTTCTTTTGTTAGGTTACTCCCGGGTACTGCTTTTTTTTTTTTTTTGTTTTTTGAGCTAAAATTAACAAAATGTTTTCCTTAATTTCCTTCTCTGATAGTTCATTGTCTACATATATATGAAGGCTATTAATTTCTATAATTTTTTTATTTTTAATCATGTGTATTTGTATGGGTCTGTGTGAGTATTCATCACGTATATGTGTGCGTGAGTGTCCCTGAAGTTCAGAAAGTGTCTGATCACCTGAATCTGGAGTTACATGTGGTTGTGAATTACCTAACTTAGGTCCTGGAGAGTGAACATGGGTCCTGTGGAAACGTGATACCCAATCTTACCCACTGAGACATTTCTTCAGCCTCAAGCTTACTCATTTTTGCATAGTAATTTAGTATCTGTTTTAACTTTGAAGGGGTTTATTAGATCTAAGTTTTCTTGTAGATTCTATTTGCATCTATTTTATGTCTTCCTTTTGCTTTATTGCTTTATTGCTTCAAGCACAGTTGAATAAAAGAGGTGAGAGTGGGCGTGTATTTCTCATTCCCAGTCTTGGCAAGAATGTTTTCCCCTTTTCCCCTTTAGTAGAGTGACGGCTATAAGTTTGTTGTATACAGCCTTTATTGTTTTAAGGCATGATACACCTGTTCTTAATATTTTCAAGTATAATGAACCCATGTTAAACTTAAGTCAATTGCTTTTTTTTCTGCATCTATCAAGCTGATTGTGAATTTTCTTCTTTTCTTTTGTGTTCAAAGAGGGTTCATGTATAGTCCTGAGTGGCATGGGACTGACTTTGTAGAATTTACAGAGAGGTTTATGCCTCTTCCTATGAGATACTGGGATTAAATTCATATGTCACCATGCCCAGCAACTGCTGTTATGATTTTTTCTTATCTGAAGAGTTACATTTACTGATTTGCATATGTTGGATGAATTTCACATCTCTGGGATCTAATCTCCTTGGGCATGATATATGAGATTTTGGTCTTCTCCTACAGTCAG